>NC_090929.1:1602975634-1603288641 GCF_040938575.1 Ambystoma mexicanum | reverse complement strand
ATTTCTGAGTGTACCCTGTTAAGAATGTTCCTGTTAAGCTGTGCCCACATAGCCCGGCACCACACTGTGACAGTGTGTCACTGCCAGCAGCAGGTGTGATGAAAAATGGTGACCAGTGATGTTACCGAAAATAAAATAATGAATAACATTTTTATCTAAACTTAAATACCAAAAAAATACCGAATTTATATTAAATATATATATATGGGGGTTGGGGTAAGGGAATAAAAAGGGTGAGGAGCAGGTTGGGTTGGGTTATAAGCATTGTAAAACAGATGGTTTGGAGGGTTGCCCCCAAATAAAAATACATTTTAAAAAAATGTATTTATTTGGTGAAAAAGTGTTGGTAGAAATGTTTCAGTTAAAACAATTTTCGTTAACAACACATGGGGCCTCATTACGAGGCTTGCGCTGACCGGCCCCCTTCATTCCGTCAGGGCTGATTACAAGGTTCCCTTTGTCTGGTAAAACCAGACGTCTTTTCCGTGTCCTGCGAGGGGAAGAGGGAGGTAACAACGGGACACTTGTAATGTGTAACGGGAAACTTGTAATCCCTCCCTCCTGCTCTGCTGTCCGTCTCTTCCTGCATCCTCCCCCTGTGCAGGGAAAACATTAACACTTACAACACTCTACTTCCACTCCTCAGCCACCAACCTCTCCCCAAAACCACCAACACATTTCCCCGTTTCACAAAAAATACTTACAGTATGCCAAATGTTTAAAACACTCATAAATGTATATTGACCATATTACAGTGTGCCATCCATTATTTTCTGTCTATTGCCATTCTAAACCATAACACGAGTTTTTCTTCCATGCAATGTTGCTAAATGTTGCTAGAGTCACTCATAAAGCCCACTCCTGCAGTAACTTAAACATACTAGGCTTTTTACATCCATACAGTGTTACTAGAATCACCCGTAATGCCGACTCTTGCAATGTCTAAACAGTTACACATTGTGTTCATCCATACAATGTTGCTACAGTCACTTATAAGGCCCACTCTCGCAATGTCTAACCATAACAGGGATTTTTAATCTGTGCAATGTTGCTAGAGTCACTCGTAAGGCCCACTCGTGTAATGTGTAAACCATAACATGTGTTTTTCATGCATTTATTATGGCTAAAATAACTCAGATGGCCCACTCTTGCAATCTCTAAATGACAACAGGTGTTTTAATCCATGCAATATTCCTAGGGTCACTCATAAAGCCCACTCCTGCAGTATCTAAACTAAACTAGGCTTGTTACACCCATACAGTGTTACTAGAGTCACTCGTAATGCCCACTCTTGCAATGTCTAAACCATTACACATTTTTTTCATCCATTCAATTTTGCTAGAATCACTCGGACGGCCCACTCTTGCAACATCTAAACTATAAGAGGTGCTTTGCATCCACACTGTGTTACTAGAGTAACTCAGATGGCCCACTCTTACAATATCTAAACCATAACAGGTTTTTTATTCCATGCAATGTTGCTAGAGACACTCAAAAGGCCCACTCTTGCAGTGTCTAAACCATAAAAACCTACCTCAATGACCATCCCTCCCAGGTTATCCTGGGCTCTTTCTCCTCTCCCACCTCTATCGCCACCTGTGGCGCCCCCCCATGGCTCCAACCTTTCTCCCGGGCTCTTTAACATCTATCTTGCTCCGCTGGTATGCCTAATGTCCACCTTCTCCCCTTACTTGAAGTGTTATGCAGATGACACACAACTCTTCTTCAAACTTCTCTCTGCAAGACGCAAGACTTATCCTAGGCCTCAGCATCTCTCCAGCCCTCAAATGTCTCCACTGGCTCCCAGTTGCTGCAACGATCAATTTCAAATCCCTCTGCATCATCCACAAGGCTGTCTGGGGCCAGGGGCCACGCTATCTACAACTGGCTCTCACCAAATACTCTCCCCCCAGATCTTTATGTTCATCCAGCACCAACTCTCTGTTTTTCAAGCGCTTCACTAAACAGTGAGCTGGTGGCCGATCTCTTTCCTCCTATGACTCCCTCCTATGGAACAGCCTCCCACTTGCTCTTCATCTTCAGCTGCATCTTCTCAAATTCCGGAACCTCCTCAAGACTTTCTTCTTCACCTGCTCCTTCCCTCCAGCCCTCCTTTGCTAAACCTTGCAGTCACTGAGATGGGTGACCAGGGCCCTTATGTGTCCACCTGGGTTCTGGCCTCCCAGCAGGGTGGCCAGAACCCAGGTGCATAATAAGTGTTTATTCACTTATCATGCACACCAGACCTGTAATTAATAGGGCGCAGCAGTATGAAAATGCAAGGCTTACATAGTTACACAGAATACAGATATATACAAATATGATATAGAGGCTTATGTAGTTACAACATTATACAATGTGCAAATGTGGCAGCTTATATAGTTCCAACAATATACATTGGGGGTCATTCCGAGTAGGGCGCAAAAGGATATCGGGCACCGTTAAGGACATTGGTGCCGGTAAACCCTTTGCGCCCTACTACGAGGTCCCTTTGTTGCCCCGTCCTTAACACCTGCTTTTACCAGGCGTTATGGACGGGTACCGCAAAGGGACTTCAGAGCTAATAACGGTACCGTAATTTACAGTACCGTTATTAGCACCCTCCCCATTCCCATTGAGCCCCATTGAGCCCATGGGGGCTCAAATGGGAATGGGGATTGCCATTTTCAATGGGGACTTACCGGTCCCGCAAAGGTCAGACTAGACCGGTAAGTCCCAATTGAACCAGGGCGGACACGGTACCGGTAATGGTGCTAGTCATGGCGCTAATAGCGCCATGACTAGCACCATCCTCGGAATGAGGCCCAATGTACAGATTACAGAATGTTACACTCCATAGAGCACTTAGACTCGCAATTAGAATAGAAAACACATGAGTTTTAAGTAGTAGCGCAGAGTTAGATAAGGATAGTGTCCTGTAGAGTAGAAGTAGGTGACTCCAGCTGCGGACACAGCCTAAAAGGTAGGAATCGAAGGGTCAGTCGAGATGATGTGTTTTATGAAATTTTTTCTGAAGTGGAGGTAAGGTTGGTCTGTTCTCAGGTCTTGTGGCAGTAAATTCCATGATGTAGCCGCCTTTACAGGGAGGCTATTGCCACCAATAGTGGTAAGCCTGTATCTGGGTATAGATAGGCAGTTGACATTACCAGCTCTGGTCGGTCTAGGAGAGATTCTTCTCTGAAATGTGTCTGTAAAATAGCTGGGGGCAGCGTTATTGAGAGCTTTATGAGTCAGTGACAGCATCTTTAGCTGTATTTTGTTGCCAGTAGACACCATTTATGTTGGCGTCTAAGGGAGGAGATATGAGTTCTTTTGTTTATGCCTAGGGCTGCTCTTAAGGCATTATTTTGTAATGTTTGGAGCGTCCGTATGGTAGTTTTATTGGCGTCACACTATAGGGCATTACAATAATCAATTCTGGAGAGTATTAGGGCTCTGGCCAGGATCACAAAGCTAACATCAGAGTTTGCCAGCTCTTGGCAGCTTACAAGTGTAGGCCGTAGCGGAGGTCAGGGATTTTATCTGTTTATCAAATGACAATGTGGAGTCCAGGTAGAAACCAAGGGTTTTTACCTCCTTAGAGACTGTGATGGTATTCCGTCGATATTGAATGAAGAAAACTCCTGGCCTCGTTTTTTAATGTTGGCCTGTGAGCCCAGAATTAAGAACTCAGTCTTATCATCGTTCAAGCATAGGCCATGAATGGCCATCCATGCTTGGATGATAAAATATACCTTGTTCACCAACTCTGTGTCCTTGCTATGATCCCCAGAAAGTGGGAGGAGAATCTGAGTATCATCTGCGTAGTTGGTCAGATGGTCTAGATCGTCGAACAGGGGTTTGGTAAAGATAGTATAGAGAGTTGGCGAGACACAAGAGCCGGAACACCGCACAAGATAGGGGTCGGGTCTGCAGCTGCCGATGGAGAGAAGACTCTCATAGTTCTCTCACTCAGGAAGGATTCAATCCATCTGATAGCCTCTGGGGAGAAATGGGCGGCAGAGTGTAGGTGTCTACAGAGGACCTTATGATCAACCAGATCAAATGCGGCTGAAAGATCAAGTAGGAGCAGAAGTACTGTCTTCCCCTTGTCTCTCAACTCATCTATTTGGGATTTTAAATCGATCAAGGCTGTTTCCGTTCTGTGTAATGGGCAGAAGCCAGATTGTCTATTACCTAAGAGTTTGTGCAGTTCAAGGTGTTTTTGAATTTGATTGTAGGCGGTTTTGTCCAATATTTTAAGTAGAAATGGAACCGTGGTAATGGGATGGTAATTAGTAGGGATGAGAGGATCTAATGTTTGTTTCTTGAGGAGGGGGAGCACCCAGGATTGTTTAAGGTTGGCAGGGATGGTACCTGAGGCAAAGGAGGCATTACTCAGTTTAGTGATGAATAGAGATAGTTCTCTGGCAGAATCTTTTATTAGTTGTGCTGGGCAAATATCTCCTTTGCAATTAGAAGGCTTTAGTGACAGGATGATATTTTCAACTTCCAAGGTAGACATTTTGGAGAAGTGGAATATATCATTGTATGCCGGCGGTGACGCACTGGGTAGAGAGTTTTTAGGCAAGTGCTGTAGATCCAGTACTTCTTTTTTTTGCTGAATTTTGTTTTGGAGCATGTTAATTTTGTTAGCTAGCGCATGTTGGATGTCTGCATACCAAGATTTGTCTTTGGTACAGATATCAGGTATAGCTATTGGTACTCTAGTTCTTTTGGTATGGAGAAAAGTTCTTTCATACTAGAGTTAGACGTGGCAAAACGCTCGTCATAGGAATTACGTTTTGCCCGGCAAACTTCCTTCTTGTAATGCGAGGAAAGTGAGGATAGTTTGGCTTTGTTCTCATTAGAAGGGCAGAGTCTCCAATTGGTTTCACTTTTTTTGAGTTGTGGTGTGAACCATTTGTTTAAGTTGGCTATTGGTTTGCTGGATCTTAATTTGAGTGGGGCAATTTTGTCCAGTGTGGTGAGCATAATATTATTGAATTCAGGAACTAAAGTACTAGGATCAAGATTTTCTGGTAATGCGTTAAGAGTAGGGAGGATAGCAGGTATTACTTACTGTAATACGTTTTTTTATTTCTGGTTAGGTATGGTGGTGCTAATGGAGGAGCCAATGGAGTGGGTCTTATTGTAGATAGGTGGAAGGACACCAGTGAGTGGTCTGTCCATGATAGAGGCAGGATAGATAAGATAGTAGCTGTGCAGTTGTAGTCCGCTATCCAATCCAGTGTACTCCCTTTTAGGGTGGTGGGTTTATTAACTTTTTGAGATAGACCTAATGAGTTGATTATATTAACTATATCTGTGGCATTTTTATCCGTTTGGTCATTAAAGCCTAAGTTGAAATCCCCTAAAAGGAGTAATTGAGAGGACGGTTTGAGGTTGTTCGTAAGTATATTGTGCAGATCCTCCTCGAAGGTGCCTAGAGGACCAGGCGGTCTATATATAAGGTGGATAGTGAGTGATTGTGAGCTATTTATCTGGAATTTATCAGAAAGAATTTCACACGATTGTGACAGATGAATGGGGGCTAGTCTTAGGGAGAGACAAGTTTTAGAGATGATGGCAATGCCACCTCCTCGGGCACCATCTCGGTCTTGCCTAGCTATTGTGTAGCCATCCGGGAAAGCTAACATGAGTGAAGGTCCTGCTGCATTGTGAAGCCATGTTTCTGTAATCACTAGGAAATCCAAGGTACCTTCTGTAATTAGGTTGGCTATGTCAGTGGCATGGGCGACGAGCAATCTTACATTAAAAAGCACTCCTTTGAACGGGGTGGCCTCAGTTGCTTCCTTACCAAGGATGGGTTTGGCTGTGATGTTGTCACTTAGTTTACACTTATGATTGTTAGTCTGGGGGGCATTTTTGTATTAGAGATGGACAGAGGCGGAGACAAACTGAGATGACTAAATTTCAGATTAGGCTTGTAATTAGTTTTCAGGTTGGAAGGTGGTACGGATCCTCTCAGTAGTTCATGTAATTTGGTTAATCTGGCACGGAGTCTAATGTTTCTGTTGGACGTGGCACAGGGTAGAGAAGCATAGGTTGCCGTCTCTGAAGCATTGTTATGTATGAATTGGACAGTAGTGACGTTGTTAGTTGCTGTATTAGTCGATCTAGGCGGGCTAGATAACAACTAGTGGGAACTGAGCAAAGTATGCTTGACTTCTGGTACCGGCATGTATGGTGGCAGCCATTGTATAGAGCAATATTGCTAAGATTATCATCTTTCCCAGTTAAGGTGTCAGGAGTATGGCACTACATGTGGAGGCACCTGGGCGGAGTATGTAGTAACTACAACTAGGAAGCACAGAAATGGTACAACTAGACAGCATAAAAATGGGAATACCTATAAGTCAACTAGACACTTGGGCCTGAGTGGAGGCAAAAGGGGCAAAATGAGATAGTACAAAGTACAAAGGCCCGTAGTAAATAGGTATATGGAACATCTATGTAAAGTTAGGTTAACAAATTAACAATTAGCCGTGGTACGCCAGTGTAGGGGCAGTTGTGCAACAATGGAGAACTTAAAGAGTCCATGCTAGTGAAGCACCTAGGTTAAATCACAATATGACAGCAGTCTTGGGCAAGTAAAACGAAATGCAGTAGATAACTAGGCAAAGTTGTCGCCGTGCAGGCCGAATATAGCAATGCTGGTTATAAGTGTATGCAAGATTACAGTTAGCAATGCGATCAATCACCATTATGAAGTACAAGTGAGGCAGCAGGGCGAAATCATAGATAGTCGACGAGATATATTGCAAATATTACACTTCATAATTTGAACAGCAAAGGTGAGACAACAGTAAACAGGGCAGCAGTAAGCAACTTCACTGGGCAGATAAAATAATGAATTGTTATAATATTTGAAACATTAGGCAACAGATGTTTTGACTCTTGCAATGTATAAACTGCAACAGGCATGCATCATCCTTACAGTGCTGCTGGAGTCACTGAAAAGGTCCACTCTTGCAATGGCTAAAGCACAACAGGCATTTATCATCCTTACAGTGCTACTAGAGTCGCTCATAAGGTCCACTCTTGCAATGGCTAAATCACAACAGGAAGGCATCATCCTTACAGTGCTGCTGGAGTCACTGAAAAGGTCCACTCTTGCAATGGCTAAAGCACAACAGGAGTGCATCATCTTTACAGTGCTGCTGAGTCACTCATGAGGTCCACTCTTGCAATGTCTAAACCACAACAGGAGTGCATCATGCTTACAGTGCTGCTAGGGTCACTCATAAGGTCCACTCTTGCAATGGCTAAATCACAACAGGAGTGCATCATGCTTACAGTGCTGCTAGAGTCACTCATAAGGTCCACTCTTGCAATGGCTAAACCACAACAGGAGTGCATCATCTTTACAGTGCTGCTGGAGTCACTGAAAAGGTCCACTCTTGCAATGGCTAAAGCACAACAGGAGTGCATCATCTTTACAGTGCTGCTGAGTCACTCATGAGGTCCACTCTTGCAATGTCTAAATCACAACAGGAGTGCATCATGCTTACAGTGCTGCTAGAGTCACTCATAAGGTCCACTCTTGCAATGGCTAAACCACAACAGGAGTGCATCATCCTTGCAGTGTTGCAGGAGTCACTCATAAGGTCCACTCTTGCAATGGCTACATTACAGCAGGAGTGCATCATCCTTACAGTGTTGCTAGAGTCACTCATAAGTCACTCATAAGTTCTCCTCCAGGGAGGATAGCTCAGCGGCAACGTGCGCGCCTTGCAAGCAAGACGACACCTGGGTCCGCGCTTAGAAACCTCTGGGTGTTTAAGCGCGTTATAAATACGCAACTAAGACAACAAAAAAAACTATTAAGCAACAAATACAAAAACAATTCCTGTAACAGCACCTCGATGCCTGCGGGCTGTGTGAGCGCTTTAAAAATGTAAATAAATAAATAAGGTCCACTCTTGCAATGTCTAAACCACAACAGGCATTTATCATCCTTACAGTGCTGCTGGAGTCACTCAAAAGGTTCACTCTTGCAATGGCTAAAGCGCAACAGGAGGGCATCATCCTTACAGTGCTCCTGGAGTCACTCATAAAGACCACTCTTGCACTCCATTTTTCAGGATACTTCTGTTGTGGTCTTGGAGAGGCTGTCTTTGGGCATCAGCCCAAGTGAAACCTGCTGTGTGGTGTAAGACTCCATAGACAAAGGAAACCAGTGTTGTCTTTGTGAGTTGTTTAAAGCCCTGCTTATTTCCTTGTTCTCTTACTGATTTAGGGGTAGGGGATGGGTCCCCCCTTGTTTGCAATGTTGGCCATCCACTCCCCACCATTTTGGTTGGCAGGCAGTAAGAGATATGATAGAGAGGCCTGTCCAGGAGACACCAGCCGTCATTTCCGCAGCAACCATCTAACCTTTTCTGTAGAATGAAGGATTGCGTGCTCTCTGCATCCAGTTATGTTCCTCCAATAAATAGGGTCTTAGCACCCCAGATGTTTCCCAGGTTGCTAATAGCAATAATTCAGTGTTGGGGGCCATACCTGAATGATAATGGCCCTGCCGCTTTTGCTACACACCCTTCCTATACTTGCTATACACTAATGCTGTTGTACCCTCATGTTGCAACAAACTCCCGGTTTGGACAGACCCTTTTAAAAGTTATTGGTATATATAGTTCTGTGCTGGATGTGAGGTGAAGCTCCCCCAGCTGGTGGAGTCAATCCCGTGGGCCTTTCGTTAGCATCCTTGCATAATTGAAATAAGGATTCTGGGCATTTAACGTTAGCACAAAGAGGCCAATAAATCTGAGTCCAAAGAGGCAGATGTATTATAATGTAACTGCTATGACATGGCCTAGAAGGTATGTGTGCTGGGAGGCTGTTTTACCTATACATTAAAAGGATGAGAGGCACACGGGGTCAAGAGGGGTTTCAATACACCAGGAGCAGTTTAACAGCTTAAATTAACATTTATAAATGTTCGTCATTTGCACGGTGAAGTGCAAAATCGCAGGGGAAAAGGCAGTGTAGGCCGCCTTTTGCCATGCCTTTTTGCACTCCGCTGAGCAAACTGACTAAACGCTGCCTGGCATGCTGCCAGGCAGCGTTTACTTTTAATTGTGAGCGCTGGTTGCCATACTCGCATGCCAGGCAGTGTTTACTTTTCATTGTGAGCGCCCGCACACAATTACACTTAAACCCTGTTTAATTTCAATTGTGGACACTCCTTACAATGCAGGCATGGTAAGCAGAGTTCACAATTACAGTTGAACTGCATTTACAATGGATCCCTATGGGGTGCGCCTACTTTATGCTGGTGTATAAAGCTGGCGGACCCCATAGAGATCCCCAGCATTTGCACTGGCGCAAAAGCTGGAGCATTTGTATGGTAGAGAGGAAGGAAAGTTGCGGAAATGCAAGTTGTGTTCCGCCCAGGGGTTGAAGTGCATGAAAAGGAGTAGTGGAGTTATGTTCCCTGCTGGCCTGCCCCGCTCCCCACCAACCCCATCGCCATTTCCCCTCCCACACACAATACAAACCCTGAAACAAATGCACCTGATGTGCAAGTTTCAGCTGCTTCCTACACTTCTATTTTAAAACGAAACAACTCCAGAACACTTTCTTATTAAATTAAAAGTATAAGAACAGTAAAACTTAATTTAAAAAAGTAGAGGAGCACCACTCCTAACCGCTCCCGCCAACTTCAACCACTGGTTCCGCCCCTTCTCTGCCATACAAATGATTGACAATGTGGAGTGGCATGAATGGAAGGCGTTAAAGTCTTACTCAAAGCTTTTATGCCTTCCGTTCACGTTATGCAACAATCCAAAATGAGCTCTATTGTCTTTTCAAAAACTGCTTTTGCGGGTAGACATGGCTATTCTAAATCATCGTATTGTAAGAAGAAAAAGAGCCAATTTAAAACTAAAAATAAGCTGTTTTACAAAGGAAAAACCTTTTCTTACCCTTTACAAAGGCCATTTCCATGAACTATTTGTCGTTCTCCCCCTGTGGGACTGCACATTTTCAGGCCGATTCATGGAATTAATGTGCGCTGAAAATTTCCACGCACGCGTGCGAAAGCGTGCGAATCGCAGCACAAGTGCGAAAAATCATAGCGAAATCCGCGCACAGCGATTCATGGAAGTCCGTGCGCATGTAAATCCATGGATGTGTGCTAAAATCCTGCGTGGCGCACGCTGGCGCACACGTCTTCAAACAGTGTGCGCTACGCGCACAGTGAAAGCGCACATAGCGCAGCGCACACAACAAAAGTAGGCGTAACATGGGGCCTAACACGCGGAATGGGGAACAACGTGTGAAAATGTGGGTGTCACGGGGGAAGTACAGGAGGCAAATGCGCGGAATGCCCACACGCACGCCTACAACACGTATTCATGGAATCGAACGCGGCTAACGCGTGCACCAAAAAAGATGCGCTATTCCGGAAACACATACGCCAGCAGGAAGCAGGCGTACGTGGACCCGCGCAGCATAAAAGTGCGCGCAAACAATAAACAAGCTCAGACGCTAAGATGAATATACCGTTCCTCACAGCAATGGTCGTGGGATACCGCAGGAGGAGGAGGAGGATAGTCAGGGCCAGAATTTTTACACCCAGAACCAGCCTTTTTGAGATGCCTGATGACCAGGTGTATGGGAGGTACAGGTTTCCACCTCACATAATACTCGACCTGGTGAGTGAGTGGGAGGATGACCTCACATCACCCACCCTGTGCTCCCAAGCACTGAGCCCCTTGGAAAAGGTGCTCAATGTACTGCACTTCTTGGCTACTGGTTCATTTCAGCGGACAAGTGCCATAGTGGGGGGAGTGCCACAGGCCACGCAGTCACGCTGCCTGCACCAGGTGTTGGCCATCATGACTGCACGCCCATCAGTCCACAGGCACATATACCTGCCCAGAACACCTGCAGAAAGGCAGGCTGTCGTCCAGGATTTTTACGGGGTGGCACAATTCCCCAAAGTGCTTGGTGCTATTGACTGCACCCATGTGGCTCTACGTCCTCCCAGGGCAACTGAGCACATCTACAGAAACTGCAAGCACTGGCATTCCATCAACGTGCAGGTAGTATGTGATGCCAAGGGAATCATCACCTCAGTATATGCCAACTATCCAGGGTCCACCCATGACAGTTTCATTTACAGAATGTCAACCCTAAACCGGGACCTAGAAGCTGGGCGGCATGGCGATACATGGCTGCTTGGTAAGTATAAATGACCCTGCACGTGCATGCATGTCAGATACTGAGTAATGTCACAACCCCACTAATGATACCCATCATCACCTCCCCAGGGGACAGTGCCTACCCTCTGATCACCCACATGATGACGCCAATTTGGAACCCCACCACACCACCCAAGGTAAGATACAACACAGCCCATATTGCAACCTGGGGCATAGTGGAGCGCACATAGTGGAGTGCTCAAGTCACGCTTTCGCTCCCTTGACCGCTCTGGTGGGCAGCTGCTATACGCGCCCCCAGTGGTGTGCAGGATCATAGTGGCAGCATGTGTCCTGCACAACGTTGCAACATGCCGGGGCCTGACGGTGGACATGGTGGTGCCCCCACATCCCCAACCACAAGCATGGCTGCTGCGCTTGGGAGGGGAAAGGGCACATGGTGAGGCAGCCCGTACGCAGCTGGTGGCTAATTACTTCACCTAAAATCACACCCCTGTGGAGTGCACTTAGCCCTGGCACATACCAGCTGACAATCAATGATGATGGCATAAGGGACAGTCAACTGTCACAACCATACCAGCCTGAGATTGGTCACCTGGAAGTGTTACATTGTGTGCATTCCTACATACCGAAAGACAACCAATGCTGTGTCACAAAAAGACACACATTTATGCTGCATGAATGACTACCCCCTTGCAAAATACAACATGAAAATAGCGCCATGTCACCCAACCCCTCCCCATCTCCGCCACCCAACACACCATGGCATGTCTTGCAATGTGAAAGCAAACAAAGGAATGCACAACACATGACACAAGTGTCAGAAAGTGCACTGTCCCAAATGGAAACAGGCCACAGACAATATGCTCCCAGTACTCAATAACAAACAGCACGCATTACCAAATACTTACCAGCAACACAATACAGCAACACAGCATGAAACATCGCCAAAATATGACAGTTCAAACTCAAAGTAATGTAAGTCATACAACCTCAATAAGCCAGCACATCGACCCTTTCCAACTCCAGAGTGTTGATGTCAGGCAAATGTGTCAGTGTACTGCATACAACATGAACTGCATCTGCAAAGGAGACGGCCTTGTGAAGACAAGAAGAAGGTACCTGCGGATAAGGAGGAAGACATGGATGCACAAGCACACATCAATACACCATGCAGTGTTCAATACAAAAACAAACCCCACTAGGGATGTCCACACAGTTATGACTACAGACTGCCCGCACAGCTCATGGGAGCACAATGTGTCTGTGTAAGTCACTGTCACTTGGTCACACCCTTTGCAAGCCCATGGAAACGGGAAGCAGGAGGGGTGTGTGTGTCAGGAACCCAAGCATCTAACCCAAACATATGACAAGCCTGCATGTGCCCAGCCGGAATACACAGTGGATGCCCATGGGAGCCACACAAGGCAACACACTGTAAAAAAAAGAAAAAGAAAAATCTAAAATGGCCATGTGGGGGCCGGGGGTGGGGAGGCCACCCAGGAGGTCCGAGGACCTGTGTGGATGTTGCGAAAAAACAAACGCCTCCATGGGCTCATGACCTGCACGGCTACGATACTTACGATACTGTGGGAGAAGTGCTGCTGTCACTCTCATCACCCTCTGCTGCTGCATCAGGAGGTGGTGGTGCTATTGGAGGCAGCCCATGCAAAGCCCTGGTATGGTCCTCCATGGCAGCAAGCATGCGGGTGTGGAAGGTCTCATTCTGGAGGATGATAGTACGGAGATCCCCATGCAGCACCTGACGGGTTGCCTGCATTTCTGCACGCATAGCCTCCCGTGATGCGCGGATCTCCTCCCGAGTTGCCTGCAGCTCAGCTGAGAGTGAACGTGTGAGCTGCTCCACCTGCTGTTCTGTCCTCAAATTTGTGGAAGCCTCGAGTTCAACAAGAGTCTCCCTGAGGTTATGGAGTTCTACCCTCAGGGCTTCCCTGTGGCCCTGTGACTCTATAGAAATGGCATCCCGCAGAGTCTCCAGTGCCGCCCGTCGGTCCCTGTTGGATGCCAACATGTCTTCCCTGTGTGATCGGCAAATGGAGTCTGTTGCCTGCTGTTGTTGCTCCATATGCCTTTCAGGGGGGATAATGGAAGTGGCTACCCTCTCCATTGCCTGAGCCATCATTTCAACTGATGCTGCCTGTTGGGTTGCTATACCGTACATGGAGTTTTCCCATACAGTATTGCCTGGTGGTGTACGGCCACCGCGTCGGCGGGCACCACACCTGTTCGGGGCAAGGCGATCTGCACCTTGCTGTGCTGGCAATGCCTGAGGCTGCAGGACTGCATTCCCCCTCTGATCTGCTGGCCCAGGAACAGGATCAGATGTTGTGGAGTGTGACCCTGCATCCGTAACCGCCAAAGGTGGATTTACCAACACTGACATCTCCATAGAGGGTTCTAACCCTGTTGCAGGTGGGTTGGACAGAACAGAATCCCTGCCAGAAACACTCACCTGCGACGGCACATAAGTCTCATCATCCAATTCAGCACCTGAATAGAGGTCTGGGGAGGTGCACCCAGAGACACCCCTGGACAGTATGGTCTGCAGTAAGACTGGGTTTTCACCCACCACCACACCACGTCCCCCACTGGTGCCCGGTCGTGCCTGAGATTCCTCCTGGGTCTGCACCATCTCCTCAACCTCAACAGCATCAAGTGTGTCATCACCTGCAAAAACATGAAACACAAAAAATGGAAACAGGCATTAGCACCATAGCACACACATAGGCCTTACAAGCCAGAGATCCAGTACATGATTTACACATGTCCCACATGACTATAACCCTGGCATGCATGCACTGTCACTGAGTTGGAAGGGGAGGCAAAAAGCAGACACTAATGACACCAAGATGGAAAAGCAACACATTTGCTGCATGCTGGGTAGCACTGGCATCACACATTAGCCTGTGAGTGGCATGTCCAATACACATACATGACACATGCCAGCACACAGATGGCATGTAGCATAGCCATGGTACATTTGACAAGTGCAGCCATATGTCAGTGAATGAGTACTGTCAGCCATCCATGTGAGATGGACATGATGAGATGAACAATGCTACATAGTGTGACAAAATATGCATGTACCACTCACTGCAACACATCCAGTGTACATACAGTATTTGTATTTGTATTTAGTTTATTTATAAAGCGCAGCCAGGCCCGGGGGCATAAGGGCGCGTAAATGAGGAGCTAGTTACAAAGGAGCAATTAAATGAGTTACGTTACAGTTACAATTACAGGAAGGTTACAGTTACATAAGTGTGCAATCACAACAATACAGTAAGCCAAGTTCCAAAATAGTTACAGGTAGGAGCTGGCATAGTAAGCAAGTGCATATTCCAAGTGATTGGCCATGTCCAATAGGTTAAGGTTTAAGCTGTCATGAGTCCATGTTATGGAGCCAACACTTCGTGCTATGTTTGAATCGGTTAAATGAAGGTTCAGCACGTAGATGTGGGGGGATGGTGTTCCATAGTTTAGATGCTTGTACCGGGAAGCTAGCTCCACCCGAGTTGTGGAGTTTAAATCTCAGAATGGTTAAGGTGTTAGTTTGGACTGCTCTAAGAGGTCTCGAGGCGGAGTGTGGTGTGAAATGGTTAGTGAGGTATGCTGGAGCAAGGTTAGCCCTAACTTTGTGTGTGAGGGCAAGCGTTTTCAAGGATATTCTATGCTTGACTGGGAGCCAACGTAGGTTACGTCTGGTCTCAGATATGTGTGCTTTTTTGGGGATGTTAAGGGCAGCTCTGATTGCATTGTTTTGGACTACTTGTAATTTATTGATATTTTTGTAGCTGGTGCCCAGGTAAAGGGCGTTGCAGTAGTCTATTTTGGAGAGGACTAGAGCTCTCGCGAGAGTGATACAGTTGGGTGCGGATATGAATGGTCTACATGCAGTAATAAGCTTGCAGATGTAAGCAGCTGATGATGCTACTGCGTTAGTTTGTTTAGAGAGGGATAAGGTAGCATCGATGTAAATACCAAGAGTTTTAGTGTTATTAGAGACTGAAATGAGGTTGCAATCTATGGTAAAGGCTTTGAATAAAGGATTGAGATTTTTAAGTTTGGCATGAGTGCCCAGGATGATCAACTCAGTTTTATTGTCATTGAGACATAGGCCATGGTGTGCCATCCATGCTTGTATGACGGAGTAGATTTCGTTGAGGGTTGTGCTGTCTATTCCGTAGTCACACGTGATAGGAAAGAGTTTCTGGGTGTCGTCCGCATAGTTGGTATACGTAACACCCAGATAGTCTAGGATATCAAAGAGGGGTTTCTTGAATATGTTATAAAGTGTCGGGGACACGCAGGAGCCTTGCGGGACACCACAAGGTACTGGAGCCGGCTCGGCGGAATCTGTGGGAGAGAAGACCCTCATGGTTCTGTTCGACAGGAAGGAGCCAATCCATGTCGTGGCTGCATCTGAGAAGTGGGCTGCAGATTTCAGGTGTTGACAGAGTGTTTGATGGTTAACCAAATCAAACGCTGCTGACAGGTCAAGCAACAAAAGGAGAGCTAGTTTGCCATGGTCTTTCAAGGTTTGGATCTGGGTAGTGAGGTCAATAAGTGCGGTTTCCGTACCGTGTCTTGGTCGGTTGCCTGATTGCCTGAGCCCTAGGAGATTATTAGCTTCTAGATAATCCTGTATTTGTAGGTAGGCTGCTCTGTCCAGTATTTTTAATAGGAATGGTACCGTCGTTATTGGTCTGTAGTTAGACGGGTTGGCTGGGTCAAGCGTGGGTTTTTTGAGGAGTGGAATGACCCAGGCGTCTTTAAGATTGTCAGGGACTATTCCGGATTTGAAAGAGGCATTTATGAAATTGGTGATGAATGGCGCCAGATCGTGTGCAGCTGCTTTAACAATCGGGGCAGGGCAGGCATCCCCTTGGCAGTTTGAAGGTTTTAGTTTCATGATGATGTTTTCTACTTCCCATGTTGAAAGGGGTGAGAATCTGAAAGGTTTACAAGTTGTCTGGAAGGTTGGAGGTATGTTAGGAAGTTGTTTGTGGTTGGGGTCAGCAGA
The DNA here is from genome assembly GCF_040938575.1 of Ambystoma mexicanum. NCBI lineage: Eukaryota > Metazoa > Chordata > Amphibia > Caudata > Ambystomatidae > Ambystoma > Ambystoma mexicanum. The sequence continues at coordinate 1,603,272,429 of NC_090929.1, read as the reverse complement.
TAGCAGGGATTTTCTGAGATAATTTTGGATTGTAGGCAAGCTATTTTATCTAATAAGGCTTTCTGGATGTTGCTACACCATAGTGCGTCAGTAATACCTTTGTCACTCGGGGCAATAGGTAATTCTAATTCTTTGAGTATTTTGAAAAGTTCTTTAGTGTTGGATTCTGCTTGTGTAATCCTTTTGTTATATGAGTCTTTTTTGGCGAGGAGTATGGCTTCTTTGTAGCTAGAGGATACTAGGGTTAGTTCAGCTTTGTTAGGAGCTGTGGGGTATTTTTTCCAAAGTGCCTCAGCGGTTCTTTTGGTTTTACGTAGTTCTCTTAACTGTGGCGTGAACCATGTGTTAAGGTGACGCTGTGGTTTCGGTTTCCGCAGTTTTAGTGGGGCAATGGAATCCAGGGCTTTAAGTATAGCCTGGTTGTAAGTGTCCACTAGAGCTGTTGGGTCTGCATTTGAATCAATATTATTCAGAATAGGGAGTAGTATAGGTAGGAGTTTGTCGGGAGTAATGTCTTTCTTGTTTCGCGTGCGGATGGCAGGGGCGATGATAGGCGCTGAGTGAGTGGTGTTAGCTTTGATAGCAAAGATTAGTTTGTGGTGGTCAGACCAGATGCATGGGTCATTAGATAGGAGGTCAATAGAGCAGTTGCTGTGTGAGAGCCAGTCTAAGGTTCTACCTTTGATATGGGTGGGTTCGTGGATAATGTGCGTGTGACCCAGATCAGATAGGGAATTAGCTAAGTCAAGGGCGTTGGTGTCTTTGGGATCGTTGAAACCGAGGTTAAAGTCCCCAAGTAGGATGGTTTGCGAGTTTGGTTTGGTGTTTATAGATATAAGTGATGCAATGTCCTCAGTGAAAGAGGAGATGGGTCCTGGTGGTCGATAAATGAGGTGCACAGTGGCTGTGTGGTTGGGTGAGAGGGGTAGCTTAATTGACAGGGATTCGGCGGACGGGATTTGCGCATCTTGGATGATTTTGACGTCAAATGTATTTCTAAATATGAAGGCAAGTCCGCCTCCCTTTGTTTGAGTGGTGTTTCTGTCAGATCTTATAATGGCATAATCGTTAGGTATTGCGAGGGCCAGAGATGGTCCAGATGCGGCATTCAGCCAGGTTTCCGTGACTGCGAGGACATCAAGGTTTTCATAGGTTATAAAGTCAGCAATGTCGAGAGCATGGGCAGGAAGAGACCTGGCATTCACAAGTGCTGCTTTGATGAGTTTATCTTTTTTGAGGTTTTTTTCAGATGTTGGCGGTGGATTATGGGCGAGATTATTGGCGTCAAAGAGGGGAGCAGCGTGATTATGGGCAAGATGCGAGTGTTTCATGGTGCGGGCCCTTAGTCTGGTGTTCCTGCTTAAGATACTAGGGTGGTGAGAATATGGGGAGGTAGGATGACTTGTTCGGGTGTTTAGACTAGTATTTCTCTTCAGTGTGTTAGGGTGGAACGAGCCTGGGTGGGTGGGTGGTCTAGTTCTGGAGTTCAGTCTGGAATTTCTGATGGTGATAGTACAGGGCTGGTTGGGTGTTGGTTTGGTGGCAAAGTGGCGTATCCAGAGTGCTGGATCGTCCAAGTATAGATTTGCGGGGGTCGTGGTGCTAGGCCTCAGGGAGGAGGTGGTGGGTGCCATACCTAATTTGGTGGAAGTATATTGTTTAGAGAGTATAGGCTTACTAGACCAATAACTACTGTAAGTATATAGTAGATGGATGAGCGTTGATAGGTACCAATACATGATGTTTAAGGTGATGCAGGAACACAGGGTGACGGGGGTGGTCTATTAGCTGACAGAGGCACAACATAAATTGATAGAAATTGATCAATGAGTATCTGTGCCAGGCATCATAACAGGCAACGTGGTCTGTAGGCGACCAGGTGACCAATGCACAACAATTGTAAATGTGGTCTAATAGGGGACCAAAAGGCACAACACAATGGTAAATGTGGTCGGATAGGTGACCAAAAGGCACAACACAATGGTAAATGTGGTCAGATAGGCGACCAAAAGGCACAGCACAAGGTAAATGTGGGCAGATAGGCGACCAAAAGGCACAGCAGAAGGTAAATGTGGTCTAATAGGGGACCAAAAGGCACAACACAATGGTAAATGTGGTCGGATAGGCGACCAAAAGGCACAACACAATGGTAAATGTGGTCAGATAGGCGACCAAAAGGCACAGCACAAGGTAAATGTGGTCAGATAGGCGACCAAAAGGCACAGCACAAGGTAAATGTGGTCAGATAGGCGACCAAAAGGCACAACACAATGGTAAATGTGGTCTGGAAGGCGACCAAAAGGCACAACATAATGGTAAATGTGGTCTGAAAGGCGACCAAGAGGCACAACACAATGGTAAATGTGGTCTGAAAGGCGACCAAGAGGCACAACACAATGGTAAATGTGGTCTGATAGGCGACCAAAAGGCACAACACAATGGTACAGCATAGACCTTGAATGCATAGATTAGTGAAAAGTGGATTGTCCAGTGTTGTAGGTCATCTGACCATCATGGTTCAGGGCGGCATTAGCGAGTGTTTGCTAAGAACAGATGCGTGGGCAGCAACAGTGTTGGGCATGCTGCACGAGCTGGGTGCACATCATGTGATTTAGGCGTGAGCTAGGACCACCCTAGGAACGAGTTTGTGTCCGGCTAAGATCATCCAACATGTGATAGGCGGTTGTGCCATCCGAGTGTTATTAACAGAGGACCTAGACACAGGTGGGGCTTTGTATGAGTGCAAGAGTAAGGGCACAAATCTTACCAGAGTGTTCACGAAGCTCTAGCCAGTCAGAGCCTGCTTTGCGGAGGGCGGCATGTGCGCATTGTCCTGGAAGCAACAAAGGTTCCTCCAGGTCGCAATATGAGGAGCGAGGCAGTGCCCCGCGCCGTACCGCTAGGTGCGGACAGGGGCAGACAGGAGGGGCCTTTGGCTCACGGGCCTTAGGCAGCTAGGGCCGGCTTCCGCCTCCGGTCGCCAGGCGCTATAGATATGCAGATGAGGGTTGCTAGGCAACCGTGGGGAGCGTCGGGGAGACGAACTGTGCGGCGGCCATCTTGTGGCTGGGATCTCGTCGGTTTCGCGTTGCCTCGTCGGTGGTGAAAGGCCAGGTCTATGGCCAGCGGTGCACCGTGCACTACGGGTGCAGGCACTCAGATGCTGCAAGTGTGAGTGCGATCAGGGTGGTGGGATGTGCCAGCGGATCCGTGTCCCAGCTGCTCCTGCAGCATGGGAGAGTCGATGTGCCTCCGAGCACAATCGAGTGTTAGAGAAGCGAGCGGGGCTCCAGCAGGGCTCCTGCCCAAATGTAGAGTGAGCTGAGGGGCAGTGATTGCAGGCAGGTGTACACATCAATGGTTGGTCACGTAAACATCACAGGAAACAACTATCAAGTACCACATACAAACAGGCACCAACAATCAATATGAGCAGGCCAATACCCAATCAGCCTGAATGGTCCAATCATTCACATAACAAGGTAACAAATGTGGGGCAATTTGGGGTGTAATCAATGACAGAAGCATGTCACATATGTGACGATAGGGCTGAAAAATGTGTTGCAAAAGTGGGAGAATTGAAACAATCAGCCTGAATGAACACTGAAAAATTCTGAACAATGTTGTTGCAAGATGACAGTTCAAGGGCAACTGCAGTAATGTGGCGCTAAATGGCTACTGTGGGCAGAAGGGATACTGTCATACCCAAATCCAAGGTCAGTGAATGTTTTGGAGGAAGCACATGGGTGACCCATACCACTCAGGTGCACACACCCTCACCTGGCACTCAATCAGAACCCGTCACCCACACAACATACACATGGATTACACACACATGGATGGGCACTCACCGGACAATGCGTCGTAATCTGGTAGGTCTCCCATGCCTTGGATCTGTTCCTCTGTGACAAAGGTTCCAGCAACAGACTCATGTTCAGTGAGTTGGTTGTCCTCTTGTGGAGACCCACCGCCAGTCAGCAGAGTAGAAACATGATTTGAGGCCAGCTTGTTCTTTGTTCTGCGTTTCAGGTGATTCCAGCGCTTGTAGCAATCATCAGCTGAGCGCCTCACAAATCCAAGGGCACTAATGATGTCCGCGATGGTCTGCCAGTGTGCATTACGTTGACCGGGTGTGGTCTTGCACCCTGCAGTCACCACCATTTTGCGGCTATGTTCCGACACATAGGCCACTAGTGCATCAAGTTCGGCGTCATTAAAGCTAGGCTTCCTTGACAATCCGGAGTATGTAGCCGTGTCTGGGGTCTCAGCCTGTAGTGCCAGAGCACCCTTCTTCCTCTTTTCAAAGGTGGTGCGGATATTGAGTGGCTTACTCCGCTCTGGTCAGTAGGGGCAGAAGCGCCGGTGGACTGGGTACTAGGAGTGTGCGAATGCACTATGACCATAGGTCTTGGTGCAGGCATTGGCTGCAGGGTGATGTTAACCATGGGGGGGCATGGGCATCCCTGATTGCTCCTCCACACATGGGGATCTAGGGGCACCCTGCAAATCCTGGCCACGTCCCCTACCGTGCCCACCACGCCCACGTTTTGGAGGTCGGCCACCTTTGCCTCCCTTACCGCTTGGTCGCCTCCCAACCATGGTACTGATGTTGTTGTGCGTATGGAAGTAGCAGTAAACAATTTTCCTGGGCAATTGGGGGTGAAAGGGGTAGGGTACTAGATGGAATTCGTACCCTAGTGCTCTAGCAAGGCTGTCTGTGACCCCTGAGGGAAGATGACGGGTCACGCAATGCAGAGGCACCCCAAAAATAAAAAATAACGTGCACGCAACCCCTCGTAGACCACGTGTATGGAAAAATGAACCCGCACTACGCTGTGGCACCCAAAAACAAAAATATGTGTACGCGTGTTACACGCAGCCGACAATGACCTCTGAAGGGGTACGCGACACACGGGGCAAGCACAGTTGGTAAATACGTGCACGACTCACCGTCTGCCTGGAAAAAGAATGTGAAAAAGACGTGCGTGTGCGCGTTGGCAACACCCCGGCCAAAAGAAGAATTGTACGCTGTCTGAGGAGACAGGACAAAAGAAGAAGTGAACGCTGTTTGAGGAAACAGGCCCAACAAAAAAAATGAATGCTGTCAGAGGTAACAGGGAGTACGAACTTGAAATGCTGTGAAGTAATCACGTGTGAACTGACAAGAAGTACAGAATTCACCCACTCGCTCTCCACGAAAAGCATGTACAAGGAAATGGGGTCCTACACATACCTTTTAAACCAGCCCACACGTACAAAGTCACTTACGCTTGTACGCACTTAGGCCCTTTCCTCCAATTACACGAACTGACACTCGGACGTGCAGTTTTTGGACGTGTACGATGAACATGCACTCGTGTTGAGCGAAATGCCCGCAAGCATCACGTCACAGACGCGTAGGCCCTTTCCTCGGATTACATGCATTCACACGCAGACGTGCAGTTTTTTCACGCGCCATGAACCACTATGCCCACGTCACAAAGGAAATGCCCGCACGCGTAACGTCACAGACGTGCTTACGCGCTAAGGGTCTTTCCTCGAATTACACGCAGACGTGCAAGATTTTCACGTACCAAATCACTCCGTATCAAGCTGGCCACGCAACAACACACGGAAGACCACGCTCCTGCCCAGAAGGCCGAATTACTGCTCCCAAGAGCCCCGAGCACACTCCCACCTGCCATCTGCTGCTGCCTGCCTGCCTGCTGCCCACGTGCCCTGCTATTTGGTGCCTGCACGTCAGCCAGGGTTCCAGTTGCTGTGTCCACCCCTGCTGGAACAGAAGACTCCCGACTGGGATACCATCGCTCCACAGCCCAGCCCCAGGACCCAGTTGCCCACCCACGCCTGCCTCAGGGTCGTCATGTCGGGGCAAACACCATCTGAGACCACTGGCGACCCCCAGCCAGAAAGGCAGAGGGCCACCAGCTTCAGTGTGAAGGAAGTTGGTGTCCTGGTGGAGCATGTCCTGGGGCATTTTGATGCCCTCTTCGGAACATCACACGCCAACAAGGACGAGAGAGGATCTGGGATGACGTAGTGGTTGCCATGAACACGGAGCGGGTGGCAACCCGCAACATCAAGCACATCAAGAAGTGCTGGGAGGACTTCAGGTACAGGACCCTCTACAAGGCCCGGCGCCTCGTGGAGGGGGGCCGGGTCAGTATGAGTGACATCCAGATGGGGGTCCTGGAACGCGTATGCCCAGCGCTCCACGCCCAGATCCTTTGGAGGAAGACCCGTCAGGAGTTGAGCGGTAAGTGGCCAAGCATTGGTGTGTGGGACGGGGCATGTTGCAGTGTACTGGTGGTCTGATACTTGAGTGTATGTGTGACATAGGCCATGTATGGATGTGTGTGTGCAGGGACATCATGGTCATGCATGTGAGACCAGTAATGTGTGAACCACATGGTTGGTGCATGTGTTACAATGAAACATGGGGAGCTGTATTCCAAATGCACACATGAAAGCATGCCAGTGTCTGTTATTGGACATGGAGGGGGTCTGAGGGATGGGTGCTGCTGTCATGTACATGTATGGTGCACATGTGTGTGTGTCTGAGAAGTGTGTGTGTTACTTTTAAATGCCATGGATGCATGACACATGTCCGTGATGATGTGTACATTCACTCATGCAGTGCGGTCACCGTTGTATGCACTGTGTCTATCCACTGTGTCAGTGGTGTACAAGCCATGATGCATGACCCTCCAGTGAAGTGTGTGCATGGGATCAGTGTGAGCCATGATGCATGTGAGTTTGAAGGCAACATTTTGGTTAATAGAGGCCCTTGTACATGGATGCTGATGTTGATTGCAGACGCTCTGCCTGTGTCTGCATGTGTGTTGCGTGCATTCACCCATGTGTCATGGAGGGACAGGATGGAAGTGACGTTTGACACTGCCACTCATGTGTTATTTCTTCCTGTCAAGGGGAATATTGTACTGTACCCTGATGCTTGTGTTCTATGTCTCGCTCTACGCAGCATCAAGTGAAGAAGAGGGCGGAGACGGCGCTGTGGAACCAAGCGGCAGGGATGCCTCCACCAGGCGGTGACGCAAGGCCCAGCCACCCTCCCAGGACTTGCCATCATTCGGGAGCAAGGGGGCTGGTGCCACGTCTGCCACTACGGCTGTGGCGGAAGGGCCGGGTGAGCCCCCACAGGTGCTTGCAATGGCGGAAGACGGTGTGGAGACATCCAGGTTGGTGGTCTCCACAGAGGAGGAGGAGGCCACTACTGGGTCGCACATGGGGCCTGGTGGGGGTAGTACCACTGGTGCAAGTGGTGCAGTCCAGGGCCAGGGTCAGGAGGCAGCACAGGTCACAGCGGAGGGGCCTGTGCATGTCGCTGTCCTTGACCCTGTGACTGCACCACCATGCACCAGCAGGGATGCCCCGTCCCAGGCCCGTCCGCAGGTAGGGGAGAGTGCCATGTCATCTGCCTCTCCACTACCTGCGGACGAGGGGTCCCATGAACGTATGGGCTCTGTCCTGATTGGTGTCGCGTGGCGCATGCGTGACATTCGTGATGACGTGCATTCTTCCTGGGCGAAGAACGCACGCTATCACGAACAGCAGCGTCGCGACGTGGCACTGTTGGGAGGGGCCCTGGTCGGTGGGTTCCTACATGTGACGCACACTCTGGCGGACCTCTCCTCCTCTGTGGAGACTATGCGGCAGTCGTTCTCCCTGCCGTCTTCTGGCCCAGATTCCACCAGGGCCCCCTGTGGACCTGGCCTGACCAACAGATCCAGCTTGGTGGAGATCCCATCACTGCCACAGTCGGGAGTCGGCGGTCCAGCAGGGGTGGATACCACAACTGGAGACCAGCTGATGGAGGATGTGCAGGCATCATCGGACAGGGCACATGGACAGCAGCAGCAGCAGGAGCAGCCTCTAGGTGGGAGCAATGATGGCTCAGGGCCATCGACATCAGGGGGGCAGGCATCGGCCAGAGGGCAGGAGGACCCTGGAATGGGTGTGTCTTCCGTGTGGCTGCGGTTGAGCCAGCGTATAGGTGCGGAGTGGCGGCGGGCGTAAGAGGCGCGGCTCACCATGGTCAGGGCGGAGTTCACCATGCATCGGGTGTTGAGGCGGGCAGAGAGATCTCGGGGCCAGGACAGAGGCCCGCCTCCAGCAAATTGAAATGGAGTTCGATGATGCCCTGGCCGAAAACATCACTGAGTCAGCCGCAGGACTTGCTCGTCGCCATTGTAAATAGTTTATAGTGTTAGGTTTCCTTTTTTTTTATTTTGTGGCTTTTGGACTATGCCCCACACTTTTGTATATCGTTTTTTTGTCAGGTAGGTTATTAGATAGGTTTAATTTATTTCGTTGGGCTCATGGACCCTTGAAAATTGGATTGTACATAGTTGGACATTGGATTTATTTGGACATTTTGATTTCATTTCACCATGGATCAATGGATTTACCTCTTTGCGTTTCCTTTGGATTTGGTTTGGTGGACAGAGAGTTTTGGGCATTTTTCTTTTGGATTACTTGGGTTTTTTTGAGGATTTTTTTTTTATTTGGACATGCATTTCATTTCATGTTTGCCATTATTTTATGCTTTAAGTACTTTCAATTGGTTTTCATGTTAATACATTTTGATCTTTTACTTCAATGTGTGGGATTCACTCATTGGGTTCATGCATGTTGACATGTGGGTTTACTCAATCAATGGCAAACTGTGTGTGTGTGTGTGTGTGTGTGATGGACATGTGTTGATGTACATAGTTGGCTTTTGGTTTGTGTCATGAGATGGGCATGTCACTGCTGGGTAGGTGAGTGGGTGGGGGGACATGAGTGGGTGCCTGCTGGCAGGTACCCCTCACTGCTGGGGGTGCTGGGGGACATGAGTGGGGGCCTGCTGGCAGGTGCCCTTCACTGCTGGGGGGTGGGGGTGCAGGGGGACATGAGTGGAACATGAGTGGTAGCCTGCTGGCAGGTGACCCTCACTGCTGGTGGGTGGGGGTGCTGGGGGACATGAGTGGGGGCCTGCTGGCAGGTGCCCATCACTGCTGGGGGGTGGGGGTGCAGGGGGACATGAGTGGGACATGAGTGGGGGCCTGCTGGCAGGTGACCCTCCCTGCTGGGGGTGGGGGTGCAGGGGGACATGAGTGGGGGCCTGCTGAAGGTGCCCCTCACTGCTGGATGGTGGGGGTGCTGGGGGACATGAGTGGGGGCCTGCTTGCAGGTGACCCTCACTGCTGGGGGGTGGGGGTACTGGGGGACATGAGTGGGACATGAGTGGGGGCCTGCTGGCAGGTGACCCTCACTGCTAGGGGATGGGGGGTGCAGGGGGACATAAGTCGGACATGAGTGGGGGCCTGCTGGCAGGTGCCCCTCACTGCTGGGGGTGGGGGTGCTGGGGGACATGAGTGGGACATAAGTGGGGGCCTGCTGGCAGGTGACCCTCACTGCTGGTGGGTGGGGGTGCTGGGGGACATGAGTGGGGGCCTGCTGGCAGGTGCCCCTCACTGCTGGGGGGTGGGGGTGCTGGGGGACATGAGTGGGGGCCTGCTGGCAGGTGACCCTCACTGCTAGGGAGTGGGGGTGCTGGGGGACATGAGTGGGAGCCTGCTGGCAGGTGCCCCTCACTGCTGGGGGGTGGGGGTGCTGGGGGACATGAGTGGGGGCCTGTTGGCAGGTGCCCCTCACTGCAGGGGGGTGAGGGTGCTGGGGGACATGAGTGGGGGCCTGCTGGCAGGTGACCCTCACTGCTGGGGGGTGGTGTGGTGGGGGACATGAGTTGGAGCCTGCTGGCAGGTGCCCCTCACTTCTGGGGGGTGGGGGTGCTGGGGGTCATGAATGGGGGCCTGTTGGCAGGTGCCCCTCACTGCTGGGGGGCGGGGGTCAGGGGGACATGAGTGGGGGCCTGCTGGCAGGTGTCCCTCACTGCTGGGGGGGGTGGGGGTGCTGGGGGACATGAGTTGGTGGTCACTAGTGCAAGGTGACATGTGGCCTGGCTGGGGGCATGCCCATGGTGGATGGACTGCATGTGGGATATGACCAGGGGTGCTGGGTAGGCCCCTGTGGTGTGGTTTGCCTGCAGGGTCTGTGGAGGGGGTAGAGGGCACACCTGTGAGAACCCACACTGCCAACTGACGTGTGGGACGCCCCGCGCACCCCCTGGACACACGTACCCACTCTGACAGCGAAAGCATGTGTGTAACTTCTCCCATACCACATTATACACGTACCCCGCTCGCACAGGGCCAATCGCGTGTGAAACTTCCCGCGCACCCCCCAAATCTACGTACCCCGCACGCACAGGGCAAATCGCGTGTGAAACTTCCCGCACACCCCAGTAATCCACATACCCCGCTCGCACATGCCCAATCGCGTGTGAAACTTCCCGCGCACCCCAGTAATCCATGTAGCCCACACACACAGGGCCTGCCGCGTGTGAAACTTCCCGCACACCCCCCAAATCCACGCACCCCGCACGCACAGGGCCAATCGTGTGTAAAACTTCCCACGCACCCCAGTAATCCACGTACCCCGCTCGCACTGCGCCACTCTGCGCCACGGCTGGTTTTGGATGTTAAAATCCATGAATACGCTCTGCGCGGAAATGGATTTTAGTGCACGTGGCTAGCGCAGAAAGTCGCACGTGCACACTGTGCACCAGCCGCGTGCGCCACTTGTGCGCTGAATTCTATGAATTACCCCCTTAATCTACACCATGCAAAACTAAAAGCTACATTCCTCATCAAACAATGATAAAAGGCAGGTTACTTTATTACAGAGAAAAGAGATTACAAAGACTACTCTGCCATATGACAGCTGTGAGATGGTCAGCCAATTCCTGTTACTTTGCAGTCTGGTACATGTACTCTTCCATTGATGTAATGTAATGTAATTGTTTATTTATACAGCGGTTATACACAGGTGGAGTGCTTCAAAGCACTTCAAGGTGGGGAGGGAACAAGGGAGTACTGTAATCATTCTTAGGCCTTGAAGTTTCCATATGATCTAACAGAAAAACTAGCAAGCAAGGCCTGGCAGCATTTCTCCTAGTGCAAGTGCATGAAGTGTTATAGTTGCGACTAAGCTAGGGAGGGTGGACAAAAAAGGAGGGAACAGGACAGAAGAACGAACTAGTCCTAGTACATTTAGGACATCCATGCGTGCATATGGAGGTGCGAGGAAGAGGGTCTAGGGGGCACAAACGAGTCCAGTCCAGCAGGGCCCTGGGTTAAGTGCAGAGTGGGAAAATAAAACTGTTTAATTAATATATAAGACATAAGCTAAAAAGCCAGCACCTTTAGAACACCTCAGACCTGACAAGAGCAAATTAAGAGCTTTAGTTCTTGACAAGTGAATATAAACAAGCAGCAGGTTCTGCAGAGCACTGAGTTGTCCCTCTTCCATCATACTAATGGCTTGTTTGCGACAGATAGGTTGCCAAGCGAGGCCGGGGCTGTGAGTGCCCAATAGCACAATTTCTGCTGGCTGCTTCCCCTGACCACTTAACTCCTCCTTACAAGCTTCTGTAGAAAGGGGGGTCCATCTTGAAACCTGGTCACTGCCTCAATCCAGGAGCAGAAGCAGCTTTACAGACCAATAGTATATTGGGCATCGGGCACAGGTGTCCTGGCAAAGGTCACTGCTAAGGACCAAATTAAAGCTTGTCCGATGCCAATTAGATATCTCAGTTGTGATCAGTCTAAAACCTATTTGTCTCAAATCTGGTGTAGGTAGTACAGACGCCTAAATTCTACCCAGATGACTTGGCAACCTACTGACCCATCACACACCTTGCGTTCATCTGAACAATCATTCCAAGCGCAGTCGCCTCTCTATTTGCGCGAAAGGTCATCCAACCCGATCTCCTGCAGAGGTATCATCTCTGATTCCTGCCAAGATGAGGTTCTGAGAGCACCACCATGCCAGTCTTTCACGATTCCCTCCTAATCATGGACAACATGAGCCCTTCCTGCTGGTTCTTCTCAACCTGCCCACCACATTCCTTATTGTCGAGCTCAAACCACCTCTTAACATCCTTACTGTCCATATTAGGTTAAAAACACAGTTCAACAATCAATGACTTCCATCCTTTCTTCTAGACAGACACCAGATCATCCAGGTGGGTACCAACAGATCCCAAAAGAACCCTGAAAACAACAGAGCCCCACATGCATCAATACTATGCCTTCTCATTTTCAACCTCTACATGAAACCATTGAAGGAACCTCTCAGCCTCTCAATATGCCAAGGAAACTGACCTCTACTTAAAGGACAATTCCCTAAATGGCATCTATCAACTAAGACGTGTCCTATCACTCACTGAAGCATGGATGTCAAGCACCAACATGAAACTGGCCCCCATGAAAACAGAATTCCTCCTCCTTGGCGTCTGAAACAAACATGCTCTAATTCAGAGCTGGCTAACGGAAATTAAAATTAGTAACATTCCCCCTCCTAAGATCCCTTCCAGGCTAAACTCTTCAGCATCATTATAAACCAACCTCAGTTTTAAACCCATATCCAAAGAAAGCCAAGACAGCATTGCCAGATCTCCCCTTTGCAAAGCCAAGTCCTTCTTCGCTCCCACAGAGTTTAGCACCATTGTCCAAGCCCTTGTCCTTTCCCAGTTGGACGGGGCAGAGTCCTTACACCCTTCACCCTGACTCCACTGAATTCTCTCGAGAATGCCACAGCCCATCTCATCACAGGACTGAAGAAATACGACCACATCACCCCAAACATCAGGCAGCCACCCTAGCTAAGTGGCCAAGCCCCCACAACACATTTGAATTGGTTACGTCTTTTCACTGAAACATTTTTCATCGAATATATATATTTCATCAAATATTCTCATTGAATACGTTTTTAGCTGATGTAGATTAATGACATTATTCATCGAAAACCTGTATACCGAATTAACCACATTTTTCTTTTTTTTAATTGGGGGGTTCACCTCAAACCCCCGTTTTCAAAATGTAACCCTATACCCCACCCAAATATATATACATTTAGTTTCGATAAAAGAATTCAGTGAACATTTTTTCCTATGAAAAAATCTTTCAATGAACATTTTTCGGTGAAACATCTTTCGATGAAAATGTTTTCTGTGAAAAGACTGTGTACCATTGGAATCAGACTGCATTCCATTCAAGGCTATGACAGAGTCCCATCCAACCAGGCTGAAAAACTCACCATCGCTGGAGGTCTCTTTGACATCAGAAGCCACAACATCAGCATACTAGAACCTGAGGTGCTAGAAGGTAAGAATCAGAAAGCAGGCCTTCTCCAACCAGGCAACCAGACTCTTGAGCATGGACGTCAAATCGGCCCCATTTCTCGTGTACTTTAAGCAGGATTAATGATCTCTTCGCAGAACAGCTCATTGTTTATTGGCCCCTTGATAGCACTTCCCTCACCTTCCGCTGCTCTCCTTCTCCTTCTCTCGCTATTTTCTGTCCCTGTATCGTTCGGTTGCTTTCCAGTTACCTTTGGTCTCTGTCAATCCTATACATACACCCAGTACATAGGAACAGGTAGAGTTTCGAGGGGAAGTGCATTCCTGCTATGAGCTTGGCCCCGTAAACATTATTTATTTATGTATTTATTTTAATTGTTATAACGCGCCACATGCCCGAAGGCCTCAGGGCGCACAGTTAAAGGTTCTTCTTAATTTTCTAAAAGACTGCTTGTTTTCGTAAACCCATCGCTGTACCCCAGATGTTCTCAGCATTCACTGATAAATAACTGATCTTCTCCATGTGTTCGGCCGAAAGGTTCCCTGTCATCAAACTATGCCATCTGTTGACCACCATTTACCCAATTCGTAAATCCATGGTCTATGGGTTAAGAGTGAGTTTTACTTGCACTGGGATAGTGTGGGTTCACCTGAGATCCAGACACAGGAGGACTTCATAGAACTCCAACATCAATGATCTCACACTGCGCCTCTCGTTTCGTTGGCCTCCTGGTTATGCCCTCTCACCACTCCAGTCTATCATTAAGTCACTGCACCCCTTGCACCCAAATTCATTTGTGTCCCTTTTGTCTTCTTGCTCCTAAACTCTGGAACCCTTTTGCCTATGCTGTACGCTCAGCTCCTACTATACCTACATTTTGCTCCTTACGTCCATCTCATCTACTTTCGTTGCCCCCACCATCTAAATGTTGATTGCGCCTTTGTATTATTGTTGTCATTGTTTTTAACATGTACAGCAATGTGTTGAAAGCACTTTACAAATGCTGATAAATGAATACTTTAGATTGGATAATTGTTCCGATTGGACTCTCACCTCTGTTGAGATTGGTCGGACCATGCAATTTCATTGGCATACCTTTTATTGTATTGAGGGAGAATCCAGAGATTTGAATATTGTTTGCAGGGATATTACAAGGATCTATCATTAGAGCCATTTAACATGGGTGGACCCCACTTTGTTCAGGGGTAGCCATCATAGTAGAGCTGAACTGAACTGAGGCCTAGAATTCACATACCTTGCTCATCCTGGATACATAATAATCATTAAAATGGAAATCAGTTTGTGATCATTTGAATGCTCTTTGGCTATCTTCTTCCCTAAAGGACACACCTTAAGGAGTGTGGAAGGTAGAGAGATTGCCAAGGAAACACCCATCCCATGACACCTTAGCAGCTTTGTAATCTTTGCAAGTATTTTATAGGTTATCTATTTATGTAGGTACATTGGGGTGCTCTTCATCTTAGATATTGGGACTCATTACGTGTCCGGAAGTAACCCTACCGGTGCTACCGGTGGGTTGCTTCTAGACCCATAAAGATGTACTGGCGCCTGACTTCCTGGTGCCACCGGCTCATTATGTGAAAATGTGTTAATCCCCATTCCCATAGAGTCCCATAGGACTATATGGGAGTGGGGACACGGAAGCAGGGTGGACACTGGCACTGTTGCTAGTGGTGCCGGTGCTTCCGTGACGGGTTTGCCTGCCATGACCACTGCACCCAGGCAGGATCAGACCTATCGGGGACAGCGTCTCTGGCAGGCAAACTCATAGTTTGCCGGTCCGGAAACAAGGGTGACGGTGAGTTTACCGGCACCCTTCTTTCCGGACCGGCAAACATGACATGAGGCCCATTGTCCTCCTTCAGAAATCTAAAGCACGGTTTCCAGTAGAGAAATGTATTGAGCCGCCAAAGCCACAAGGAACGGTGCCTAGGCTTCTCTCTAGATGTGTCCATTTTGTCAATTAACTTTTTCCTAAAATCTCTCTTTCCAGTTACTACTGTGAGAAACCTGAAGTTGTCTCACCCGCTAGTCCCCAGGGATCTGTCATCCAGGTGGCCAGGACACAGCCATCGCTATTGGATCCAGTTCCTGGGGGTGTACAAGTGGGGGAGGATCACCTGAATGTGGGGTCTTCGGGGAGTGGAAGTGGGACACCAACGGGTGAGATGCGGTACCCTCTTCCTTCCAAATCCTTTTCCCCATCATACCCCATAGGATACTTGGAAGCTCTACCCCCCCACCTTTTCTGAGACAAATACTTTCTTACACCGAAAAAGACAACAGACTAACACCATTGCATCTGGCCATGAAGGATGCCCCTATTACATCAAGGGGCAGAGTTTGCAGGAACTTCAGCTACTGTTAGCTGACTTCGGAACTTCATAAAGATGGCCACCATCTTTTACTCCTTTCAAGCTGCCTGACTTTGCCTGGAGTGGCACACTGGAAGACTGAAATAAGCTGACACGGTAGGTAAAGAAACAGCTTTATTTACTGGACCCCCAGAGCCGGCACCGCTCTTGGAGAACCCACAAACCAACTGGCCCGTGTGGAATGTTGATTCCTAAACACGGGACAACATTCCACACATGCCACATACATAAGCCATTACAACATATGCTCTTCCCTTATATAACAATAAGAAAACAACACTTGATACACAATACAAATATAAAACATCAGTAACAGAACAAAGCCCACTTCGCAGTCAAGAAGCGAATCACTCCTCTTCCGGGTCCCCTCCGGTTCCGTCCAGGATTCACTTCCCAGCTGTAACCTGGTTGGACAGCGCAGAGCGTCCCCGGCTCCTCACACACGGAAGAAGGGAAATAAAAACGCTCACGGCAGCACTCCCGGGCACCTGATTGCCTCGCCGCCGACGCCATCAAACAAGAACTGTAGTCAAAGAGGGTCTGATTCGCGCAACCAAGTCAATGGGGGTCGATGTGCACACCCCAGCAACGGTTGCGCCTCAGCACACGTTGTGATATGAGTCGTACCTCAATGTGCAGCCGCTCCCTCATGAGAGCTGCACTCCGCACCTGGACCTGGCGGGCTGCCGCGGTCTGCCAAATGGCGTTAGACAGACTCCTCTCCTAATTCTGCTCCGATCTGCCGCCAACCTCCCAGGGTCGGCGCACCACCCCCAGGCCTGGTGGACTGCCATGGTCTGTATGGGCAGCCCTGGATTACCACCAGATGGTCGCCACCGCAAACTGCTATGCAGTTTCGGTTCCAGGGCCCAAGCAGCCTTCAACTGTCCGTTCCTTCTCCCTCCTGCTGGCAGAGCCGCACAGCAGGATACCGATTCCCCTGCACGCGTGGGGATGGGGGTCCAGCTCGTCGCCAGTGAAATAAGCTGACACAGTAGGTGAAGAAACAGCTTAATTTACTGGACTCCCAGAGCAGGCACCCCTCTAGGAGAACCCACAAACCAACTGGCCCGTGTGGAATGTCGATTCCTAAACACGGAACAACATTCCACACGCGCCACATATATAAGCCATTACAACAAAGACCTCACAGCCTGAGCAAATACTGAGGCCTGGCCGAGCCGTGAGGCGAAACCGGGCCCGGTACTAAAGGCCCACTTTTAAGGCCTCCTGACTTTCCCCCATTGCATCTGGCCATGAAGGATGTCACTATTCCATCAAGGGACACAGTTTGCAGGAACTTCAGCTACTGTGAACTGACTTTGGAACCTCATAAAGATAGCTGCTGCATTTTACTCCTTTCAAGCTGCCTGGCTTTGCCTAGAGTGGCACACTGGAAGACCTCACAGCCTGATTGGCTGCTGCCCCTAGCAAATACCGAGGTCCGGATGAGCCATGAGGTGAAGGCGGGCCCGGTATTAAAGGCCCACTTTTAAGGTCGCCTGCCTTTTCCCTGTCCTTACCCAGGAGTTGCCAGAGTTGCAAATGTCCACACTCACTGCCCTAACTCCATCTTAGTCGCCTGTTGTCTTCATTACCTTCTGAGAGAGCGTTCACACTTCACCCCACACGTTCCCTCTCAAGCAAAACCTGCACATCTACCAAGTTGCCTCCCTTCCTGATCCCGTTTGGAACACTGTTAAATCATTTATGAGGAGCAGAACTCTGCTCACCCGCCTACAAGCTACGCAGACATGGAACTCACACTGCTGGTTTTGACATTGTTTTGTTGCAACATAGATGATCGTATTTATTGATGCGCCTGGCCGAACAGAACCTAATGTTATCAATCTGCCATTGCTGAGGGATATAGGTCCTCCAGTTGCTTCTTATCACACGGGGTTAACTGGCGAGCCCCCTACCCTCAATTAACCTTGCACCCTAATCAACAGCCCTGTCAATACAATTGTCGCACTGTGACTAATTTCATTGTTTTGGCTTATATAATACTATGAGTATGCCATATTTGCTTCTGCAGCATTCAAATATACTTGCCTCACTATAGTATATGGTACTTAAATAATTGAACTTTGTTGCTTACCAATTGTAGCCCCTACAGTTATACATCTGTCCTGACCGCAATAGCCTGTTTTTGTGTAATGACCTCATCATACTGTTTTCCCCTATAATCTCTGTGCTCCTTTGCTTAATGTTGCTTCTATGCTTATTTTGCTTCCTCCTATGTATGCTCTCTATCACCACCTTAGTTATTTCCTAATTGCATATCAGCCACAACTCACGGAAACAAGTGATGTACTTCCCTAAGTATGTACTTAATGTACATGTCCTTCCCACGCACCCCCTTACAAGAGGCAAGTTTTCCCAAATATATATTGTTTGTACCTATTACAACTTCTTATGTACCTGATATAGTTCCCCACAACAAGAGGCGAGCTTTCCCTAGTATATATTAACTGTACCTATTATGTCATTATATGTACCTGATATAGTTCCCCACAACAAGAGGCAAGCTTTCCCTAAGTATATATTCTCTGTACCTATTGTGTCCTCATATGTACCTGATGTAGTTCCCTGCAACAAGAGGCAAGCTTTCCCTAGTATATATTCACTGTATCTATTATGTCCTCATATGTACCTGATGTAGTTCCCTGTTACAAGAGGCGAGCTTTCCCTAGTATATATTAACTGTACCTATTATGTCATTATATGTACCTGATATAGTTCCCCACAACAAGAGGCAAGCTTTCCCTAAGTATATATTCTCTGTACCTACTATATCCTCTTATGTACCTGATGTAGTTCCCTGCTACAAGAGGCGAGCTTTCCCTAGTATATATTCACTGTACCTACTATGTCCTCATATGTACCTGATGTAGTTCCCCACAGCAAGAGGCAAGCTTTCCTCAAGTATCTATTATCTGTACCCATTATGTCCTTATATGTACCTGATGTAGTTCCCTGCAACAAGAGGCGAGCTTTCCCTTGTATATATTCACTCTACCGATTATGTCCTCATATGTACCTGATGTAGTTCCCTGCTAAAAGAGGCAAGCTTTCCCTAGTATATATTCACTGTACCTACTATGTCCTCATATGTACAAGATGTGGTTCCCCGCAACAAGAGGCAAGCTTTCCCAAGTATATATTCTCTGTACCTATTATGACTTCATACATACCTTGATGTAGTTCCCTGCAACAAAAGGTGAAGCTTTTCCTTGGATGTATTCTCCTACACTACCTAGGCCTAATGTATGCCTGGTCTATAATTATTGTAACATTGCCTGCCTACTGCACTTACTGTAACCATATTCTTAAGTTAAAGCACCTAGATGCCCCTGGACTTTGTGCGCTATATAAATAAAAAATCAAAGCAAACCAAACCAAACCAGAGCCATTTACCTGACATGTCCCAACACAAGGGTCAGGCAGAGTCAGGCAATTGACAATAACTACACACACCTGACGGCCCTTTCCCTTCCCCACAGGGATAAAAGGCGAAGCATAAGATCACACTTTGAGCGAGAACAAACGCATGAAGAATCAGCTATTCCAGGACGGCAGTTCAAACAGAGAAGAAAGGCAGCGAGACCGGAAAGGACAACAAGTAGGGAAGTGCCCTTGCCCTTTTCGACCCAAGCCTGCAAAGCCTCTGTGAAAGGAATCATAAAACTGGGAACTACAGCTGACATGTGGTGTAACAGATGTCAACGGTGCACAAGACCCTCCCACACTGATACCCGAGGCAGGGATGCGCATTTTGCTATGGTGGTACCGTCCTTGACTCCAGAGACAAGAAACCACAAGGAGTTCAGCACAGCTGGTCAGTCGGAGGGAGAACCGATAGTAAACCGGACAGTGATGAGCAAAGGTTGCAAACAGCAACTTGTTATGGACAAATAACTTGTGTACTACAGAAATTTTAAAACCACAGAGTGGCCCGGTGCCGCATGGGCATCCATTCAAAAGACTCTGACTGGTCCCTTTTTCTTGTGAATAACATAGTAACAAGAGGCCGTAGGAAAGGCTGGCAGACAGAGTTAAGGTGGTCATATAAGGATTGAGCCAAAATCCCTTGTACACTTGAAAGTCCTTAACCCATTACCAAAGTTGTGACAGTGTAAAACAGGTGTGTGCGCCCGGCTGAGGGAAAATGCTGTATGAATGATACATGTGGAAAGCCTGACTGGGGGCTTAAGAGAAAGCCTGACTGGGGACTTGAAAAGCTAAGGAAAGTGAATCCTGCAAGGTATTACGAATAAGTGCACTGTGTGAAACTGACAAATGTGAATGAGGCTGAGGGATGCCCACGAATGAGAACAAAACGTAACACCCCGTAAACATTGTGTAAACAAGCGAGAACCCGGCTGAGGGATGTGCACAATGAACGGTGGTATTAAAAACATTAAGACTCTTGAATGTTACAATTTGCAGAGATCTTGAATGGGAGGCTCTTGGGAACCCACCTGAAGGAAGTCAAGGTTACAAAAAGGATCGGAGCCCGGTTTAGGGGTCCACAGATGAAAGGAAATCACCAGACGGCAATATTACTGAAAGGAACCTATTGTTTGTGATTAATAGTACATCAGGTCCTCTGAGGAAAGAGACCTGGTGTAAAAGAGACTTGGCCACAGAAGGCCCTGAAAATTTGGAAACAAACTGGAAGCTTATGCTGGATAAGTGCAGGAGTGTGCTGTACTCGAGAGTCCCGCCTTGTCTCGTGCTAAAAACATGGGAAAGGGAGACCCCAGTTATGCCATCCTGACTTATCATTTTGTGAACACTTCTTTATTTTCTGATGAACATTATCCCACACTATTTTTGGAACTTAGCAGTAGGGATAGGCAATTTTTTTTTTTTAGTATATGCCCTTTTATTTGACAAGACGCCACTGGGACTACCTTATTATTATTTGATGGTCGTAGCTTGCTCCCATCTTAGATTTATGTTTTGATTAGGCATTTCCTAAACCCATGTATACAGTTTGATGAACACCCTTGACCTCTGTTCACTTATGTCTGTCTTTACTGTTGCCGCCATGAGTTCCTTACACTACGTTCCAGTCGGTTCTCGGGAAAGGGTTTCCAACAGTGCCATGGTTTTGTTCTTCAGACATAGCTGAAGGGGTTATAACCCTCTCGCAGTGCTGGGGACCATCTTCTGAACGATTTTATGAAGGCTACTTTCGGGAGCACGGTTTTCAGTTTGTGAATCTCGCTCTCATGTAGAGCGGTTTGCCCGAATCTCTGAAAGTGGATGTGTTTCTACAATCGCGAGAAAGCCCATTCTTGATTCAGAATGTGTGAAGTATTGTAGCCTAGTTACTTTCTTCCCTTTCTTAATGAGACTTTAGAATAGGTAGTCTCACAGATGAAAAACGTTCTGGTCAGAAAGCAGGTTTTGATCACCTTCCGATCTGGTATCAGGTGTGTCGACAGCACAGAGAGAGTGACATACATTGCAGGTATTGGCTGATGTGTACCCTGTGATGGATATGTAGCACAGGGTGCAGCTTTCTCCTCTCGCTGGTGGATCTGTCACCAGCATTTGACACAATCAGTCATGAATATTGCTTGAGATTTCATGCCAATGCTTGGAGGTGGCGGGTTTGTGTTCTCTCTTGGTTCTCATTTTTCTGTGCTGGTCATCCCCAAGTGGTTGGGATGGAACCATTGAGTCTACTCTCTCTCCCTGCAAAATGTTGAACCCTTGGAGTCAATCCGGTCACTCATGTTATACATCTGTACACAGAACCACTGGGGAATCTGGTTGCGGAGAGAGAGTCCCATTACACCTATGTGTACGTATACGTCTTCTCCCTTCGGGGCACCTGGCTTCTGTGGGACAACCTTTAGAGGGTAGGAGGGTAGATGACTTCAAAGGTTTCAATTCTTGAAATATAAGACTTCTAAAGGAGAGTTTCTTCTCTCAAGTCTTTGCTTTAGGATCTCGCTCTTCCTTATGTGCCTCTCATTGAAGCGTTGGTGACATCTTGTTATGTCCATTTGTTTTCTTTGAAGGCTCTTAGACCTTTAGTTGCACAGTTCGTCTTCGGTCTTGTTCAGA
The DNA here is from genome assembly GCF_040938575.1 of Ambystoma mexicanum. Classification (NCBI taxonomy): domain Eukaryota; kingdom Metazoa; phylum Chordata; class Amphibia; order Caudata; family Ambystomatidae; genus Ambystoma; species Ambystoma mexicanum. The sequence continues at coordinate 1,603,250,744 of NC_090929.1, read as the reverse complement.
ATTGACACTGGATCCTCTGTACTGCTGATGCAGCCAGAATGGGCTCTGGGACCAGAAAACCTGACCTCATCACGCCTCTCCAGAAAGATCTACATTGGCTTTTTTTGGATTTAAGGATCTTTTTAGGATTATGCATCTCACGAATGCAGCCATGCACTATAATACTATTGTGAAACCCTGTGTTCAGCCAAATCCAGCTCTAACACCTCTCCAGAGCGAATCCTATGTGCCTTTATATTTTGTTTAAATGAAGAAGTGTCCAGGGTCTGCACTTGGAGTGCCTGTATTGTGGCTGAAACAATATATGAACCAAAAGAAGAAAAGTGTTGGTACTGCTGGTGCGGTCCTCAGATAAAACAATAGTCAATGTTATTAAGAAAATCAATTTATTCCATGTATTTCTTCATACATTCTTCATCCTTTGGGCATTTGTTAATCTCCTTAAAGAAAATCAGTATGTTCCATGTATTTCCTTATACATTCTTCATCCTTTAGGCATTTATTAAAATCCCTGGGCATTTATTAATCTCCTTAAAGAAAATCAGTTTGTTCCATGTATTTCCTCATACATTCTTATAGGCATTTATTAATCTCCCAACACGTTTTGCCCCATAGCTATTGCTATGGCTCTTCAGGAGAGATTTCTAGATGGAAAAAAAAGTTAAGCTTAAAGTTTATTCTATATAAATATTCAAAAGTATGCTCCATTTTTAGTTGGCAGTCACATAGAGCAGACATACCACATATATCATATCTATATAGAAGAAGACAACTCACCCTTCTTTTAATTTCTTTCTCCTCCTAATCTTGTTTTGGTATAAATTGGTTGTTTTGGTTCTTTCTTTCATTTGACGAGAAAAATTCAAATTCTTATTCTAAAATCTTATATATTAGTTGTTGAAGATCCATTTACAAGGTACGATTGCCTTGGTTCCTCTTGCACTATAATACTGTCCGCTATCTGGCATCGAAACTTTATACAACAACCGGCGTATCAGGGCTTTCAGCAGCCAGGAACAGTTCCCTGAGGCACCACATTTCTAGAGATTTTCTAAATTGGTGTACCTCTTCACTGGGAGTGCTTTGATTTCATGGAATTACCTACCTTGCCATATCCTGCTGGTTAATGTACACTTACCTTTTAGGGAAACACTGAAGGCCTGGCTATGGCCCCAGGCTGTGGAACCTGATACCATCAACATTAGACTCACCTCCACCCTCATGCAATTCAGAAAGGAACTGAAGACCCTCCTCCCCCTCAAGGAGCACATTCTTTATGTACTGTAACACCCTAGACCCTACCCCTGGCTAACCCCACCCAACCTCTAGTTACTGATCCTCTTGCTAAACTACAGCCCTGCATCACTTTGCCCGCTAACATGTCATCCTATAACTTCTGATGTACAGCGCTCTGCTGCCTCTCTAAGCTAGGTCTGCACTGTAAATAAATATGGCATCAGGTCTTCAGGGCACCCTTGTGCCCTTCTGGTTGGGTTAGTATCATGTTGGGGATTTGTGGTGTTTTCTTATTCTTTGTAAATTTGAAATGTTTTAGTTGCTTTTATTTTTTTATGTACATGCATGATATATATATGCATTTTAATATGCCTGGTAAGCAGTTTGTCAAAACGATTCCTGAAATAAATTAAGAAAACAGATTTGGGAATCGGAGAGCATTTTTATGTCCAGGATAAAAAAGGGATCATTTGATGCATGGGGACACGTATGGTCCCTCTTCCCCTGATTTGACTTGTTGGCAACGCTGACCCCTTTCCTTTCACATCACATCCTGTGACATCACTTCCTAGTGGTTAAAACGGAACCCCCGCCACTATTCATTTTCTCTAACCTGCTGCAGAATTATATCTTCTGGTTCTTCTTAGCAAAGTATGTGGACGACTGGAGTGCAATTCGCTCAAGATGAATTGCTGATTTGCTTCCTCTTCCCCCTCCTTCTCTTGTCACACTATGGGGGGGTCATTACATGTTTCCCGGTCTGGAGAAATTGATGGTATAATTGCTGGTAATTCCGACACCGTCAATTTTTCCAGACCGGGGAAACACAATTTGCCAGTGGGGCACTGATTTACCACCAGGCCGGGCCTATTGGTAAATCAGAACCACCATGAAATAAATGCTGTAATTATCATCACCGGTATTATCGTTGCCGGTAATTCTAGAAATCCCCTCCATGGCGTCCTATTGGGCTGCATGGAATGGGGATTTACCACCCTTTCCACCGTTTGTTGCATCCTGGTAATACTGGGATATCAGGAGCTAAAAATGGTCGGTGCAGTTTGCTGGTATGCCGCCCAAATTACCGACGGGATACAAGCAAACCTGTAATGAGCCCCATGACTGCAGCATCACACTGGTTCACTGACTAAGAAGGAAGATGAAGTAAGTACACCACATGCCAAAACCACACCACGGCAATGGCCATGCTATTTGCAGGTGGATTACAGAATCATATCAGTGCTGGCCGACAACAGGACTGCAACCGATCATCAACACACATAAGACTTCATGTCACATGTCACTGCGATAATCCCAGCAACCCGTCAGTGAGAGTACTTTCCCGGTGTGTGGAACACATTGCTTCACATACAACTGCACAATGAGGCATCAGCACAGGAACAAGATGCACATCAATTAGCACATACAAGTATCTGGTTCAAATCATGCAACATCCTAAAATGTGGAACTCACATGCACAACATCTTGAGTCCATCACGCAGCCATGCACTGACAAATTCCAGTGCCATGCATTGAGTGTACTAGGAGCTGCCTTCACAGAAAATTGCCCGGCATCATGGGTAGGTTTTTAACCCCTTAAGTGCTAAGGATGAGTATGCTCATCCTTTTTGCGTAGACTTGATTAAAGCTCAGCAGTTATTATTTGTTTGATCCATCAGCAACATTTCCCTATGCACCTCTGGCCGCTACTATGACAATCTTGACCTTTCCCCCCAAGTCCTCTTGTACCTTCTCAATTGTTTGTCTGCTTTCTATTCTAATCTCACTTCCTCTATCCTCTGACCGTCTCCTTTTTTGCTTGTCGCCTGGGGACCATGGCCTGGTGTAACCTAGAAGGGGTCACAATACTACACTCTCTAGACAAGTCTCGGCACCATAAGACCACTACGGTGGTGATGGATGTAGGATAAATGCTTATTAACATAATGTGACAGCAGTCAACTAACAACACATAAGGAGGCAGTCATTCCACTAATTAACCAGGAGGATAGCTCAGGGGCCACACACTCACCTAAGAACAATACAATGGCCCTCATTACGAGGTTGGCAGTAACCCGCCGGGGCAACCGGTGGGTTGCCGCCAGCCTTGAACACCACTTCCACCGTCTGATATGTTGGCGCCACCGGGATATCACAAGTGGTGGTGGAACGGTTAATCTCCATTACCATGGAGTCCAAATGGACTCCATGGGGTTGGGGACACTGAAACACCGGCAACGTAGCTAACGGTGCCAGCGCTTTAAATGAGAGACATGCCGGTAGGGGCCTGATTTCTGGCCGGTCAGACCGGCCAGGGATCCGTGGCCCCTACCGGCGTTCTCGTAGTATGGTGGTCTGGAAAGTTTGCTGATAAGTTGCTACCGGCACCCTTGTTTCCGGACCGCCATTCTCGTAATGAGGCCCAATGCCACCAAATATGGGTTCAATCCCCGGTTGAGTGCTTAGGAGATGTTGGACTCTATCGTGAAGCACTCTATGAATCACCAAGAACAAAGATAATTGCATGGCACATTCAGCCACTGGGCATCTATGACACAGACTCTGAGAAATAACAACCAGCAACTTGTATTAAGAGCAAAAGGGAAATTGGGAGTTTAACTGGAACTGGGCATCCGAGTCTCAGGACTATCACACATTTAATCACTCAACAAACACTTATGCATGAAAGCACATCAATGCGTCTCGCAGAGGAGCCTGCGGGAAACACATCCTCCACTGTCGGCGAGTTCTGTGGTACCTGTTTTGAAAGCTATCAGAAGTAATCGTGTTGTTTTTTTTTCAAACTTGATGCTTTTCAATAATTCAGCATAAAGACAAACTTACATGAATTTTACATGGGCGAAAGGATGCTTTGCATACAGATTGTGGCTCTGCAGACGCCATGCGCAATGCTGGGAGTCACTGAACAATCACCAGATGTATTAACCAACATAAGTTCCCCTGCCTTATAGATGCATGCACTCTTCTCCTCACTAAGTGGCTTCCGAGCAGAAACTTTTGAAGGAGCACTTACAGTTCAGTCAAACCGAAAAATGTACCCACCTGAGCCGCTGCAACAACACATATTTTTCTCTAGGGATTCTTGCTGGATTCTGAATGGATGTTTGGGGGTTCCTGCAGGAAGACTAGGAAATCCCTGGGGGAAGAGTAGGAACAGCCTATGGTAGGATTCCTACAGGGCAGCCTTTTAGAGTTCTTGCGGGAGTTCCTAGGGGAAACCTCTGCATGGTTTTCTTAGTGACTGTTAGTGGATCCCTAGTATTGTGCTCCTTTATAACTTTCCATAAGAAACGTGGATGGGAGGACAGCTCTGTGGCAACGTCTTGGAACAAGAACATTCTGAGCAAACACAGGTTCGAATCCCGGATCCGAAAAAAAACCCAAGCGCGTTATGAATAACATGCAATTCTGCAATTCAATGAAACTAGCACCTAGATACCTACGGGTTATGTGTGCGCTGCAAATAAATATACAATGAAAAAAGGATAGTTGCATTGAGTGCCATTACATTAGTTACTCCTTGGTGACCAGGGCAGTGAGCTAAAACTTGGTTGTAGACACTCCTGAGTGGAAGACATTCCATAGAACAGGGTATTTGACCCTTGTTCGTTCTCAGCAGAGGGGCTCCCACAACCTTGCCTAATTTGTAGAACTTGGGGTTCCACCCTAAGTAACCCAGGGTAATCCAGACGTGGTCTCTTTGCACACTGAGAGGCTCAGCTTCACCTCACTGAGGAGGCCCAACAAGGCTGAAACACGTGTCTTGGTTTGCTGATGGTACCCTTGTTCAGAGGAGAATTGCCTGTCATGTTGGTGCTGGACTGTCCTTGTGGGTGGGACCAGACTGATATGCAAATGGGTGTTTCTCCTCAGTGAAGGGTGGCGTGAGCTAAAACGTGGTTGTAGACCCTCCTGAGGGGAAGAAAGTCCATAGAACAGGGTCTCAACATTGGCTATGCCTCAATAGCGGAAAGACTGAGCTTGTGGTCTTTGGCTCCCCCCCAAGCAAGGTCAAAATTGGGCCTCGATTATGTAGAATTCACTAACGGCGGCCACGCTATAAGAGTTTTAGAGCAGGTCAACACTCTAGGAGTTATAGTTGACCACCCTTTAGGTGCCGATCCGCATGATACAAATGTAATAAAAAAAATCTCTGTACCACCTAAGGCATGTTAGGTTGGTTAAACCATATGTGACAAACAAGAACTGTGAGACCCTGGTCAGAGCCATTATAATGCGTGCATTGACTATTGTGATGCTCTGCTTGGTGCTAGTAAAAACTGTAAACAGAAATTGCAAGTCCTTGAAAATGATGCGGCCCGCATTATTAAAGGCGTCTCCAAAAGGGAGCACATAACCCTGGCCAGGAGCGAACTGCACTGGCTCCCTGTTGCCTCCAGGATTACGTGTTTGGACAAGCTCCAAGCTATTTGAAAGAATGTCTCACTCAACAGACACAGGGTAGGTCAACTAGATCGAATAATACTAGCCGTCTTGTTTGCCCTGAGATTAAGAGAAGCCGGCGTAAAGGCCGCTCCTTGCCAGTCATACCTACTCTGACTTGGAGTCATCGCCCAACCGAGATGCCTACGGGCTGCGGCGCGTTATAAGTAATGAACATAAACATATTTCACCCTTGTTCGTTCTCAGTAGATGGGCTCGCACAACCTTGCTTAATTAGTTACTAGTAGGTCTTATTCAAAGACATTAGAAATAGGAAGAACGGGTTTAGTTGCATATATATGTGTATATATGCTCAATCATACTTCACAAATATGTATATAGTAGGTTTATAAAGGCCTGCAAAAAGCCCTTTCACATAAAATGTGAGAGTAAGCAAAGCAAAACATACCCCAATGCTCCAACCTCGAGGCAGTCTGACTATACTGCACTGATAATCCCCAATAAGGGTGAAAGATGTATGCAGTTGTCTACATCCTGGAGAGCTGTCTGTCAAAAGCTTTATTCTGAGCTCATTTGCATACCCACAATGCATTGCCCATATGGCTAGGATAATGAAGGTGAACTTCCAGTGATGGCCACTGGGTGGTGCTGTGGCATGTGTGAGTGGACTCAATGGCTTATCACATTTTGCAAGCCTTTATCAACCCACCAAACCCTTGCTGGTGTATTCTAAGCATAACCCAATGCTCCAAAATAAAGGGTGTTAGAGTACACCTCACTGTTGATCTCTAATAAATGGGAAACATGTATGCCGCTGCCTGTATCACTGAGAGCTGTATGTTTTGGATTGAATATCCTAACCCTAAAACAGCATTATCCCATAAAACAAAGGTCATTTTGTGGAAAGTAAATGCTTCCATTTTAGCTAATTTGCATACCCACCTTGCTCATGACGTTCTGAACTGGCAGTGAACTTCCAGTGATGGCTACTTGATGTCATGGTGGTGTGTAAGTTTGTGATTTGGCTGGATTGAGTTTACTATATGTACAAACACACACACACACATATTTTATGATGCATCTTCCATCCGGTTGGAAGTGAGAAAACAACTATCCTACGGGTATCGCACTATAATGTACTGTCATATTTCTACTTGCTTCACCAATGTGATCCAATTAAATGGTTTTCTAAAGGCCAGGCAGCCGGTTTGACCATCCTAATGAAAAGCATGTGACCTGTCAGAATAAATGAGTCGTGTCTTGGGTAAAAGGCCCCACTTGGTACAGGATAGCACTGATGTAAATGTATTGGGCACAACAGAAATTAACTGTGTGTAAACTAAAGTTTAGATAATGTACATGGATTTTTCAAATGTATCCGCAGGGAACAAGAAGATGCAGACTCCTTTGGGCAAGGCATGATGAAGCATGTTGAAGCATGTTGGTCATCATGAATTCATCGTTATCAGGTGCAGAGCTTGAAGACACAGTGGGCTTCATTTAGGGGATGACTTAACAGAAATTCCACCGTTTCTGCCCGCAGAAGAGACATAGGGCCTCATTTTAAGTTTTCTGGTCCGGTAACAACGGTACCGGTAAGCTTGCCGGTATCATTGGTACCAGACCGACACACAACGAGGTCTGCGAGCGGTTGCCTTTTCGCTCGACAGGGCTGACCTGGCGGGCAGACTGGCACCCACGAGCAGACCATGTTGGATGCACCGGCACCATTTCAAGAATGGTGCCGGTGCACCCGGCCTCCCCATTCCCATTGAGTCCAATGGGGCTCAAATGGGAATGGGGGAGTAATATTTTACGGCGCCCGGTAATGTGCAATTACCGGGTCCACCGGAGCTGTAATGCCCCGGTAATTGCCCATTCCTGGGCGCCAGAAAAAAATGACTCAGGCGGCAGCTGTGCCGGTTTTAGCCGGAACAGCTACCGCTGGAGTCATAATGAGGCCCATTATTTTAGGTTTGCTGTAGCCCAGCTTTCCACAAGTTTGCCACTGGCAGAGAGCTGGCCAGAAATCTGTTGGTACTTATTGCACTGAATGGGGACTGGCAGATTTTCGGACAGCTTTCAACTGGCGGAAACTCGGTGTAAAGCTGAATTAGTGCAACCCTAACATGATGGGCCTCATGTCAACTTTCCCTGGTGTGGTAATAACGTGCCGGTATTAACACATACCAGCACGTTACCGCACTGGCAAAGAACAAGTTTGAGGGTGGGGTGGCGGTCCAATTGAGTCACCCTTCGGGCAAAAATAGACCGTATTACCAGCAGCGGTATTACCAGTGCTGGTAGTACAGGCAACTCCATGGAATGGGGATGTACCACCCTTTCCGCCACTTGTAATCTAGCGGTAATTCCGACAGACCAAGTGCCGATAACAGTAATTCTTTTTTCTGGTATTCTATTGCAGCCAGGATATCAGCCAATGTCTTTTCCGCCGACAGCAACCCGGGGAATTGTGCATTGCGTCATACCCTCGGTGAAGCCCAGTGGGCGGTCAGGGCAGAGTACAGTGGGGGTGCGGTAAGTAATGCAAGAGATATGCAGTCTGCATAACCATGCCTCTGAAGAGCACCCCTATCCTGTGCGCAGTGAGATGCAGCTTCGAGGGAAATCCATTCCGAGGAATCAGAGCAACCGCTGATTTCAATTTAAAGCCGAAGGCTTTGGAAAGAGGCTCGTCATTTACCGTTGCAAGTTTCATGAAAGATATACATAAAAGCAGAAAACCAAAAGGCGCATGCGCGGTTGTGCTCTGTGTGTGTGTGTGTGTGCCGAATCCCACCCAATGCCTCCTTCACACCGTTGCCCACCACCCCGCTCCATTCGTCGCTGTAACCTCTATCGGGGGTCTGTCCACCATGGCCCATCATCTGCCCATCCCTATGCCCCTACTCCCCCTGTACGCCCCCATCCTCCCCTTACTTGTGTATGGGAGCCATGCTTCAAGAAGCACTAGTAAGTCCAATTCAGGTATGCCAAAGGGCCACGTGATGTTACACCGTGCCCTGCTGGGAGGCGTTGGCGGCAGATGCTCACTGTGGTGATGCGCAACAGCCTATAAGGACCAAACCACACCATCGTTGCATTCCTATCCCTCAAACAGAAATAGAAATGACATGTGTTCCTTATTTGGCAATTCACAATGACCCCACCACCTTAAAATGAGCTACCTGCACTCATGTTGGTGTTGGGAGCCTATCATTCATCCAACTCTGTTGCATTTATTTATTTATTTGAATATCTAGCGCGCAATAGCAGCCCAAAAGCATCGTATGTAAGGCGTACAGCCAGCTATTTATTTGTCTGGTGCACAGCCCCCAGAAATGTGCAGACCGCCTTTCTGAGGGAGAGGGGTGATTTTAAGAATTCTACGGAAGTAAAAAAAAAAAAAAGCATCCTTTGCACTTTTTTTTATTTGGATGTTTTTGGAGAATTGCGCTCTGTACACTGCTTGTTCTGTGTGGCTTTCACCGGAAAACATTACATCAAAGTAAGGTTAAAGCACTATCTATCATTCACCATGTCTGCTCCCTACTTGTAGCATCTACCATGTCTGCTCCATACTTGATTATGGTGGTATTACCGTTACCGCCAGTTGGCCTCGCAGATTTACCATGGGATTTACCATGCGATTACTGGTGGCGGTAGGGCAGTGTTAGACCCCATTCCCCATAGGAGTCCATGTGGATTTCAGCGGACTTACCACTGGCGGTAATTCCGATGATTTCGCCAATTTTTGACAGTAAAGCAGTGAATTCAATGCCATCGTTTTGCTGGAGGTGAACCCTCCACTTCACTGCCAAATTTGTAGCCTGGGAGTGTGGTAATTCAGCTGTAATGCGGCATTAACAGAATTACTGCTGCATTACCACTTTTACCACACCACTGTACTCGTAATGAGCCCCGGTGTTTCCTCCTCATACGTTGAAGTCACATGTCATGTTCCGTCCTACCTTCTCTGCTCTTCATGTGCTGCGTTTCTGCTATTTGTTCCCCCTTTTCACAGGAGGCACTTAGGCACATTGCTTTTTGGGTCCTTGCAACTCAGCTTTGGAATTCACTTCTGTTTCCCATTCACGTCATTTCCAAGCAGGAAATATCTGAAAATGTAGCGTTTCTCTTCTGTTAATAGAACAACACACAGAAATGGCCGTGCACGGGACATTGTTTACTCATTTGCTCATCTAAAAATGCGACTGATATTGACATCCCATGGTCAGAACACTAATTCCGCCTCAATATACGGGGCACAACAAACCTACATTGAGTACAATCCACAGTGCGCCACACTAAATCAAGGCAATTGAACAAAATGGCCGAACAAAACTTTGAGAATTTCTTACCACCCAAGAAGGGGATCAGCATGATGCTGGAGGTAAATCCTTCACTTCAAGGTCCAAGTTCGGAATGCGGCAGTGCGGTAAAAGTGACAGCAATTCCGTTGCCTCCCAAAAAAGTAGATAAAGGGTAATGGGATTTCTCTAACATGCTAAATTGAAAGCACCAGGTGGTGATGAATAGTTTTTTGTGAAATGTTAGGCAACATTTTGGGCCCGATCACGAGTTGTGCCGTATCCCGGGTGGGATATCACCCAATCTTAATTGCGTTAGCGCCCAACTATCCAGCGGTATTACTGCTGGATCACGGGTTGGTTGCTGACTGTTACTCCCCATTGAGTCCATTGGACCCAATAGGGAATTTTTGCCACAATTACCGCACGGTAATACCACCAGCAGTAATTGCGCCAAAAAAGGGCATTTTTCCAGCGTGTTTACCCCCAGCTCTGAGCTGGGGGTCAACACGCCAGATTTGAGATTGGGCAGACCCTTAGATGCAGCGGTAACATGGTTACCACCCCATTAAAGGGCTACCACCCAACTCGTGTTGAGGCCCCTTGTCTGTATACGGTTTGTGGATTTTAACCAAGACTAATACCTTGAAACGAACCATTTTTATGTATCTGTATTTTGTGCCCAATTTCCTGTTACTTTCATTTTTATCAAATGATTCCTTTCATCTGCCATTTCCTGTTTGTTTGATACTGTTTTAATTGAATAATCATCATGTTTGTTAGTAATCTCAAATTAGACAACAAATGCATGATCACTGCGAAAAGTAATGACATGATTTAACTGCGATCACTTTAAATGCAAAAATGAACAATATCAGAAAGCCCCCTGGAAACCCATCGTGCAGTCCCTGTAACTGGGGTGTAGGGCCGAGCATCCCTGCACAAATGGGAGCTCAGAAAGTCGTCCTGATTAAATCTTCCAATTGGAAAAATCCTTAAGATTTGGAAGTCCTCCAGAAAGTGATCCTGAGAGAATTGGATCACCTGCATATCACTTCTCTCCACTTGAGAGAATAATAACAATTTGATATTTATATGGTGCGTTTATCCAAAGCGCTTTACATAGCACATATTTACATACATTATTTCCCAATCGAAATTGGTGCTCACTTAATATTGTCCCAGATGGATGAAAGGCTGAGTCGCCGGGATTTGAAACTGCTACCTGCAGATCGCACACAGATTACATCAACGAGCGCATAGCCTGCTGTGCCATGTTACCGGCTCCATTGTTGTTGAAGATGTTCCATTTAATGATTGTGATGTATGGCTTCGCTGGCTGGTTTACCCTATTTCCCATGTTACCCCTTCATGTCATTACCCACCCTGCTCTTTCCTCCGGGTCTTGCCCTAGTCGTTCCCTGTGCCCTATTATTTTAATGAGCGCTTGCTTTCACCCGTTGTCATGGAATGATGTTGTCTGTCGCACTTCCAGAATTCCATTCATTTGTTGTTCAGTAAAGGTTTCAACCCTTGAGGGATATAAACCAGTGCATCTTTAAAGCATGGTAGTGGAAAACAAATGGCTTCTTCTCAAAGATAAACCCTAGGTCGCCAAACTTGGGGTATTTAAACCTGTGCATTTTATAAGGAGTCTGGAGGAAAAATACTGGGTTCTTTTCAAAGAGAACCCCTAATTTGCAAAACATGGGAGGTATAAAGCAGTGCTTCCTGTAAGGATCCTAAGGGAAAACTAGTGGTTTCTTGTCAAAGAGAACTCCTAGGTGCCAAAACCTGAGGGATGGGTAAAGGAGATAATCGGTCGAGAATAATGGGTAGAGCAGGGGCACTGGAGCGATAGGCTCCACGTGGCCCTCGAGTGGCAGATAGCAGAGAGCCTATTAGGCATACCGATGACCTATGGTTCAATATCCAAAGTCGGTCCATTTTGCAACTTGACCATTCCCCCCATTTCACTTTGTGCTCCAGTCTGGTTTTGGGGGCATGCCCTGCGGTATCCAAAGCCAGCATGGGTGTAGAGATCTTTGTAAGCTCCTACTCCCTGCATAAGTTTCAGGTAAAAGGTGGCCTGTTCCGGGCAGATTTTTCAGAGTCCTTGGATCAAACTCTGGCCCTATGGTAGGTTTCTCCACTGCCCCCAGTGACATCAGCTCTTCGACTGCAATGTCGCTTGCAATTAAAAAACCCAAGGTACATGCAGTCAAAAAAAGATGACATCACTAGGGTTTGCGTCCATTGGGCCTAATTATAAGTATGGTAGTACAGCAACAACAGCGCCTGTAGTGCTACCTGCACCATTGCTACCATACCGCCATACTACGAGCCGTGCTCGCGGGAGCATGTCAGACGGGCAGAGCGACTCCCGCGAACATAGCAGTGCCGGTGTAGACGAGCTCCCCATTCCCATTTGAGCCCTATAGGGCTCAAATGGGAATGGGGAGGTCCACATTACCGGCACCCACGAAAGGGCAATTACCGGGTCTGCCAAGGTCGGCATGACCTGTTTATTGCCCATTCGCGGGTGCCAGATAAAATGCAACTCCGGCAGCAGCCGTGCCGGATTTACCAGGACGGCTAGCGCCAGAGTTGTAATGAGGCCCATTGTGTCCTTCGAACAGTTGCTGACTTTCGCTCAAGGCCAAATAACAATAGCATCCTGTTTTCAGTGACTGCAGCCAGAAACGGGTAGGTTTCGATTTTGTGAAAGACTGCCACAAAAAACAAAAAACTGGACAAGACGAAGCTTTGGGAAAGTGGCTCAGAAAACCAAGACAAGTAACAAACAACTATGTAAAATATGTTTCGACACAGGAACGTAAGAACAATCAAGAAAGGTATGTGTTGCTGCTACCTCCGGGGATATACCATCTCTGTAAGAAAATTCTATCTAAACCCCACCTCTCCCTCGTCCAGCACTGTTTCATGGCACAAAGCGCAGAATGTGTGGGTCATTATGAATGTATCTCTTCCTTCCTTCCCCTGGCACCAGACCACGAATCTCCCGGGTGCATGCCATAGTGATGTAGTAGTTTGCTAAGCACATTTTCATAGTTTTCACAACGTAACTTCTGAGAGACCTGATCATGACTCCATGGAGGGATGTGGCCAGCTGACCCACGTGGGAATCGACTGACAGCTGAGAAACAAACCAATTTGTAGCCTGGCATCCCCTATGGAGCAGGATCATGTATACTGTTTTACCAATCAACTGCTGGGGTTCAGACCCTATATGTGTTGCCATTACTGACGCTGTGGCCTCTCAAAAGGCAACAACATTAATTCTGGAGTCCGAACGTTCTCGAGCAGCAGAGTCCTTTGTTCATATGTTTTGTATTCTGTACAATTAAACCTTGTTATCCTTGCAAGCTATCTCTTTGCTTCTTTCCCTAAAGGGTTGTATTCATTCTGCTATGAGAGTAACAGGGGATTGCCTTCAATTGCACTGCGCTTACTATAATTCATGCATGTCCATTCATACTACCTTGCACACCTGAGGCAGCCCTCTCTACCAACATCATGCGAGACAGGTGACATTGCATGCCCATAATAGATACATTACATTCATGCTCTGATTAGGCCTTGTGAAATTTAGGAGGCCACCCCTGGTTTCATGAAACAGAGGAACTTTCTGGACAAGCCAGACCAATCTCGGTAGCTTGGCCGGCGGTCAAGGGCCTCATCACGAGTTGGGCGGCAACGCCGGCATTATTAGCGCTGGCGTTAATAGCCCTACCGCCAAACCCCCCGGAGCTAATAGCGCCGGATCACGGGTTTGGCGGAACGGGTATTGCCCATTCCCCATTGAGCCCATTCGGGAATTCCCCATTCCCCATTGGGCTCAATGGGGAAATTTCGTGCTCTTACCGCCGGCGGATTTCCCGCCGGCGGTAAGAGTGCGAAATTTCAGCGGATTTCCCCCCAGCTTGGAGCTGGGGGGAAATCAGCCGAAGCCGTGATTTGTCGGGCCCTTAAATGCGGCAGGAATTGCACTACCGCCACATTTAAGGGTTACCGCCAAACTCGTGAAGAGGCCCTAAGTCTCAGGAGGAGTGATAGTGATCGGAAGCCCACAATGAGAGCACACAGCAACAAATCACAAATTACTCTTAGGCAAGTGTTTATGAAAGATATCTATACATTTATTGTCGACAGGACTAATAGATATAAGTAAACCTTAGTTATGTGAAAAGAGATACCATACACAATACTCTACTATACAGCATGTATACAATGCGTTTCCTAATGCGACACATGAGGAAAACACAGACACAACCTGTAAAAAGATGGGTTAGTTAACACACTAGGAGCTTTAGACAATTTTTCGGAGTCGCTTCCTAACTTTCTAATCCAGCCCTAAGAAGTGGTATCCTTGGGCTCAACATTGCAGTAATGCACCAAAACACACAATCGCGCCAGTGAAGCAAAAAGCAGGCCTTCTTGGGAAGGCTGTAGAAAGTCAGGAAGGGGCCTGAGACGATGAAGAATTGGTTCCCACTATTCAAGTAGGGTGTGCCCCTGGCTGCAGAACAGTTTTCAAAAGGTGAGAATAGCTGTGGAGCGCAGGCTAACCCAGCCAACATCGAATAACTTTATGGGTATTGATTGTGCCGGTGGGAAACCGTCAAGTAATGCAAGGGACTGATACAAGTAGCCAACTGGAGCCATGGGATAGATGTCTGCAATGCCATCCTTATTACCCCTTTCCATTGCCCTTTCATAAAACGTATTGTCTACAGGACGCACCTCCACTTCATCCATATAAAAACCTTATTGGAACGACTTATTGCGTCTGATAAGGGGTGGCTGTTAGACAGTTTTTCTGAAGTCCAACTAAGGGCTTACTATAACCATTCAACTGAGGCAGTCCAAGACTCCACTCTTAGTATAAGGCTGTAACCCCTGAGTTCAGGGTAGCATAGACAGAGCAGCCAGGCTTATCTTAGGAAGAGAGAGAGGGCTGTAGAATCAATACAAATTACATTTTAATACAAACTGTTGAAAGAAACACAGAAACACTATGGGCCTCATTACAACCCTGGTGCTAAGGGGTTAATGGTGCCGTAAAAGGCTGCAGCGCCGTTAACCCCTTAGTGCCTAATTACGAGGTCCCTTTGCGGCTCCCGACCTTAACAGCTGGTCTGGACCAGCCGTTAAAGTAGGGACCCGCAAAGGGACCTTGAAGGTAATTACGGTACCCTATGGGGCAAAAATGGGAATGGGGAAGGGCCAATGGTGCATGGGAAATTACAGCCCCGCCAACCTTGGAATGGGGTGGTAATTCCCCATTGCACCATGGTGGACTCGATACAATACCGGCAGCAACCATGGTGCTAATAGTGCCATTGGTTACCGCCGGTGTTGTAATGAGGGCCAATGTATTCTGAAAAATAAATGGTTTATTTAAATACGAATAGGCGGGAATAAATCTTGGGGGAAATAAGTACTATCACATTATATATGACTAAATTTATTAAAACACAACACTATGCTTGAAGGTACACAGACCAAAGCATATAACCTTATTTGGAACACCTAACAGGAGTTCTTGGGAAGTCAAAACCAATTGTAACTTTTAGATTACTTTCCGTAATACCAGGCTACTAGACCATATCAGTTGTATCATGACGCTCAGCAACAAATCACATAGTCATTTCAACTAGACAATATACTTTTCTGATCTAGAGAAACGTAGATACTGGGCACAGTATAAACCTATAACTCTGATTCAGGATAAGACAGTTATTCTAGGGGAGTTGGACCTTGGGGTGTAATATTCAATTACAGTTGATTTTCAGTTCACAGACTAAGGGAAGCAATAACTCTAACTTATTTTAGGATAACACTGTTACACTAAGGTAAGTAAAACCTATACATTTTTTACAGGAGCTCTAAGCAACCTAAAGGCAGGTGTAACATAAGACTATTTTTGTGCCCTTCTAAAACAGATCAGGGAAAGCAAACCTCAGTGTAACACTGAGGTTTGCTTTCCCTGATCTGTTTTAGAAGGGCACAAAAATAGTCTTATGTTACACCTGCCTTGTGTTACACTTTATGAATGCCACAAAGTTATTCTAGGTAGGTCATACCTAAGGCAGACTTATTCCGGACAGACCAACAGTAGGTCAGGGGAAGCAAAACCCAGTTGGGGGACACAATTATTCTGACAGGAATAATAAAGTGAAACCAACTGCATTTGTGTGAAAGAGGCACTACCAAATCACAGGTGAGTAAAATAACCTTATATCTACTTTCCTGAATAGCGGAGCATTTCTAAGGTAAGTAAACTAACCTTTTATATACTTTGCAGAGAGGTTAAAACATAATATCTTATAATGTGGAGACAGTTTAAATCATCCAATGAAGTCTAGGTAAGCCTTTCACATCAGTGAAAGTCTTCAACAAATTACTGTCACCAGCCATTAAGGGTAAGTTTGTCCCTGTAACATACATTTTATATTTATTTAAAATCAGAAAGGGGATACTCAGTATATCCCGAGCACTCCACATAAGGTGGGGGCTGCTGCTCTCCCTTAATACAATTTAAAAGGGACCCAAAGAGCCTTTCCACCCTTGGGAACTGTAGTTCTCTCAAGGTTAGCCAGATAAAGTTAAAAGTGGAGCCTCTAGGGCAACCCAGCAACAACAGGCACGTATTGCAAAAAAGTTGCCAAAGAGGATACATTTTAAAATGCACTATGGAGAGCCAAAGAAATCCCACCCATAAAAAGAGTAAAATATTCTGTGAGTGTGGAAAAAGGTTCCAACTCACAGAGGTATAAGAAAATGAAATCACCAGCAAAGCTAAAGGTTCTGGGTTAACACAGGACAGGAAGATTTATCATTGCTATGAAAATCTTATATAATAGAGGGCACCAGCAAAAGTGTCATGTATTGCATGTGTGCATGACGTTTGGGTCAAGCAGAGGGTTTGACAGACACCAAGCCTCAGTGTACCTTTCACAGATGGGAAATATCCATTAGCATACCAGTCTTTCTCCCCCCCAAATGGGCAGTCCAGCACCAAAGTGCTAGGGCAATTCTCTTCTGAACAATAGTACCAATAGCAACCTCAGACATGTGTCTTCTATACAGAGGATATGTAATATAAATGACAGAAAGGTAAAAGATATACATTAATGCATTAAGTGTAATAGCATTAGATTGTTTCTGTACAATGTCCAAACATTGGGGAACATATCTAAAATATTGTGAGCATATTTTGAAGACAACTACAAATCATTTAAATCTGGATGTCAACCTTTCAACAAGTTCTGATTTTGGAGGACAAAGCTCGTTTGCAATGTTCTGTGGCATTGTATGTGTCCTGGGAACAAAATCAGGATCCATTCCATGAGTATGCATGGCCAACACAGTCAATGTCAGATCTTTCACAAATTCAAAATCCAGTTCCTGCTATATTGGCTTGGCCACCCATTGCTTGCCTCGTTTTGTAAAGGCCATAAGGATCGAAGCATCCCGCATTTTCCTGCAGTTTTCATTTGTTCACTCCCAATGCTCTCATTGTGCGCAAGTACAGCTAGTCTTGTTCTGGCCTCCATACCGTCTATGCTGAAAAGCAACCTTTTGGGCCTTTATGTTAGCCACATATTATGGAACCCCTCCAAATCTCCAGTATGACAGAATTCGGTGAGTCCCTTCAGGTCTCTTGAAAGTCTTGTATCATACACAATCTTATCAAGTGCTTTGAGTGGAGGGGAACATGGCACCAACCACTTCTTCTTTCGTTCCTGCTCCTTTGATAAAGGTCCATGTGCACATTCGTGGACATTTTGGTTTTCTGTCCATGATTGTATGTTAGAACAACAGTGCATCAATGAATGCCATTTTTCAAGTAGCATTTCTAAAGATCCATTAAAGATGGTTGCTGATAGACTGAGACCACATGAAAAGATTTTCCGAACCCTTTTTATTTACCAGTAGCTGTCATTTATTTTATTGATTGATTTGGCAATGTGCCATACATCAAATTGATGCTGAATTTGTTATAAACTGCTCTTGCATGGCCTTGGCTATTGAAACATGCCTATGAGTGGCTATCAGGTCTATTTGCAACCACCTGGATTCCAGATGTTTGATGGATTTAATGAAACCATGTTTCTTCATGGCCACACACGATATACATTCAGACGCCTGCACGATGACCAAACTCGCAATGTCTTTACTTTCCATGTCTTGAAAGTGGTATGTGCAGTACTTAGCTGTTACGCTCACCTGGCTCCCACAGGGGAATCGATCTGAACTGGACAGCTGCGGTCTCCACCAATGTGACGCGTAGTGCCAAGATGACGGAATGGACTGGCCCACCTAGCTTAGTTTGCTTGGTCCGTAGGAGTATTCTCCTGCAAATGGAGAAACGGAATTAACCACCCGTGGATTTGAGCGTAAACCCCCCACCCCCGCTGTTCTCCCCACTGATCACCTTTGATGTCCCCTCTTATAGTCTCACCTGATGGTTTGGAAAGATGAGCTCTCCATCCTGCATTGAGCGCAGGGGCACGTAGATAACCAGTTGCTTCACTGATTCGAAGGAATTGGTGAGTTCCAGAACAATATTGACTCTGAGATTTCCGGCAAGACGCCATAAGTATGTAGTTCGTAAGAGTTCAAATGTCTGACTTTCACTCTTGTCCGATTCCTTGCAGGTTGCAGCTTGACCCTAGCGAAGAGTTCCTTGTGGCAACCGGTAATATTCAGGTAAGGATTTGTATTATCCAACACAGTTCGATAAAATAATGTCAGTATGTAACCTGTTGCTTTCTCCCTTATTCAGGTCCTGAGAGAAAGTATGAAGTCTCGGGGAATAATGCCTCTGGCAATAAAATTAGGTAAGTCTATTGTGGTGAGGAGGTTTCCCCTTGTTTGTCCCTTTGTTTCACCTTGCTGTCCTTTTGTTCCCCTTAGGGGCCGGGGTACGGCGAGGATGCGGTGGAGGCTGCGCTGACCCGTGAAGAAGAATAGTACCTCCGGTGGTAAAATCAGGTAAGTCTATGTGGAGTAAATAATATTGCCTCTGTTTATTCCCTTGGCTCACCTTGCTGTTCTTGTATTTCCCTTAGGTGCCGGAGTGCGACGGAAACATGCTGAATGATGCGGTGGATAGTGAAGATGCTGCGATGGCCGGTGAGTTCAGCGCGGTGCTGCAGCAGGCGAAGCAACACGCATAAAATAACTTCTTTCTTCCAGCTCAAAGGCACGGTGGATCGGCAATTCAGGTAAGGATCAAAGGTATTGCTCTTGTTCTAACCTTTTCCCCTTCTTTCTCCCTTTTTCTAGGAGCTCCAGACTCGAGGCGGGCGTGGCAGAAGACTGGATGCAGACTTGCAGGCACGGTGAGCGTTACGCTGCTGGATGCAGAATAACGCGAAGAGTGTGCTGCTCTTCGGGCATGGTTTAAATAGCCTCCAAAGTAGTCCCAGGTAAGTATTCCTCCCCGACCCCACCTGAGTAAAAAAATATTCCCAAGGTAAAGTAGTCCCTTTCAAGCCTTTTTTGGCTTGGAGCTCTTGCAGCATGGTCTGCATCAGGTAAGTTTGCAGCATGGTCTGCAACAGGTAAGTTTAAATTTATGAGCCTGGCACCTATGGCGCCAGGACTGACTCTCCATATGAGCCTGGCACCATAGACGCCAGGACTGCACCCAAATGGCCCCTAGCGGGGGTTGTTGGGCTTGCTTGGAATAACTTGATGCCTGCTTCTGGGGCAGCTGGACTTGATCTGGTTCCCCTGGGGTAGGCATCATGACATTATCTGAAAATCCTGGACTGTGACACTGTCCGTCGCCAGCTAGCCAAAAACATTTGCCAGATAATGTACTGTCTATTGGCATCTGTTCGAGTCTATAGGCGTGACTAATAGAGGGGAATAAGAATTCCCTCTGATATGTGAAATACTGGGTTTTAGCAAGGAACTCAAGTCCCACAAATTAAAAGAAACTGGACATCTTACTGAAAGTTGATCCACTGAACAGTAAAGCTGCTGAACAAAGTACATTTCCAGCAGGCACTTTGCCGATCGTCGGTTGAGCAGACCATGAAAATGTATTATGGAGGTGGACACAGCTGGCCTGGATTTTCAGGTTGGTGCCTTGTAATACATGAGACACATTCACCAATGGCTCCCTGCATATGTTCCCACTTAATTTATGATCACATTTCAGCATTTGTATAATCTCTAGCAGGCAGCTGTCAAATACAATGTATTTTTTGCTCCATTAATAGCCAATCGTCTTGCAGTACTATGTTTTGCGACTCAATGGTGGTAGAGAATTCCCACAAACTAGGCAAACTGAAGTCGAGATCTTGAGCAAATTCCTCAGTCAATTGCATTGAAGCTTCAGCCTCTGTTAGTTCAGGTTGTGATATTTCTGCATAAATTGGAGAAACAGGTAAAATTGAAAGTTTGTTGGGTGGTACATTTTTAGATGGTGTAGATTGTGGCAAAGGGTCTCCAAGCAATTGCAATGCATCTTCATTGTCTTCAGTTTCATCTGGTCGAGTTTGCACAAAGTAGCAATGGTCCATGGTAAATTTGTACGATTTGCAGGCGAGATTCCATTCATTTTCCGACCACTGGACATATGCATCATGAGTCTGAATATTGACTGGACCACGTTGCGCCTCAATAGTAGTTGCTCCATTCTGAAATCCATTTGGCAAGCGTCATATTTGGTTTCAGTTGTTGTCTGAATCTTTATACTCCTTTTCCTTCTGGGCCTCTAACAGATTTATAGAAAAACATGCTCAATGTATAGCACACATACAGAAGATACGATTTTTCAACTAAAAACATAATATGACTAAAATATCTGCTTAAAAACTTCTTCAAAATAAACTGGTTTGTTCTTTACCCTTGTTTTCTTAATTCGCTTTGAAACCATGGCCTTCTCTTTGACGACCGCAACATCAAGCTGAAACAAGGGCATTTTTATATGGTTTAAATAAAACAAATTTGATTTCCACTCAAACAAACATATGTACATATATACAAACAGAACCAACTTGACGGACTTCACATTACAACATTATAAAAATATATTCCCAATCCAATGAATGCAATGCCCAATTGTATTTCATATTAGGTTATGTATACCTCTGGTCCATGAACCTCTTCTAATTCCACATCTTGAGTACATTTCTTGGATAGAATAATCATGAAAAAAAATTAAATGTCAATCATATTGAAATGTAAAATGTTTCATTACACAGAGCACTTCCGCACTTAGTAGTTTAACATGGTTACTAACCATATACTATAAGGTTTGTTTTTGCAACACAAATAGAGCATTCGTATGAACATACCCTCGAAAACAGTTTACGAGATTTAGTCATAATATACACTTCAGATTTTACATGATAACCTTCCGAGATCACAATTGATCTTGATCTGAAATCACCTTGCAAAACATAGTGATTATAATGTTGCCTTCAAAAGTAGTCTCCTTAGCAATGTTTCCTTTGTAATCTATTCTGCATTAGGAAAGAAGTGTAACGTTAGAACCAACATCAGAAAACTTTGAAACAGTGCAAGGTTACATGCATTTCAGTCTCAAAGTGTATCCTTTGTAGGATTTACTTTCATTCCACTAAGGCAAAACTGCTGGTTTCTTGTCAAAGAGAACTCCTAGGTGCCTAAACCTGAGGGATGGGTAAAGGAGAGAATGCGTCGAGAATAATGGGTAGAGAAGGGGCACTGGGACGATAGGCTCCACGTGGCCGAGTGGCAGATAGCAGAGAGCCTATTAGGCATACCGATGACCTATGGTTCAAAATCTAAAGTCGGTCCATTTTGCAACTAGACAGTTCCCCCATTTCATTTTGTGCTCCAGGCTGGTTTTGGGGGCATGCCCTGCGGTATCAAAAGCCAGCATGGGTCCAGGGATCTTTGTAAGCTCCTACTCCCTGCATATGTTTCGGGTAAAAAGTGGCCTGCTCCGGGCAGATTTTTCAAAGTCCTTGGATCAAACTCTGGCTCTATGGTAGGTTTCTCCACTGCCCCCCGTGACATCAGCTCTTCGACTGCAATGTCGCTTGCAATTAAAAAAAACAAGGTACATGCAGTCAAAAAAAGATGACATCACTAGGGTTTGCGTCCTGATGCTCCTTTGATTTAACAGGACGGGAGGATAGCTCAGGGGCAATGCATTTGTCTTGGAGGGAAGATAACGCAGAGCAACACAGTCCTGCACTTAGAAACTGTTCTCCGGTGTTAAAGGAATAGTATGCTCAAAGATTTTATTGTCCCGATCGTTCAGGCATGTATTTTTAAGCATACTGTAATCGATCTTAAACATTTTCCCTATGCATGTTACCTTAGTTTTCCCTCACTTTTACACATGTGAAATCAACGTGTTGGGCGCGGCCATCTTGTACTGATCTTATCCGTTGATGCATCGCCCTAAGTTCAAGTGCCCTCATGGCAACAATACAGATCGCCCCCAAAATGACATCACTAGTCCAAACAATATGCTCCAACTATTTTCATGATGTTCATGGCCAGCGTAGCCAAACGTGCCCCGTCATCACCCACGCCATAACGTTACTTGACGCAGAACAAGGAAGATAAACACACACATCTTCTCACAGCGTGTCACTTTTCTTCCTTGTCCCAAATAGGAGAGAAAACTATTGACACCCCAGGAAGGAGCGACCAGGGGTCTCAGAGCGAAATGGGAGAGGGACTTGGGTTGTGGAATTGGGGAAAGTCTCTGGGTGCGACTGTGTAGAAGGGCATTTAAGACTTCAATTTCCTGTCAATATAAGATGCACGCCCTAAAACTGCTTCACAGGTGGCAGTACGACCCAGTGACACTTTCCAGGATGTTTCTGGCGGTCAACCCCCACTGCTGGCATGGATGCGAGGAAAGAGCCAACTATTGGCAAATGTGGTGTACGTGCCACAAAGTTCAGGCATACTGGTCAGACGTCCTGGGCTGGATTAAGGAGGCGGGAGCGGGATCTTTCACACTGGACCCAATCCTGGTGTTATTTGGACTGGAAAGAAGGGATGAGTAGTGGGATAAACACCTGCAGCTGGCGCACTTCTTACTTCTGGCGGCTAGAGCCTGTCGAGCTAGATCCTGGAAAAGGGTTCCCCCCCACAGTGAAAGAATGGGTGGGAGTGGCCAAGGACATCTACTTTATGGAAAACATTACAGCTGCAATACAGGGGTCTAGTGCACTAGTGGAGACAGAATGGCTCCAGTTCCTTACCATTTTTAATAACTCTGATTGTACAGACTGAAAGCCCAGAGGAGCAATGACTCGGCCCCATTAGGTTCTCATCTTAGAAAAGGAGGATTTCACTTCAGGGCAGTTGGTGCATAACCAACGGCATAGAGCCCAGTCGGGGCTACTGACAGAGGAGTGTCATGAACAAGCTGAGTCAGCAATCTGGGACTGTGCCTTGAAGGGGGATGGAGGGAGGCGTAGGGTGAACGTTTTCGGGAATTACAGTTTGTATGAGGTTATTATGGGCATGAGCCTCACTCTGTTTATTCAGAATGTTCTTTGTTCGTTCCACAGAAACCAATAAAAAATCATTTAAAAAAAACATTCTTTTTAAGAAAACATCAATACATCAATAGTCTGCAATGTAACAAGTGCTTTTATTTTGCAAAGAATGCTCACAAGAGAATATTAAGTCCACAAAATGAATGATATGTTTTTGCCAAACAAGTTATAGATAGCTTCGAATGTTGTTTATAACATTCTCATGATATGCTGATTGCTATCAGCGATCGACCAATCCCTGTACTCCAATTCTTGTGTGTCCATATGTTACACAAGCACAGATTTCTAATAACGCACATGGTATTCCGTTCATGAGAAAATATGGGTTGTTTGCACTTTCAAGCGCAACGCTTTGCATCAGCATGTTTTCACCACAGAAACGATGACAGATTGCCCCTTATTGCTGGTACTGCCAAAGGGCAGATTGGTCCCTGTCTGGTCGTCCCACATAACGGTGATCAAATAAGCACTGTTGATGATTATCTGCCAATGCTGGTTGAAGAATCCATCCGAAGGTAGCTGAAAACTATGGCATGCGCAGAACGGTACAATCTAGCTGTATAGAAAACAGAATAAAAGAATATATTTTAGTAGCCATTCTGTAATTGAATATAACAAGTTACTGTATAATTCATAACCGGATGAAACCTAATCATAAACACAAACCACACAGAATGAACACACACATGACAACATGGGGGACTATTTGAGACCACGGCGTGCATGAAAATTTAGCGCTGTGAAGTAGCTACAGCTCCCAATGGGATGGAGAACCAAATGCACCCGCTTCACACAGCGGTCCCTACCAGAAAATAAGGAGAGAGATAGTAACGTTTCATGTTGAACCACAGACAGATGGCATTGTAATGGAACTGGTAAGATTAGTGATGGAAAAGAGAACCAAGTGCCCACGGAAAAGGTTCAGCCCTTGCCCCCCTACTGATCCCCCCCTCTCCAGCCCCCTCTTCATGGTGCACAAGGATGCAAGGGTGACAAAATACCAGGATATTCCATGGGACAAAGCGGTTTAGATATCATTAGCCTGCATACAGGTTCTGGTTGTGCGTCTTCGAAGGAATAATCATGACAATATGGTCCATCTAACAACCCATAACGGCATGCAGTAATAAAATTGCGGCAAAAATGTCACCTTTACAAGAAATCGCTGCAAAAATGCCATGGTTTGACCCGGCAAAGGTGTACCCCATTATACCAGTTAAAGGGAGCGGTGGTTGTGGTGGTATCCCCTGCTATCCTTAAATGGTATAATGGGTCTGGGGGTTGCAGGGCTGTCCCCTGCATCCTTTACATGTATTGCAGCGGCAAAACCACTGCCTTTTTGCTGCAATTTTTTGTGTAAACGCCCATTTTTGCCGCGATTTTAACACTTGGAACCCCCATAACTCTGCACCGAAAATATTGGTGTGCAAGGCCAGTAATCAATACGTCCCAAAAAACATACTTCTATTGACTCGTCTAACAATCATTACTAGACAGATTAACAAACCACGAGTTATGCACTCAGTATTTTATAGGGCGTGGTAGGGCATGGTATAAATGTCATTCAACATAACAAAACATACTGTGCTAATTCTTTTGGTCAAATCGCACTTTTGCACGTCACTGAATTAGTGATTATGCATACAGCACACATTCTGTTTTTAATTGCAAAAATATTATGTATAGTTGAGTTTACATACTTTCAGGAACTTCCATTCTATCCATGTCACATTGACTAACCGCTCCGAAAAACAGATCGCAGAAATGGGAACTACATTTTCATATGTCCGCTGAAGTGGGAGAATGGAAGACCAGGCTCCCGTCCTTCACCTCTCGCGCTTGGCCTAAAGGGTCACGACCCAGACACCCGCCACGAGAAGAGTTTGCCCATCTACCAGACGACCAAATACCCTGGTACAGGAACATACGGATGTGTCCATCTGCCTGCCCAGCAGCCCGCACTGGCCATGCCGACACCTGCGGCACGGACCAACTAGACTAAAACCTACACGTCGTTAGAGATGCCATGACGACCTAGCCAACGGTCAGCACACCTGTACAAATATACACACTGGACACTCCCGCACCAATCTACACGAAGAATATACTCAGTGCTATGACGTAGGCGACAGACATACTCACGGACGTGCATCTTTATTATTTTCCACATAGGCTTTCAAAATGCAGAAACGCAAGACGCATCATGAACTCATCTAAAAGAGCTTGCTTACGCTTCTCCTAAAACCAGTTGCCACAATGAGAAATATAATGAAGACACGATACTGGTCATAAGACAATATGGTACTGTAACCTAAAGCGCCTGTGCACCAAACGGCTCCACTTATACACCAGGCCTAAGTAGGCCGCAAGCAAGAGCTTCCATGGACGTTAAAAGAACAAGAGTCAGGTTGCTGATCCTGCAGAATGAGCCCGGCGAAGCAACAAGCCAAGGTCGCAATGTTGCAAACCCACATTCCGAGAGCAAACCATCAAGGGCACGATGTTGCAACCTCGCACGCTGCACACCAACGTTAAAGTCACACTTGCAAATTAAACCAGGCACACAGTGGAAAAAACAATATTAATTGTGCAGAATTATGCCTCAAACACGGTCCCACCTCACGTGACCAAGCCGAACCTGACATGATGCCAAGCCCAGGAGGAAGAAAGCGTCTGGATCTCTCATTACAAGACATAAGCAGATACAATTAAAAGGCTCAATGGACATCTGCGACAGTGGGAGTAGTCGGCCTTGCAGCTATGAATAAGTCCTCACATTGTCTGCACGTTCCCATAGTGAAACATTGTTGCAAATGACAGGTACACCGAGAGCTGGGAACTGCGATGGTCCCAGGCTGGGATGCTCGCGGGCGCACCAATCAGAACATGGGGCTCCTATCACTGACGCCATTAACTTTAACCAATCATCAGGGGTCTTCATGTAACAATTCTCATGTATCTAATTGTAGGGACAACC
The DNA here is from genome assembly GCF_040938575.1 of Ambystoma mexicanum. Taxonomy (NCBI): domain Eukaryota; kingdom Metazoa; phylum Chordata; class Amphibia; order Caudata; family Ambystomatidae; genus Ambystoma; species Ambystoma mexicanum. The sequence continues at coordinate 1,603,224,246 of NC_090929.1, read as the reverse complement.
CAGATATATCACCTGACTAACCCTCGACCACTAACATTGTTCTCTATACGTGTGCTATACTAACCCTACCACTCGAGCAACCAATTAAGAGTGGCGATAGGTTTTTTGCTAACTTTCCAATGTGACGCAAGTAGCGCGTCATACTAAGGTAAAAAGGGCCTGCGAGCCCTACGATTGTGTGTGTCAGGACGGACGCGTACGCTCCTTGACTCATCCCTGCCGTTTTTGTCTAATAAACAGCAGAGTCACCTTGCTTCTTGCGTGTGTCTCATACTCTATCTCATCTGGGATATACGGGAGGAGTTGGGGCCTCCCTGCCCGGAGGTCTGCGGACGGCCCGGCCGACCCCGGCAGAATTTCCCCCCGACAAGTTGGAGGCACTGCTGAGATCTGTTTAAGATCCGCCTTTTTTATTTTTACTTTTTCCAGGCACTCCCGCTGCGAGGAGGCCCGGTGGCACGGCCCCCTCTGCCGTTGCCCCCTTCCGAGGACTACAGGACCATCGCAGAGCTGCGAGAAGACTGGACAGCGCAATCCGGATATAGGCCCTCGGTAGCCGGTTGAGAAGTATCCCGCCCGCGGTTGGCGAGTGTCCAGACGTGGTCCAGACGAGGGGAGGTGACGAGCAGCTTGGAGGGGTGCACGCAGTCGAGCGGCCCCGCATCAGGAGAACTTGGTGAGCATGACACGCACAACAAGCAATGCGAAATTGTGAGGGAGGGGGGAGGAATTAAATAAGGGAGGAGGGAGGTGTTGCACAGGTGCGCGGCGAAGGTTTAACAATCTAGTGTTGGCAATGGAATGAATGGTAGTGAAACGAGTGCGAGAGCAGTCGGCTACGTCACGCGAAAGAGGGGGGCGGAGCACGAAAACATCACGTGCGGCCGCTCGTAGACACTGATTGGCCTAGGTCGCGACTACGTGTAAGGGTGGGTGTGTGTGGTTTCCTACGATTTGGCATTTATTGATCAATGAGTAGATGAGGATCCCTATTGTTCGAGCAAGAAACTCGATAGGTAGATGACGTTTCCCTGTAGGCGGTAGCTAGCTAGTTGCCCAATACGGAAGATAATTGGCTGGTTAAGCCCTCCTGTTGAGGGGCGTATCACACGCGAGGCGACGCAGTGTGCGCAGTCCGATTATATTATTGATTTGATTACCTTGTTCCAGGAGTGACAGGAAGACAGCTGTAGGGTTAACGGGGGTAGATTGCAAGTGTATTTTGAACTTAAAGAATATACGAAGAGCTTACCAGTAGCTCGAAGAGATCGGTGACATCACCAGTAAGGCTTTCATAGGACATCGCGAGCACAAGACATATTAATTGTAGAAGTGGGGGGGGAAAGAGAAATATGGTAAGGGAGTGGAAACGGAGATAAACGGTAAATGAGTTGATCGGGGAAAGGAGAAAGGGGGCGTGGCTGCGCACGGAGAACGCCGGCCACGGCAAGTGTAAAAGGGGGAGGAGCACGTAAAAATAGGACAACTGTATGAGAGCGTCATAAGGGGTACGCAGCCGCAGGGGGCTACGTGCGCCTCGGCCGCAGGGGGCCGTAAGGGTGTTGTATAAAGAAAGAAAGACAGAAGGAAATATACAAATGTAAAATACCATATTTTTTATAACTATTCATTAGCGGATTGTCGTAAGTCCCCAAACTTACGGGGCCAGGTAAACAATATAAGGTTGTATATTGTAAACTGCTGGTGATACAAACTGCTACCAGATAGGGGAAGGGTAACAAGTGGAGCGCTACTATGTCATACGGGACAGGGTGGGGAGGGTGGGGGAACACCCTCACTACCCCACTACAACACATATGCACAACTCTGCCACCCCATAGGGAGAAACTAATCAAGTACAGCATAGAATGGACCCAGGGGACGGATAACAAAATGCTAACACCGTGGCCGCCTAATGGTAGCTTCGATCCATATGCCCAACATTCACTGCTAAACCATCTGCACAATACATACAAGGGGAAGAAGTTGGCAAACCATGTGGAGGTGTTTAACTTATGGAGGATGTTCCAGGGGTCCCGACCAGGACCAAATGGAATGTTCACTATGGGGGAAAAACAGGAAGAAAAGGAGATTAAGGAGGAAGGAGAGGATGGGAAAAAGGGGAGTGAAAGAAGAAAGAACACAGGGAACGGGGGAGGAGGAGGAGAAAAGAATAATAAATTAGATGACATAAAAAAGGAACCGAGCAACGAGATACCCATAACACAGGAAGTGAAAACAGAGGGAGGGGGGCTGTACCCTTTAAGAGAATTAGGTGAAATAGAAAGAGGACAGTTAAGGGCGGCTGAGGGATACTCGAACCAGGCATACAGCCCTCCACCATATGTGGCTCATAGGAAGATGCCAGTGGGGGAGGGGAGGACTGGAGAAGAGCAGACTGTGGAGATAGGAAATGATGAGTGGGTAGCTGCACAGATACTATTAAAATTACGAGGTTCACTAACTGGAGAAGAGAAGGAGGTAGTAAAGAAAACAGACGAGGATAGTGCCAGGGAGAGTGAAATGAGGGGGGAAGAGCTATTGCGGCAAAAGGAAGAGATTTTGGAGGAACGACTAGCAAAGCTAAGGGATGAGCAGAATGAATTGATCAAACAGTTCGAGAGGGAGGAGAGAGAGAGCGAGGAAAAGGAAAGAAGGTAAGAACGAATTGGAAAAAATAAGGGAACGGAATGAGGAGCAAAGGAGAGAAGCTGAAAGGTTAAAAGCAGCAGCAGAAAGGGTATCAAGAGTAGTGCTGCGAGAGAAGAAGAGGGAAGAAGAAGAAAAAGAAAAAGAAATGGCAATGTGGAAGAGGAGGTTACTATCAGAAACAACTAAGAAATATGAAGAAGGGAAGGTAATAGAGAGTATAGTAGAAAGAGAAAGGGTGAAATGGGAAAGGAAGAAAGAGGATGAAAGAATATTGGAACAGATGAGCAGTGAAGTGATGGAGGAATTAAAAAGGAAAAGGGAGGAAAATAGTAGGGAGATGGAGGAGAGAAGTGTAGGAGAAAGAGAAGATAGGAGTAGGGAGAGTGAAAGATGGGGGGATGTATACAGAAGCACAGAAGTAGCGACAACATCAGCACAAGGGGGAGCAGTTGGTAAAGGAGAAAAAGGAGAATTGGACCTAATAGACTTACAAACAGTAACAATAAAAGGGAAAAAGACCGAGTGGGGGGTGCCGTTTATGACTGACTTTTGTAGTGAGGAAGAAGAAGGAGTGGAGAGGGAAGGAAGAAAAAGTGAACGGGAAAGCTTAGATAAACTATACCTCACCCGAACCAACATAGACTCGCCATGGATCAGTAGGAGAAAGGATGAGCTGGAGAGAAGTGAGGAGGGAGAGCAAGGACTAGCGGAAAGACAAACACATGAAGCCACACCATCCCCATCCCCATCACGCCCTCCCCCATCGCACCCTACATGCTCAACCACCTCACGCTCGTTGCGCAAAATAAAACTCGCACCCTTCACAGACGAACTGACACCCTATGCATGTCGGCTTAGAGACCTCCCTAGTCGCAGGCAGGACAGACGAATACACATGCCCACATTAAATACAGGAAATGATGGAAGGAGGGGAAAAGATGGAGAAGAAAGAGTTACGAGCAGGGGTAATAAGGACGAAATTGAAGATGTCGAAGAAAGGGAAGAGGAGGAAGGGTGTGAGGACTCGATATTATGGAACATAAAGGGTGAAACGAGACACAACTTAATGCCACTTTTGGAGAGAGGAGGGGTTAGACCACAGTATGTCCCTTGGAAGCATACAGATAAAGAAAATATAAAATGCAGGCTTCCATCATTAAGTGGAGGTGCGGGTAAGTGGATATATGAAATGGAAAAACACACCGCAGGACAGAAACTGGCAGTAAGAGATGTAAAGGGCCTTTTAATATCAATATTAGGGGATAGAGCGGATGACATTTGGAAGAGAGCGGGATTTCATGGGGTAACAATAACAAACACATCGCATGATGGGGCACCATTCGCAAACTGCCGACATGCACTATGGCAGGCACTGAGGGTACAGTACCCAGACACATCAGACATAGGAGCAATTACCTCCCGTAAGATGCGTGAGAATGAGGATCCTGTTGATTATATCCAGGAGATCCAAGAGAAGTGGCGCATGGAAACTAGAGAGCAATGGGATAAAACACCAGCAATATTCTATCATATACTAGTACAAGAGCTCCCAGAAGGAGTTCAGAAACAACTAAAGAAAGTAGTGGGAATGGAAGCAAAACCATGGCCAGAAATACAACTGACTATAGTACATCACTGCAGGACATGGCAAGGAAAAATGAAACAAAAGGAAGAGGACAGGAAAACAGAAGAGGCTAAACTAGTACAGAAAAAACTTACTAAATACACAATGGAAGGGGCACTAATAACTACGCCCACAACAATGGCCCAAAGCCCCACACAAGTAGTGGCTGCACAAGATCCCGCCCAAATACCACCTTCACAGACTATAACACAACAGGCGCCGCCACTGCAATCATACACAACCAACATGGGAGGAGGGTACCCAATGCAAGGAGCTGGGTATTATAATTATAACAGGGGGAGAGGAGGATTTATGAGAGGGAGAGGATACGGATATAACACCCAACAGCAGGTGGGAGGACTTAGAAATTCCTACCCCACAGGGCAACCAGTATACCAGGACAACACAGGGAGCTTCCCATGGCAGAGTAGGGAACCACCAGTGTGTTGGAGTTGTGGATTATTAGGACACATGTCACGCACGTGTAGAGTTAGGCCAGGAACACCATCATGGAGTGAACAGGGACAACCAAGGCCCTCACAAGAACAGCAGGGCATACAACAACAGCAGACGTTACAACAGGGAAGTGAACAACAACAACAAATAACACAACAACAGCCACAGACATATTCACTGCCACAACAACAGGTAGCGATAACACAACAACCCCAAACACAACAAACACAATTGGGTAGGGTGACGGTCTTGGGACACAACCCTTACACAGGAAATGGCCAATCATTGTACCCTCAATAGGACAGCCCACAGACGGCCTTAGTGTGTCCCATCCTGTCAGTAACACCTAATAGTGCGGAGGAGCCACGCATAGAGGTAACGATAGGTGACAAAAAATTATCATTCCTTGTTGACACCGGGGCGACCCGGTCTTGCATAAGGGAAGGTAAATTTAAGATGTCAGGCGAAGCCATGAACACCCAAGGATTCTCTGGGGCTAGAGGGTTGGTTCCCTTTACTGATAACATTCCCTTATCTATTGGAGATTATGATCTGTCAGTTCCACTTTTATATTATAGTGCCTCACCAGTAAATATACTGGGGAGAGACATAATGAACAGGTTGAATATGACGATCTCCTTTACAGAGGACGGCATAATTTGCTCTACTCCAGGGATTAACATGCTCACAGCACGACAGATTATGCAAGCATACTGCGGACAGACAGCGATTAGGGCGGAGCCAGTGGATGGCGAGCTATTCCAGTATGGAACAGATATGGCATTTGCATGGATGCCAGGGATAGAAGGGAAAATATGGAGCAGGCCAGCAGCCTATCTGTTCCGACCAGAAACACCTGTTAATGAACCAGAAGGAAAGGTGGTTCTAATGGACATTGAGAGCATTATTGCAACAGCTGATTATATTGCTGTGCACGCCCAAGACAAAGAAGGAAGAGCATGGAGGGCAGTGATAGCACTAGCAGAAGGATGTAGGCTAACCCAGGTGTCAGATGAGGAGCTGTTCTCAGAAGAAAAGGAGGAAGGTGAAATGGTGTTCATGATGAGTGTAGAAATATGGCTAAGAGTGGCTCACAAACAAGTAGCACAGAAAATTGCAATGGCACTTGAGGCACCCGCGTGCACCCCAGTCCCCTTCTTTAAGGAGGATATGTCAAAGGTACCCAAATCATTGTGGACTACTAGCCCTTATGACGTGGGGTGCATAAAAAGCATAGGGGGAGTAAGGATAAAATTGAAAAAAAGTGCAATACTCCCCAGAGTGAAACAGTACCCACTGTCAAAAGAGGCAGATGAGGGCATATATGAAACCATAACGGCCCTTATAAACAATGGCATATTGGTCCCCTCAGAATCACCATGCAACACGGCTGTGTACCCAGTGCGCAAGGCTAAAGGGGGGTCTTGGCGCTTCATACAGGATCTCAGGCCCTTGAACAACATAGTAGAAGCAGAATATCCCGTAACAGCAAACCCGGCCACAATATTGTGTGGCATTCCAGCAGAAGCATCACGATTTACAGTGATCGACCTTAAAAATGCTTTTTTCTCAATACCATTGCACCCAGACTCACAAGATCTGACAAGCTTCACTTACCGAAATACAAAGTGGAAACATACCAGATTGCCACAGGGGTATTGCGAATCACCCTCAATTTTCAATAGAGTAATACAGATGGATTTGGGTAACATTGAAGTGGAAAGCACAGTGTTGCAGTATGTGGATGACATAATAATTTGCAGTACAAACGAAAGTAAATGCAGAGAGGACTCCTTAAAGATGTTGACAACATTGGCTGAAAAAGGGTACAAGGTAGACATGGAAAAGATACAATACTGTCAAGAACAGGTACTTTACATTGGTCAACTTATATCCCAACATGGAAGAAAGATTGCACCACAAAGAGCACAGGCCATTTCAAGCACTCCAATGCCACAAACTGTGAGGGAACTGCAGCAATTCCTGGGGCTGTGCAACTACTGTAGAGCATGGGTATTTGATTACAGCTCGTACATAGGACCCCTGCTTGAGGCTTTAAGGGAAGCTAATAAAGGGGAGAAAAAGTTGGGATGGACTATGGAAATGAAAGAGGCCTTTGATGAATTGAAAGATGCGATATCAACTGCTCCAGTACTGGCATCCCCAGACTATGAGCGACAATTTTTTATATTTTCACATTGCGACTCAGCAGTAATGAAAGCAGTGTTGGCTCAAAAAACAAGCATGGGCTACAAACCAGTAGCATTTTACAGCGGTCACTTGGATCCTGTGATGTTAGGTCACTTCCCTTGCGAACAAGGTCTCGCTGCAGCTGCTTTTGCAGTGGAAAAAGCATCAGCAATAACCATGGGGTGCCCAACTACACTGTTTGTGGAACATGCACTATTTGCAATATTGAATAAACCTAAGTCCACCCTAACCACGCAGAGGGCATCAGGTTATGAGATCATTCTGTCTAGAGCTGAACTAGCAATTGTTAGATGTAGCACGGTTAACCCTGCAAGGTTCCTAGCAGAAGTAATTGAGGGGGGAGATTATGCCCATGACTGTACGCAAATAACTGAAATGTACTCATGTACTAGAAAGGTTGAAGAAAACGCATTAGAGGGAGGTGAGCTTTTGTTTATTGATCGGTCATCAACTATTGATCAAAGAGATGGGATAAGGAGAACTGGGGCAGCAGTGGTAAAAATGATGGAGGTACCGGTGTGTGTGGCTATGAAATGTGTACAATTACCACAGCATTACTCCGCTCAAGCCGCGGAACTGGTTGCACTAATATTGGCATTGAAGGAAAGCTTTGACAAACGAGTAACCATATACTCCGACAGTGCATATGTTACATCCACTGTCCACTCAGGGCTGTCGAAATGGAGACGAAGAGGGTTTAGGAGAGCTGATGGCACTCCAGTGCAACATGCCCTCTTATTGGCTGAACTAATTGAAGTAATAAATGACCCCCAAGAATTAGCCCTAGTAAAATGCACCGCACACACCAATGGTGAAGACCACGTCTCAAAGGGGAATGCAGCAGCAGACGCACATGCGAAATATGCTGCATACTTTGGTGAGATATGGAACCCCCCAGAATCACAGAGAGGGAGAGGGAGGGGAATGGCTAAGGAGATGTTGATAAGCGAAGGGTACACCCATCTCCCAGCCACGCAGATTATGGAGCTATAGGCGGCTGCACCAATGGCCGAAAAAGAAATATGGGTAAAAAGAGGATGCACTATGGCGCCAGGGTGGCACTGGAAAGGTTGTAATACCATTGGCACTTTTGAACACCACCCTGAGCCAACTACATCACCCAGCCCACACAGGCAAGGAAGTAATTGCAGCACGAATTAGAGAAGATTGGTTCTGCCCCGAGTTAAATTCTCATGTGTCGAATTTTATCAGCGATTGTCTCACATGTCAACAGTTTACGGCCGGCCATACCCTAAAAGTAATAAGAGGTACTATACCCCGGCCAGAGGGACCTTTTCGGCATCTCCATATTGACTATGTTGATATGATCAACATATGTCAAGGTAATAGGTATATGATTGTAGTAGTATGCCCATTCTCTAGGTGGATTGAAGCAGGGCCCTGTTCACACCCAGATGCATTTAGAGCAGCTAAATTCCTAGTGAGGGAGGTCTTCCCCAGGTGGGGAGTGTGCGAGGTGTTAAGGTCAGACAATGGCCCACATTTCGCAAACGAAATGTTCCAGCATATCACATCCTTGCTGAACATAAAACATAAATTTGCATGTGCCTACCACCCACAGGCCAACGGTATATGTGAACGCCTGAATGGCCTATTAAAGGAGGCAATTGCAAAGATACAACAAACAACAAAGAAAAGCTGGTTATATTGCCTTCCATTAGCCCTATTTGAACTAAGGAATAGACCAGGGTCCGACCACCACCTCACCCCACACGAGGTGGTTACCGGACGTCAAATGCGCCTTCCCCTAACGCCAACATCAAGAGCATTTACCGACCACAAAAATACAGCGAGTGTTCTAGGTGATGAAATGTACCAATATGTGTCTTCTTTGATTACTAGTGTAGTGTTTGTGTCTCAACAGCTCGAGCGCACACGGGGCGGGTCTAACAGCAATCAGCAAGAAGACGCGGATAAAGAATTGGAAAAGGAAAACCTGTGTAAACTTGCTAAAGGTGACCACGTGCTACTTCGCAATTTCAACAGGAAATGGAATAATGAACGATTTACTGGCCCCCATCTGGTAGAGGAAGTATCAACAAGAGCAGTAAAGCTACAGGACAAGCGTGCCTGGAACCACCTACATGATGTAAAGATCTACAAACTGCAGACCCGCCCCAGCGCCACCGACAGGTCCATTGGGAGAACAACAACAGCATCACCAACGGAGGAAGAGAGTTCTACCACAGCCAACGACCCAATTGTTCCCATACCCTGTCACTCCCCAGATTCCCCGGAGACAATAACTGAAGAAGAAAGGGGTGATCCCCATACTACCCACCCCATGGTCACACGCTCTAAGAGTAAAAATACTTCCGCCAGCTGAGCCCAAACCCCCTGCCCATTGACCCCCTACCCCCAATACAGTAATAACCGAACTGAAGGACATTGCCTTACACACGTACACATGTAAACACGTGAATGCTCTCTTTTCTCTTCTCTCGCACATGCAGGAACTGCGTATTATTGTATTGTTAAGAAAATAGATAACTAACAAATTCACTGCCCAGGAGTAGATGGTACCCCCAGACGATAACTACCCGGAAGAATTGTCACACCAATTTGTATATGAAATAAAAAGGCCAACGTACCTGAAAAGGAGAAGGGTACGTGTCTACTACACAGCATTCCTCTTGGCCATAGAATATTCAATGCCCCACCTCCACCCATACTTTCCTGTCCTAAGAGATAGATCACTTAGAGTAGCGTGGGAACAGCTTTTCGCCTGGGCACTGAATGACTATTTGATAGGGAGAGCTTAAAGAAAAACAACAACTAACATTTAATAACCAGCATTTTGAGAATTTTCAGGCGGGCAACTTTAACGTCGCAAGAATACGCTGCCAGGACTGCAGCAAGGTAAGAGCAAAATGCCGGTGAAATTAGCATATGTAATAAAACTAATAGGGATTTTGATGATCACCGGGTTCTTGGCTGCCTCTGTATGGCAGTACAGCTATGCTATTCATTTTATTGCTGCACCCAAACCTAATACACCCCCATCCCCTGCTGCAACAGGTGTTACGTCAGGTGATACTAGTAAAATTGCACACAAGCAAAATAGAGTTAAACGCAGCACATACTCAGATAATAAAGGTATTGATAATTATATACAAGATTCAGCACACGTCTCAAACAACATATGGTACCAACACATGACCCGCATTGGTAAGCAGACAACAGAGGACAGCTGCTACGTTTGCTCATTAATACCATACGCCATGAGCGCTTCTCGAACATTTGTTGCCACAGAAATAGATGAAAAGACAGCACGATGCATAATATACTTGGCACTGTTCCAAACGAAGGGAAGATTCCAAGGGACAGTGGTGCATATGGTGTGGAAAACACGAGACTCATACCCATATGAAAACAACTTCCTCAAGACTTATTTGAGTTACCACAAGAGCAGTCTACATGCTGAAGCATTCAAATACATAACAAGTGGTCCTGCAAAAGGGGAAACAAAGAAAGTAACACTGCAGTATCTACCATGTGATTGGTACGCCACTGAAGTTCCTGGTAAACCAGGATGTTGGGAAAGGCCACTGGTGACGATAACAGGGAAGGTGTACCTGGACAACAATTGGGAGATAGGAGTGATTGGCAGCAACATGGTAACAAAAGAAACTATCTCAACTATCGAGGCACACAACCACAGATGTTGGATGACGTGGATCAAGTACGTACCCATGCTCACGTGGGTGGAGACGGATGAAGACCTAATAACAATACTGCCGCTGACTGCGCCCAAGGTATGCTACCAGCATAAAGGAGAGGTGGACGTAGGATATAACACCAACTGTGCAAGCGTGATGGAGTTACCTGAGGGGGGAGCAGGAACAGCAGTAATAATGGACCATTATTGGGATTGTGGAGAAAAGGCATACCATACACTGCCTCCCCTGTGGAATGGTGTGTGCACAATGGTGCACGTCAATGTACCATCACTAGTCGTACCAAAGAAGCATGTGAATGTGGCGAACTTTCCCAAAATGGATGAAGGGGACAAAAGAAGGAAGAGATCTGCACCACCTCAGGAGGAGCAAGGGAATAGGACCAACAGCAATGATACCGTCCTAAACAGAAGGAAAAGACAAGGAGAACCTCTGACAGGAAATTACCTGTGGGGAAGGTCGGAAACGGCACTCACTTCAATCCCGCCAGAACACAGACTATTCAGCAGAGCAGCAATGTTTTTCTCCTCAATCATACATCCGGGACTGCAGGCCTACGCAAACGCAAAATGGCTCCAGATAACTAGATGGGAACTAATGATGACCATCAATTCTACAGTAAATGGATTCAACGCAATAAAAGAGGAGCTGCGAGCTATAAGGATGGTAGCACTCCAGAACAGATATGTATTGGACCTTCTCACAGCCATGGAAGGAGGAGTTTGTGCAAAGATAGGACAATCATGCTGCACGTTCATTCCTGCCAACGATGCTGACAATGGTACACTGACAGAAGCAGTTTCACAATTGGCCCAGATGCACTCCAAAATGATGGATGAAAGTAACGGTGTAAACAAGGATAAGAGCTGGTTTTCACTATTATGGTCATGGATGCCATCTTGGCTGTCAGATGGACTGAAAATTATAGTTGGTTGTACTATTTTGGCTGGAGCTACACTGATCATAATAAGATTTTGGAAGGCCCGGAAGGCACGCACCACTGACGAGTTGCTTGAAATGGTCGGTATGCACCCCTTGATGCCAGCAGATGACGGCCAACACACAGGCGTAATAATACAAGAGAGGGAGAAGTTGCGCAACCAGATCATCACCAACCATCTGGACCCACCATCGATGAAGATCGAGAACCCAAGAAACCCCAGGAGCTACATAGGGAAATGGGTATACTGTACTCCTGGAGGAACCTGTGAATATATGTATTGGTCATTTGAAGATCATGTGAACCACTATGGACATTTAGGAGGAATAACTAAGATATGGAGAGTAAGAGGAGACAACGAAAAGGATATGTTTGTGGTCGACAAGTCGACCAGAGGGGGGACTGAAGTGGGAGAATGGAAGACCAGGCTCCCGTCCTTCACCTCTCGCGCTTGGCCTAAAGGGTCACGACCCAGACACCCGCCACGAGAAGAGTTTGCCCATCTACCAGACGACCAAATACCCTGGTACAGGAACATACGGATGTGTCCATCTGCCTGCCCAGCAGCCCGCACTGGCCATGCCGACACCTGCGGCACGGACCAACTAGACTAAAACCTACACGTCGTTAGAGATGCCATGACGACCTAGCCAACGGTCAGCACACCTGTACAAATATACACACTGGACACTCCCGCACCAATCTACACGAAGAATATACTCAGTGCTATGACGTAGGCGACAGACATACTCACGGACGTGCATCTTTATTATTTTCCACATAGGCTTTCAAAATGCAGAAACGCAAGACGCATCATGAACTCATCTAAAAGAGCTTGCTTACGCTTCTCCTAAAACCAGTTGCCACAATGAGAATAATGAAGACACGATACTGGTCATAAGACAATATGGTACTGTAACCTAAAGCGCCTGTGCACCAAACGGCTCCACTTATACACCAGGCCTAAGTAGGCCGCAAGCAAGAGCTTCCATGGACGTTAAAAGAACAAGAGTCAGGTTGCTGATCCTGCAGAATGAGCCCGGCGAAGCAACAAGCCAAGGTCGCAATGTTGCAAACCCACATTCCGAGAGCAAACCATCAAGGGCACGATGTTGCAACCTCGCACGCTGCACACCAACGTTAAAGTCACACCTGCAAATTAAACCAGGCACACAGTGGAAAAAACAATATTAATTGTGCAGAATTATGCCTCAAACACGGTCCCACCTCACGTGACCAAGCCGAACCTGACATGATGCCAAGCCCAGGAGGAAGAAAGCGTCTGGATCTCTCGTTACAAGACATAAGCAGATACAATTAAAAGGCTCAATGGACATCTGCGACAGTGGGAGTAGTCGGCCTTCCAGCTATGAATAAGTCCTCACATTGTCTGCACGTACCCATAGTGAAACATTGTTGCAAATGACAGGTACACCGAGAGCTGGGAACTGCGATGGTCCCAGGCTGGGAAGCTCGCGGGCGCACCAATCAGAACATGGCGCTCCTATCACTGACGCCATTAACTTTAACCAATCATCAGGGGTCTTCATGTAACAATTCTCATGTATCTAATTGTAGGGACAACCCAGATATATCACCTGACTAACCCTCGACCACTAACATTGTTCTCTATACGTGTGCTATACTAACCCTACCACTCGAGCAACCAATTAAGAGTGGCGATAGGTTTTTTGCTAACTTTCCAATGTGACGCAAGTAGCGCGTCATACTAAGGTAAAAAGGGCCTGCGAGCCCTACGATTGTGTGTGTCAGGACGGACGCGTACGCTCCTTGACCCATCCCTGCCGTTTTTGTCTAATAAACAGCAGTCACCTTGCTTCTTGCGTGTGTCTCATACTCTATCTCATCTGGGATATACGGGAGGAGTTGGGGCCTCCCTGCCCGGAGGTCTGCGGACGGCCCGGCCGACCCCGGCAGAATTTCCCCCCGACACCGCTTTCAGTATAGTAAATGTTATAATTTTTTGTGAGTATTCAACACATTGGGCCTCATTATAACCCTGCCTATCGCAGTAACAATGGTGCCGGTGAGCTACCTGCACCGTTGTTACCATACTGGAAGAGTACAAGTTTGTGGGCAGGACTGACCTGGCGGGCGGAACGCCACCCGCCCGCAGACTTTGACGGATGCAACGACACTGTTGCACTCAGTGCCGGTGCATCTGTCCTCCCCATTCCCATTGAGTCCAATGGGACTCGAATGGGAATGGGGAGTTTGTTTTTCCGGCGCCTGGCCATAGGGACCACATGACAAAACATGACTCCGGCGGGAGCCTGCCGTTTCTACCGGCACATCTACCGCCGGAGTCATAATGAGGCTCGTTGGGCCTCATTATAAGTATGGCGGTACAGCAACAACAGTGCTGGTAGTGCTAACGGCACTGTTGCTACCGTACCGCCATACTACGAGCCTTGCTCGCGGGAGCCTGTCAAGCAGGCAGAGCGACTCCCGCGAGCATAGCAGTGCCGGAGCATCCAAGCTACCCATTCCCATTGAGCCCGATGGGGCTCAAATGGGAATGGGGAGTTTCACATTACCGGCACCCACAAAAGGGCAATTACCGGGCCTGCCAAGGTCAGAATGACCTGGTTATGGCCCATTCGCGGGTGCCAGAAAAAATTTTACTCCGGCGGCATCTGTGCCGGTTTTACCGGCACGGCTAGCACCAGAGTTGTAATGAGGCCCATTGTGTCCTTCGAACAGTTACTGACTTTCGCTCAAGGCCAAATAACAATAGCATCCTGTTTTCAGTTTTCTGCCACAAAAAAACAAAAAACTGGACAAGACGCTGCTTTGGGGAAGTGGTTCAGCAAACCAAGACAAGTTACAAACAACTATGTAAAATATGTTTCAACACAGGGATGTAAGAACAATCAAGAAAGATATATATTGCTGCTACCTCTGGGGATATATCATCTCTGTAAGAAAATTCTATCCAAACCCCACCTATCCCTCGTCCAGCACTGTTTCATGACACAAAGCGCAGAATGTGTGTGTCATTGTGACTGTATCTCTTCCTTCCTTCCCCTGGCACCAGACCACGAGTCTCCCAGCTTCATGCCATAGTGATATAGTATTAGGCTAAGCACATTATCGTAGTTTTCACAATGTAACTTCTGAGAGACCTGATCATGACTCCATGGAGAGATGAGGCCAGCTGACCCACGTGGGAATCGACTGACAGCTGAGAAACAAACCAATTGTAGATTGGCATCCTCTATGGAGCAGGATCTTGTATAGTGTTTTACCAATCAACTGCTGGAGTTCAGACCCTATATGTGTTGCCATTACTGATGCTGTGGCCTCTCAAAACCAACAACATTAATTCTGGAGTCAGAACGTTCTCGACCACCAGAGTCCTTTGTTGATATTTTTTGTATTCTGTACAATTAAACCTTGTTATCCTTGCAAGCTATCTCTTCGCTTCTTTCCCTAGAGGGTTGTATTCATTCTGCTCCGATCGTAACAGGGGATTGCCTTCAATTGCACTGCACTTATTATAATTCATGCATGTCCATTCATACTCCCTTGCACACCTGAGGCAGCCCTCTCTACCAACATGATGCGAGACAGGTGACATTGCATGCCCATACTAGATAAATTACATTCATGCTCCAATTAGGCCTTGTGCCAATCGGCCATGCTAGTACATAGGATAAGGAAGGAGGACCCTATGGATGTACAATTGCTAGAGGAGGGTGTTAAGATGGATTTCTAAACTCTTACCTGATGTGGTGAAGTTTAGGAGGCCACCCCCGGTTTCGTGAAACAGAGGAACTTTCTGGACAAACCAGACCAATCTCGGTAGCTTGGCAGGCGGTCAAGACTAAGTCTCAGGAGGAGTGATAGTGATTGGAAGCCCACAATGAGAGCACACAGCAACAAACCACAAATTACTCTTTATGAAAGATATCTATACATTTATTGTCGACAGGAGCAATAGATATAAGTAAACCTTAGTTATGCGAAAAGAGATACCATACACAATACTCTACTATACAGCATGTATACAATACGTTTCCTAATGCGAAAAATGAGGAAAACACAGACACAACCTGTAAAGAGATGGGTTAGTTAACACACTAGGAGGTTTAGACAATTTTTCGGAGTCATTCCCTAACTTTCTAATCCAGCCCTAAGAAGTGGGTAGCCTTGGGCTCAACATTGCAGTAGTGCATCAAAGCACACAATCGCGCCAGTGAAGCAAAAAGCAGGCCTTCTTGGGAAGGCTGTAGAAAGTCAGGAAGGGGCCTGAGGCGATGAAGAATTGGTTCCCACTATTCGAGTATGGTGTGCCCCTGGCAGCAGAAATGTTTTCAAAAGGTGAGAATAGCTGTGGAGCGCAGGCTAACCCAGCCAACATCGAATAACTTTATGGGATATTCGTGCATAAAAGGTATTGATTGTGCCGGTGGGAAACCGTTAAGTGATGCAAGAGACTGATACAAGTAGCCAACTGGAGCCATGGGATAGATGTCTGCAATGCCATCCTTATTACCCCTTTCCATTGCCCTTTCATAAAAGGTATTGTCTACAGGACGCACCTCCACTTCATCCATATAGAAAACGTATACCTTATTGGAACGACTTATTGCGTCTGATAAGGGGTGGCTGTTAGGACAGTTTTTCTGAAGTCCAACTAAGCGCTTACTATAACCATTTAACTGAGGCAATCCAAGACTCCATTCTAGTATAAGGCTGTACCACCTGAGTTCAGGGTAGCCTAGACAGAGCAGCCAGGCTTATTTTAGGAAGAGAGAGAGGGCTGTAGAATCAATACAAATGAAATCTTAATACAAACTGTCGAAAGAAAGACAGAAACACTATGTATTGTGAAACATAAATGGTTTATTTAAATACGAGTAGGCCTGGATAAATCTTGGGGGAAATAAGTACTATCACATGTAATTCATAGAATTCAGCGCACAAGTGGCGCACGCGGCTGGCGCACAGTGTGCGCGTGCGAATCCCTGCGCCAGCCGCGTGCGCTAAAATACATTTCCGCGCACAGCGTATTCATGGATTCCAGCCACCAAAACCAGCCGTGGCGCACAGTGGCGCAGCAACCCTGCAGCAGCGCCAGTTACGACCCTTGCGCAGGGAAAAGCCATCAAAATCCCCAATCCAGCGCAAAGGGCTGCGCTAACCCTGTACCAGCACGGCAAGCGGGGAACGCGTATCACTGGGGATCACGGGAAGTTTCACACACGATTAGCCCTGTGCGAGCGGGGTATGTGTATTACTGGGGTGCGCGGGAAGTTTCACACGCGATTTCAGCAGGGTACGTGTATTACTGGGGTGCGCAGGAAGTTTCACACGCGATTTCAGCTGGGTACGTGTATTACTGGGGTGCGTGGGAAGTTCCACACGCAATTTCAGCAGGGTACATGTATTACTGGGGTGCGCGGGAAGTTTCACACGCGATTTCAGCTGGGTACGTGTATTACTGGGCTGCGCGGGAAGTTCCACACGCGATTTCAGCAGGGTACATGTATTACTGGGGTGCGCGGGAAGTTTCACACGCGATTTCAGCTGGGTACGTGTATTACTGGGGTGCGCGGGAAGTTCCACACGCGATTTCAGCAGGGTATGTGTTTTACTGGGGTGCGAGGGAAGTTTCACACGCGATTTCAGCTGGGTACGTGTATTACTGGGCTGCGCGGGAAGTTCCACACGCGATTTCAGCAGGGTACATGTATTACTGGGGTGCGCGGGAAGTTTCACACGCGATTTCAGCTGGGTATGTGTATTACTGGGGTGCGCGGGAAGTTACACACGCGATTTCAGCAGGGTACATGTATTACTGGGGTGCGCGGGAAGTTTCACACGCGATTTCAGCTGGGTACGTGTATTACTGGGGTGCGCGGGAAGTTCCACACGCGATTTCAGCAGGGTATGTGTTTTACTGGGGTGCGAGGGAAGTTTCACACGCGATTTCAGCTGGGTACGTGTATTACTGGGCTGCGCGGGAAGTTCCACACGCGATTTCAGCAGGGTACATGTATTACTGGGGTGCGCGGGAAGTTTCACACGCGATTTCAGCTGGGTATGTGTATTACTGGGGTGCGCGGGAAGTTTCACACGCGATTGGCCCTGTGCGAGCGGGGTATGTGTATTACTGGGGTGCGCGGGAAGTTACACACGCGATTTCAGCAGGGTACATGTATTACTGGGGTGCACGGGAAGTTTCACACGTGATTTCGGCTGGGTACGTGTATTACTGGGGTGCGCGGGAAGTTTCACACGCGATTGGCCCTGTGCGAGCGGGGTACGTGTATTACTGGGGTGCGCGGGAAGTTTCACACGCAATTTCAGCTGGGTACGTGTATTACTGGGGTGCGCGGGAAGTTTCACACGCGATTGGCCCTGTGCGAGCGCGGTACGTGTATTACTGGGGTGCGCGGGAAGCTTCACACGCGATTTCAGCTGGGTACATGTATTACTGGGGTGCGCGGGAAGTTTCACACGCGATTGGCCTTGTGCGAGCGGGGTACGCGTATTACTGGGGTGTGCGGGAAGTTGCACACACGATTTCAGCTGGGTACGTGTATTACTGGGGTGCGCGGGAAGTTTCACACGTGATTGGCCCTGTGCGAGCGGGGTACGTGTATTACTGGGGTGCGTGGGAAGTTCCACACGCGATTTCAGCAGGGTACGTGTATTACTGGGGTGCGTGGGAAGTTTCACACGCGATTTCAGCTGGGTACGTGTATTACTGGGGTGCGCGGGAAGTTTCACACGCGATTGGCCCTGTGCGAGCGGGGTACGTGTATTACTGGGGTGCGCGGGAAGTTTCACACGCGATTTCAGCTGGGTACGTGTATTACTGGGGTGCGCGGGAAGTTTCACACGCGATTGGCCCTGTGCGAGCGGGGTACGTGTATTACTGGGGTGCGCGGGAAGTTTCACACGCAATTTCAGCTGGATACGTGTATTACTGGGATGCGCGGGAAGTTTCACATGCGATTGGCCCTTTGCGAGCGGGGTACGTGTATTACTGGGGTGCGCGGGAAGTTTCACACGCGATTTCAGCAGGGTATGTGTATTACTGGGGTGCGCGGGAAGTTTCACACGTGCGAGCGGGGTACGTGTATTACTGGGGTGCGCGGGAACTTTCGCACGCGATTTCAGCAGGGTATGTGTATTACTGGGGTGCGCGGGAATTCCACACGCAATTTCAGCTGGATACGTGTATTACTGCGGTGCCGGGGAGTCCCACATGTGATTTGGCAGTGTGGGTCCTCCCAGGTGTTCCCTGTACACCCTCCACGGCCCCTGCAGGCAGCCTACACCACAGGGGACTACCCTGCATCCCTGGTCATGTCCCGCAGGCAGCCCACCCAACATGGCCATGCCCCCCAGCAAAGGCACATGTCTCCTTGCACTACTGAACACCAACTCATGTCCCCTTGCACCCCCGCCCCCCAGCATTGCGAGGCACCTGCCAGCAGGCCCCCACTCATGTCCCACTCATGTCCCCCTGCACCCCCACCCCCCAGCATTGCGAGGCACCTGCCAGCAGGCCCCCACTCATGTCCCACTCATGTCCCCCTGCACCCCCACCCCCCAGCATTGCGAGGCACCTGCCAGCAGGCCCCCACTCATGTCCCACTCATGTCCCCCTGCACCCCCACCCCCCAGCATTGCGAGGCACCTGCCAGCAGGCCCCCACTCATGTCCCACTCATGTCCCCCTGCCCCCCCACCCCCCAGCATTGCGAGGCACCTGCCAGCAGGCCCCCACTCATGTCCCACTCATGTACCCCTGCACCCCCACCCCCCAGCATTGCGAGGCACCTGCCAGCAGGCCCCCACTCATGTCCCACTCATGTCCCCCTGCACCCCCACCCCCCAGCATTGCGAGGCACCTGCCAGCAGGCCCCCACTCATGTCCCCCTGCACCCCCACCCCCCAGCATTGTGAGGCACCTGCCAGCAGGCCCTCACTCATGTCCCACTCATGTCCCCCTGCACCCCCACCCCCCAGCATTGCGAGGCACCTGCCAGCAGGCCCCCACTCATATCCCCCAGCCAACACGTCATCACAATCTAGATCCCTGGCCCTTATGGGCAGCCTCCACATGCCAAACACCCACCAAAGTATTGCATACACCCACTCAGAAATGAAGACATGTCCCTCACATACACACAATGGGTGTCAGTGAATGTCAAAACCCATATCATGATATGCATGAAACCAATGCGATGATACTACACATTGAAGTTTGTCGAAAAAAATGTATTAAAAGCAACATAAATGGAATTAAAAATAAACAAACAACAATGGGAATTAAAAACAAAAAGCAGCATGTCCGTAAAATAATGAAAAACCACAAATCATAATCCAAAGGAAAGGTGTCCAAAGTCACAGTTCAAAAAAGTACGTCCAAGGGAAAAACAAAACGAAAACCATTGCTCCATGGGTAAATCCAAAAAAAAAAACATAATCCAACAGTCAACTATATACAGATAAACAATCCAGGGTCCATGATCCCAACTGAAGAAATGAAACCAATCTAAAAATACTACCTAATAAAAAAACTATATACAAAAATGTGGTCCATTGTCCAAAAGGTCCAAAATCAAGAAAAAAGCAAAGGAAACCTAACACTAACTACATAACTATTTACAAGGGCAGCGGGCTAGTCCAACGGCTCACTGGATGTTGTCATGGGCCAGGGCATCATCGAACTCCTGTTCAATGGCTTGGAGGGGGGCATGTTCCCTGGCCCCGAGGTCTCGCAGGGATAATGCAGTGTCCAGCTCCAACTCCCTGCGAAGACCCTCGAGGCACTCAGCCCGCCTCAGCACCCTCCGCATGGAGTTCTCCGCCCTGACCATTGTGAGCCATTCCTCCTCTGCCCGCTGCCGCTCCGCACCTATCTGCTGGCCCAACCGCTCCCACACGGAAGCCACTCCCATTCCAGGGTTCTCCTGCCCTCCGGCCGATGCCTGCACCCCTGATGTTGATGGCCCGAGCCATGATGCCTCCCACGTCGAGCCTGCCGCTGCCTCCGACGCAACTGCCTGTGCCAGCACGACGGCATCCAGGCTGATGGAAAATCCACCGACGCCGTCGTGCACGTGCCCTGCCCGATGGTGCCGTCACATCCTCCATCTGCTGGGGTCCAGTTGCTGGTGTGTCCACCCCTGCTGGACCTCCGACTCCCGACTGTGGCAGGGATGGGATCCTGCACCCCTGATGGGATCCTGCACCCAGCCGAGGTGGCTGCATTGGTCGGGGCAGGTCCACAGGGGGCCCTGGTGGCATCTGGGCCGGAAGACGGCATGGAGAACAACTGGCGCATCGCCTCCACAGAGGAGCAGAGGGTCGCCAGAGTGCCCGACACATGTACGAGACCCCCGACCATGACCGCTCCCAACTGGGCCACGTTGGCACGGTGCATTTCGTGATGACATGCGTGCTCCCCCCGGGAAGCATGCACCTCATCACGAATGACACCCGTGCGCAACGCGACACCAATCAGGACCTTCTCCATATGGCCAGGGGTCCCCTCGTCCGCAGGTGGAGGGGAGTCAGATGACATGGACATCCCCCCGACCTGCGGACGGGCCTGGGATGGGGCATCCCTACTGGTGCATGGTGGTGCAGTCACAGTGTCAGGGACAGTGACATGCACAGGCACCTCCACGGCGACCTGTGCTGTCTCCTGCCCCTGCCCCTGGACTGCACCACTTGCACCAGCAGGGATGCCCCCACCAGGCCCCATGTGTGGCTCAGTAGCGGCCTCCTCCTCCTCTGTGGAAACCACCAACCTGGATGGCTCCACATCGTCTTCCGCCGTTGCAAGCCCCTGTGGGGGCTCACCCACCCCTTCTGCTGCAGCCGTGGGGGCATCCCCGCCGCTTTGCTCCACAGCGCCATCTCCGCCCTCTTCTTCACTTTGCGCTGTGTAGAGGGAGACATAGAACACAACCATCAGGGTACTGTACAATGGTCCCCTAGACAGGAAGCAATAGCAGATGAGTGGCACTGTCAAAGATCACTTCCATCATGTCCCTCCACAACACATGGGTCAGTGCAGGCAAAACACATGCAGTAACAGGCATGGCGCATGCTATGGACATAAGCAAACATGTCCAAGGGACTCTTGAAACATACAATGTTGTTTTTGAAGTCACATGCATCATGGGTCATGCCTATCACATTCACACACTTCACCGTACTTTCATCCATCTGGACTCGTACACCCCAGACACAGTGGATGCAAGGATAGCTAGGCTGCATCAGTGAATCAGAACATTGACACAGACATGTGTCATGCATCCATGGCATTGACAAGTCACAGACACGCAGGTCAGACACACAGACATGGACACCATACATGTACATGGCATCATCACCCATCCCTCACCCCCACCCATGTCCAGGAACAGAGACTGGCATGCTCTCATGTGTCCATTCCACATAGGGCTCCCCATGTAGCATTTAAACACATACACCAACCGTGTGCTTCACACATTACTGGTCTCACATGCATGACCATGATGTCCCTGCACACACACACGCGTACATGGCCTATGTCACACATACAGGCAAGTATCAGACAACCAGCACACTGCAACATGCCCTGTCTCACACAGCAATGCTTGGCCACTTACCGCTCGACTCCAGACGGGTCTGCCTCTCAAGGACCTGTACGTGGAGCGCTGGGGATATGCGTTCCAGGACCCTCATCTGATCTTCCGACAAGTGGCCCCGGTGCCCCTTAGCATCCGCTGCCTTCAAGAGGCGCCGGGCCTTGTTGAGGGTCCTGGACCTGAAGTCCTCCCAGCGCTTCTTGACATGATGGAATAGTCGGACTGCCACCCCCTCTGCGTTGATGGCAGTCACGATGTCCGCCCAGATCCTGTCCCGTCTTTCGTTGTCGGCGCGTGCTGATCTGAAGAGGGCATCATAATGCCCCAGGACATGCTCCACCAGGACACCAACTTCCTTCTGACTGAAGCTGGTGGCCCTCTGCCCCTCTGGCTGGGGGTAGCCAGTGGTCTCGGATGGTGTTTGCCCCGACATGGCGACCCCCGAGGCAGGCGTGGGTGGGCAACTGGGTCCTGGGGCTGGGCTGTGGAGCGATGGTATCCCAGTCGGGAGTCTTCTGTTCCAGCAGGGGTGGACACAGAAACTGGACCCCTGCAGATGGCTGATGTGCAGGC
Organism: Ambystoma mexicanum; assembly: GCF_040938575.1. NCBI lineage: Eukaryota > Metazoa > Chordata > Amphibia > Caudata > Ambystomatidae > Ambystoma > Ambystoma mexicanum. The sequence continues at coordinate 1,603,201,471 of NC_090929.1, read as the reverse complement.
ACCAAATGGCAGAGCACGGTGGCAGCAGGCAGGCAGGCAGGCAGCAGCAGATGGCTCGTGGGAGGCTGCTCGGGGCTCTGGGGGGCAGCAATTTGGCCTTTTGGGCAGGAGCATGGTCTTCCATGTGCTTACGCGTGGCCAGCTTGATACGGAGTGATTTGGCACGTGAAAATTCTGCACGTCAGCGTGTAATTCGAGGAAAGGCCCTTAGCGCGTAAGCGTGTCTGCACGCATACGCGATTTCATTGGACAGAAGGCCCTTCAAGCGCAAGCGCCTCTGTGACGTGACGCACGCGGGTTTGCACGGGCGTTTCAGTGCACGTGAAAAACTGCACGTCCGCGTGGGAATGCGTGTAATCCGAGGAAAGGGCCCATGCGCGTAAGTGACGTGACGCGCGCGCGCCTTTCCCTCAGCATGGGTTAAAGGTGAGCGGGGGCAGCAGTTCGCTGTACGTGCCTTTCGTAGAGACCGACGTGTGTTGCTGCTTCCTGTTGTTTCGCGCGCCATCACAACTTCACAGCTATCAAGGACGTATCTCTTCTTTTGGCGGGGGGATTGGCTACGCATGTTTTTCTGCATCGCGCTAGTCAGACGGTGAGTCGCACACACTATTTTTCCCACTGCGGGTGCCCCTGTGTATCGCACCCATTTTCGAGGTCATAGTAGCCTGCGTGTCCCACGCGTACGCGTTATTCGTGTTACTGGGTGCCACCGCGTACTGCGGGAGGTTGATTCCACGCACGTAGGCTGCAGGGTTGCGTGCACGGTTTTACTGCAGTTTTGGGGTGCCTGAGCGTTGCGTGACCCGTCACTACATCACCGGGGTCACATACAGCCTTGCAGGTGCAGGGGGGCTGTTAACATCTTGCTTCCCACCCCCTTCACCCCAATTGCCCAGGTCAATTGTGGTGTACACCTCCCATTGGCACTACTCCATCTGTGCCGGCACTACTACATCTGTGCCATGGTTGGGAGGACACCAAAGGTGAGGGGCGCCTCAGCTGGGCGTACTCCTCGTGGCGGGCGTGGTCGGAGACGTGGCCGTGATGACCAGGGAGTAGGGGGACTCCAAGGTGTCCAGGGCGGCCACAGAGGGGGAAGAGGCAGGGGTGCGCCACTTGAGCACAATGTTGTGCCATGTGTCGGTGCAGTCATGCCACCACCCCCTGTGGTTCCGGGGGATGCAGCTTCTGCATCTGGCACTGGCGCCTATGTGACCCGGCAGTCCGTTCCATCGACTGCCACGGGCCCCAGGGTAGTGGTAGCTGCAGGTGCAGCTGTGGACACCGCCACCCAGGCTCAGGGTCTGCCAGCGCAGGCTGCCTTGGTACTTGAGAAGCCCTTGGTAGATTTCCAACAGGCCAGCAGGGAAACCATAGGGGCAGGCAGGGCTGCTCAGACCAAGACACGTGCCCCTGGGGCAGTTATGCCATCTGCTGCCCCGAACAGCCGGGTGTTGGCAAGTGCAGGGGCAGATGCACCCAACAACACCCCGGTTGTGAGTCTGCCAACCAGGACCGTTGCGGTCAATGACCCTGCCACAGCGGATGTTGCTGCGCAGGGTCCATTAGAGGACACCCAGATGCCACTGACACAAGTCAGGCCTTTGGTCGTCCCTCCACCTGCCACTCCCTTGGCTCAATCCACCGAACCCACTGGCCATACTGGTCAGGGCGGCATTAGCCAGCCAGGGTCTGCGCCACAGTCCAAGAGGAGGAAGGTTGCACCTGCAGCACAGGCTGGGACACACAACCACGACCTCCTGCACGTCGAGGAAGAAGCCTTTCTGCAAGCAGGAACTGGACTTCCTCGTGGACTACGTGCGGGGACACAGCAGTGACATGCTAGTGGGTGCCAATAGTCAGACTATGGCTGCCCACCGTGACACCCACTGGAAGCATGTTGCGGAACATGTCAGTTCATTCGGCCATGAGGTGCGCACGGCGCAAGAGTGCAAAAAGCGTTGGAATGACCTCAAACGCAGCGCTAAGGCTAAGCGTGCCTCTAATTACAACTTGACTCTGGTGACTGGCGGTGGACCTGCACCAGAGGAGGAAGAGCTCAATCCACATGAGGCACTCGTTGCGGAGTTCATACCACCTGAATTGGTCGAAGAAGTGGGAGAGATGCTGGACTTTGAGGCCCAGTCCAGTGAGTGTTGATGCGTGTTTGTTGAGGACGTGTGTGTTTCACTTGTGGGATGTGTTGTGCATGATTGCCACTACATGTGATGTGTACATGGTTCTGATGTGTAAGTAATGCAATGCTTCCGTGATGCATGTCTGCTCTGCTGGATGGTGGACATGTGGAGCAGCCGGGGACTGTCCGCATCACCACTATTGCACCCTACTGACATGCTGGTTACAGGTATGCCCCTCCGGTCCATGTTCCAGCTCACTGGCCCTTCTGCATGTGGCGTGGGGTGACCTTCCTCTCAGCCCAGGCACAATGTCATTGCATGACTGACGTCATGTCTCCTCTGAATGTATGCAGGGACTCCATGTAGGCATGCTCCCTGGCCCCTCCTCCGCCACTCTGCACCCCAGTTCCACCTTTGCACTGGTCTGCTTCAATCTTGCCAATGTGTACTTTCCTGTTCATGCGTCTGTCAGGCTGAGAGGTCCTGTGTCCGCGGAAGCTGCTGAACCCCCGACAATCCCCTTGAAATGTAATTCCGAGAACTAGATTTCAATTCAGCTCTGCAAACTACACCCCAAAGGGAAAGGGGGAAGTGGATAACAAAACAACACCAGGCTGACTGCGTCAAGGCTAACCAAAGCTGAACCTGCAGAGGATATAAGAAAAGCAGATACAAATCCTTTTATTACTTACTTAACCTTAAGAGTGGGAAAGATTTTAAATCCTTAACTAATAATTAAGAATCATACCTGGTTCTTCTCTTGAAATTTCTTAGAGAAGCTTGTAAAGAAGCTGAAAATCTCTCTTACTTGAGACTCTTGAAATTCACAGCAACTTCTTAATTTGGGCAAACCTGGAAAGTTTTGTTCTTTGCCTTTTTTCCAAAATTCACTAGTTGTTCAGTTAAATAGTCTTTATATTTTCTTTCTTTTTCAAACTTTTCTTTTGTTTTCAAACTTTTTACAATTCAATAAAGTTTGTGAATTCTTGAAGAAACACTTGCTGAACACACACGCGGATAATCTCAATACAGAAGATTTGCACGTTGAAAACTTCCTGCGTTGAAGAACACGCGCACTGTAAGAAAAGTCCACGCGCAGAAAACACACGCGCTTGTAAAAACACGCAAAGCAGAATTCACGCGCAAACGGAATCACGCGCAGATAACACACACGCTAGTAAACTCCCGCGCTGATAAATTTCCGCGTCTATTCACACGTGCCTTATAACCCACGCGCAAAGAGTTCACACGCGGTCGAGTACACGCGTAAAAAAAGCACACGCGCAAGTAACCACACGCGCAATTGAGTTCTCGCGCTGAAGCACACGTGCTTGAAAACACACGCGCAATAGAGTTCTCACGCGGCAAACAGATTATCGCGCCAGGAAGCACACGCGCTGGAAACACACACGCTATAGAGTTCTCACGCGACGAACGATTCTTGCGCTAAGAAGCACCCACGCTGGAAAACACATGCGCTATAGAGTTCTCACGCGGCGAGCCGATTCTCGCGCTAGGAATCATATGCGCTGGAAAACACACGCGCTATAGAGTTCTCACGCGACGAACAGATTCACGCGCTAGGAAGCACACGCGCTGGAAAACACACGTGCAGTTGAATACTCTCGCACGCGCAAAGTTTCTACGGTTAGTTTCAGATTACACGTAGTACACGTTTTACAAAATAGCGTTCAATCGCACTCAGAAAGTTCAAAAATATTAATTCAAAGGTAACATTTTGACGAGTTCTCACTTAAATGTCATTAAGATAAACAGAGCTGCAGTTAAAACAAAGTCACTTATCTCCAGAACGATTTCTTAAAGATCTTCAGAGTTTCCTGTCTTCAAAACGAATTCCTGACAGCTGATAGCTTCTCCTGAAACCCCCAAGAAAGTAGCCGCTCAACTGCAAACGCCTGAAGGACAAAATCCACCAGGCCCAAGTCTAAAGCAGGAGCAGCCACTAAACACGTCCTCTCAGCTGGGGTTTAGATGATGAAAGGCAAAGAGTGACAGTTTAGAATGTTCATTGTTGTTCAGCAGTGTTTTCTAACCAATCAGAGCTGTCACTGTGAAACTCCATTTTGCCTTGGGTCAGAACCAGGATTCTGAATCAGCAAGTTAAGGCCAAACCAACTACAATAGGAAACTTCCCACCCACACAAGGCTAATCTAAAAAGGATAATAAAAGAGACATAATGGGAAAGAAACTTGAATAAGGGAAAATAACCTGAATAGGGGAAGGAAACCTGACAGTACCCCCCTCCTAATGCCCAGTCTCTGGGCCTACCTTATGTGGATTTTTAGCATGAAACTTAGCAACTAAACGGGGGGCATGTACATCAACTGAATCTTCCCATGATCGTTCTTCAGGTCCAAATCCCTCCCAATCAATTAAATACTGCAACCTTCCCCTCACTTTCCTGGAATCCAAAATTTGTTTAACCACAAATTCCTCAGATGAATCCTCCAAAATCACAGGGGAAGGTGGTGTTCTAAATCTAGTTCCTGAACAAACTGGTTTTAAAAGGCTAACATGGAAAGTAGGATGTACCTTCAAATGCTTGGGTAATTTCAATCGTACTGCCACAGGGTTGATGATTCTCTCTACCTTCAATGGGCCTACAAATCGTGGACTGAATTTATTCTTCCCCTTAATTTTTAGGTACCGGGTAGAAAGCCAAACTAAGTCTCCCACCTTATATTCAGGACCAGCCTTCCTTCTCAAATCAGCACACCTTTTATATTTCAACTTGTTTTCTCCCAGCACCTTTTTTGCTCTATCCAAGTTATTCTTCATTACCAACAAACGATCTTCCACTCTAGGATTCCCGGAATCCTCCAACACCTCAAAACTCAGAAAGCGAGGATGAAACCCACGACCCAAAAAGAAAGGGGACATAGAAGTAGCATCTTTACCACAATTGTTGTAAGAGAATTCTGCCAACCATACCAAATCCACCCATTCCTCTCCAGCTTGTAAATAACACCTTAAAAACTTCTCTAATTCCTGATTTACTCTCTCCACTTGTCCATTACTCTCCGGATGATACCCAGAAGTCAAACTAACGTCTACCCCAAGTTTCCTACAGAAGACCCTCCAAAATTTTGAAATAAATTGAGATCCCCTATCAGAGATAACTTGACTTGGGAGTCCATGTAGTCGAACCACACTTTGCAAAAAACTATGAGCCAGTTTTTCCGCGGTAACCTCTCCCTCCATTGGTAAAAAATGCGCTTCTTTAGCAAGAAGATCCACCACAACAAGAATGGTAGTACAACCCTTATCTTGAGGGAGATCAACAATGAAATCCATAGAAATAGTGTGCCAAGGACGAGGAGGAACAGGTAACGGCTCCAATAAACCATGCGGCTTCCCAACTTGACTTTTTGCTTGTGCACAGACTACACAAGTTTTAACAAAGTTCAATGTGTCTTGGCGAATTTTTTCCCACCAAAAGTTCCTTCGAACCAATTCCAGAGTTTTTCTGAAACCAGGATGTCCTGATAAAATGGATTCATGACAATTTCTCAAAACCTTTTCTCTTAACTCTTCAGTAGGTAAATAAAGCTTGTTATCAAAAAATGGAAGATAGTCTTTCAAACTTCTGGCTGGATCCAGTCTCACTCACTCCTCCATCTTCTGCAAGGACATATTCTGGCGAACTTCATTCAAAAAATCAATTTCTTTAATGGCTCCGGCTAACAAAAAACGTTCTGGAGCAATTAGAGGTTCTGGCTCCAGAATCTCTCTCTCCTCACTACCAGGAAATTGGCGGGATAAGGCATCAGCTTTTTTGTTCTGACTTCCGGGTTTAAAAGTCACAACAAAATCATAATCGGCAAAGAATAAGGACCAATGAAGTTGTCATGGAGACAAGGTTCTTGCAGATTTTAAAAACAATAAATTTCGATGATCAGTAAGAACCGTTACCGTATGTCTTGCCCCTTTCAGAAAATGCCTCCATTCTTCAAATAGTTCATGATCTGCAATTGTATAGTTCACTTCAGCAGCAGAAAACTTACTAGAAAAGAATGCAACTGGATGTAGTTGACCAGTAGTTTCATTCCTTTGAGAAAGCACCGCCCCCAACGCTAAATTTGAAGCGTCCGCCTCCACAAAAAAAGGTTTAGAGAGATCAAGATGAATTAGAATCGGACTAGAAGTAAATTTTTGTTTTAACTCTTGAAAAGCTTTTTCTGCTTCAAGGTCCCAGTCAAATTTCACTCCTTTTTTCAAAAGTCTCGTTATAGGAGCAACAAGCCGAGAAAAACCTTCGAAAAATCTCCTATAAAAATTGGCAAACCCTAAGAAACTTTGTATTTCCTTAACCTTAGTAGGAGAGGGCCATTCAAGAACTGCTTGAACTTTTTTAGGATTCATTTCTAAACCCTTAGGTGAAATTATAAAACCTAAAAACTCCACAGAATCTGTATGGAATTGACTTTTTTCCAATTTGGCAAACAAATGGTTTTCTCGCAGCTTTTGTAAGACTAAGCGAACATGTTTCTGATGTTGATCCAGGTCAGAAGAGAAAATCAAAATATCATCGATATAAACGACAACAAAAATATCCAGGTATTCTCTAAAAACCTCATCAATAAAAAATTGGAAAGCCGCTGGAGCATTACATAAACCGAATGGCATAACTTGGTATTCAAACAGCCCAAACCTGGTCTTAAACGCTGTCTTCCATTCGTCCCCTTCCTGCACACGCACAAGATGGTAAGCTCCTCTCAAATCTAATTTAGAGAAAATATTTGCTCCTTGTATTTGATTAAGCATTTCCGAGATGAGAGGAAGAGGATACCGGTTCTTAACAGTGACTTTGTTAACTGCTCGTTAATCTATGCAAGTTCGAAGCGTTCCATCCGGTTTTGGTACAAAAAATAAAGGAGAAGCCGCCGGTGACTTAGAGTGACGAATAAACCCTTTGGCCAAGTTTTCCGTCAAATATTCTTTTAAATAATCATTCTCTTTCTCTGTAAGAGCATATACTCTGCTACTAGGCAAAATTGTTCCTGGCTCCAGCTCAATTTTACAATCAAAGGGCCTATGGGGTGGTAATTCTCCTGCCACTTTCTCATCAAATACGTCCCAAAAATCTTTGTAACACTGGGGAAGTTGACCCACTACAGCTCCCACATCATGACATCCAATTCCAGTCTCAGCCAGAAAACTAGACACTGAATTACTTTGTTTGACATCTTCCTCAAAGAGACTTCCTGAAAAGCAATTCTCTTTACAGAAATCTGACTGCATGTCAATTGTCCTAGCACTCCAATCAATCAGAGGATTATGGAGAGTAAGCCAAGGCATACCCAAAATAATCTTTAACAAAGGAGCATCAATTAACTCAAACGGAATTATCTCTCTGTGACCTCCTGATAACTCCAAAGTTAAAGAACCAGTTCTGTGAGTAATAGGACCAGAAGATAGAGACGTACCATCAACAGCCCTAGCTTGCTCTACAACCTCATTCTGAAGAATTGGAATTCCCAAAGATTTTTCCAGACCCCAATCCATGAAATTCCCGGTGGCGCCTGAGTCAAGCATAACGGGACCATTTCCCTTACACTCCAACCCAAAGAACAAGGATACATTTACGGTTATATGGGGAACCTCTATCTGCACAGTATTGGCGATCTGTTGTACCTTGACCGCTGAAGTAGAAGTCTTCTTGGGAGTGTAAGGACAGTTCCCTGAAAAGTGCCCACCTCTTCCACAATATAAACACAGATTGTTATCTCTCCTCCTAGCCTTTTCTTCCACAGTTAAAGGACCTCGGACCCTGGGAGGTGGATTATTCCCTTTGGATCTACTCTCTACTTTAGATCTATCCACTCTAACTAAAGACCTTACGTCACTCTGACAATGACGCTTCTCTGCCTTCCTTTCACTCAAACGAAAGTCCAATTGAATAACCAAATCAATCAGACCTTCACAAGTAGATGGGCGTTCAACCACTCCAGACAATGCATCCTTTAACTCATCTCTAAGGCCCCGATAAAACAACGAGGCCTGTTTATCCTCAGGCCACTTGCTTTCTAACACAAGGGACTTAAATTGTGTTATATAAGCAATCAAGTCCCTATTACCTTGTTTGAGTTCTAAAAGTTCACCATCCACTTCCATAAATAACTGTCTTCTATCAAACATCTTTCGGAATATCTCTAAAAAACTGGTGTAATTTCCTAAAACCGTACTCTTTTGACTCACCAACAACCCAGCCCAAGCAGATGCCTCCCCAGAAAGATAGGACAACATAAAAGTTATCTTAGATGCATCCGAGGGAAATAATTCTGGTCTACTCATAAAATGTAATTCACATTGCGTCAAAAACACCCTAAACCTCTTGGGATCCCCATGATAACGTTCTGGAGACGCCAAAGGAACTGGCATAATTAAACTCCTCACCCCTTCTGCCACTGGAGGCTCCCGCTGTATTTGTGGTAATTGATCTCCACCTTCCCTTTCTAACTCAGGTGGAGAACCAGCACCCCCTGAAACCTCATCCTCTCTCCTTTCTCCCCTCTGTTGAATTTGTGTTACTTTAACACTCAAGTCATCCACCTTTTGACTAAGTAAGGCATTTTCATCCCGAGATATTTTCAACTCCTCCCGTAACTCCCTGATCAAAGATCCTAACGCCTCCATGGATTTGTCGGGGTTCATGACAGCTCGGGCGGACAAAATTATTGGCCTTTCATTCTGTCAGGCTGAGAGGTCCTGTTTCCGCGGAAGCTGCTGAACCCCAGACAATCCCCCTGAAATGTAATTCCCAGAACTAGATTTCAATTCAGCTCTGCAAACTACACCCCAAAGGGAAAGGGGGAAGTGGATAACAAAACAACACCAGGCTGACTGCGTCAAGGCTAACCAAAGCTGAACCTGCAGAGGATATAAGAAAAGCAGATACAAATCCTTTTATTACTTACTTAACCTTAAGAGTGGGAAAGACTTTAAATCCGTAACTAATAATTAAGAATCATACCTGGTTCTTCTCTTGAAATTTCTTAGAGAAGCTTGTAAAGAAGCTGAAAATCTCTCTTACTTGAGACTCTTGAAATTCACAGCAACTTCTTAATTTGGGCAAACCTGGAAAGTTTTGTTCTTTGCCTTTTTTCCAAAATTCACTAGTTGTTCAGTTAAATAGTCTTTATATTTTCTTTCTTTTTCAAACTTTTCTTTTGTTTTCAAACTTTTTACAATTCAATAAACTTTGTGAATTCTTGAAGAAACACGTGCTGAACACACATGCGGATAATCTCAATACAGAAGATTTGCACGTTGAAAACTTCCTGCGTTGAAGAACACGCGCACTGTAAGAAAAGTCCACGCGCAGAAAACACACGTGCTTGTAAAAACACGCAAAGCATAATTCACGTGCAAACGGAATCACGCGCAGATAACACACGCGCTAGTAAACTCCCACGCTGATAAATTTCTGCGCCTATTCACACGTGCCTTATAACCCACGTGCAAAGAGTTCACACGCGGTCGAGTACACGCGTAAAAAAAGCACACGCGCAAGTAACCACACGCGCAATTGAGTTCTCGTGCTGAAGCACACGCGTTTATAAACACACGCGCAATAGAGTTGTCACGTGGCAAACAGATTATCGCGCCAGGAAGCACACGCGCTGGAAACACACACGCTATAGAGTTCTCACGCGACGAACGATTCTCGCGCTAAGAAGCACCCGTGTTCGAAAACACATGCGCTATAGAGTTCTCACGCGGCGAGCCGATTCTCGCGCTAGGAAGCACACGCGCTGGAAAACACACGCGCAGTTGAATACTCTCGCACGCGCAAAGGTTCTACGGTTAGTTTCAGATTACACGTAGTACGTGTTTTACAAAATAGCGTTCAATCGCACTCAGAAAGTTCAAAAATATAAATTCAAAGGTAACATTTTGACGAGTTCTCACTTAAATGTCATTAAGATAAACAGAGCTGCAGTTAAAACAAAGTCACTTATCTCCAGAACGATTTCTTAAAGATCTTCAGAGTTTCCTGTCTTCAAAACGAATTCCTGACAGCTGATAGCTTCTCCTGAAACCCCCAAGAAAGTAGCCGCTCAACTGCAAACGCCTGAAGGACAAAATCCACCAGGCCCAAGTCTAAAGCAGGAGCAGCCACTAAACACGTCCTCTCAGCTGGGGTTTAGATGATGAAAGGCAAAGAGTGACAGTTTAGAATGTTCATTGTTGTTCAGCAGTGTTTTCTAACCAATCAGAGCTGTCACTGTGAAACTCCATTTTGCCTTGGGTCAGAACCAGGATTCTGAATCAGCAAGTTAAGGCCAAACCAACTACAATAGAAAACTTCCCACCCACACAAGGCTAATCTAAAAAGGATAATAAAAGAGAAATAATGGGAAAGAAACTTGATAAGGTAAAATAGCCTGAATAGGGGAAGGAAACCTGACAGTGTCCTGTGTAGATGCTAACTTCCAGTGTACAAACTGCCAGACATATGCCATGTGGAACAGCCTTAGTACTTGATGCAGGGTATCTCACTTGTACTGTGCACAGGTCAGATGTCCCGCAGGGACATGAGTGCCCATTCATGCTCCATGTGCATTGCACACATGCCCCTATGTGTCCTTGACTGGATGATCACTGTAATACAAGTCCTGGGTGACATACATTGCATGGCATCTCATCAGCCTTCCCATGTCAACTGTGGCTCAGTACTGCGTTGCACACATGTTTAGGGTCTGACAATCTGTGTGGCTCACAGGCCTCAGCCTGTTTAATGGCCAATGACTCTGTCCAACTGTTGTAGTGTCTTCTTCACACGTGGGCGGCCTCCAGAGTTTTCATCATGTGTCCTGCTTACTGTCCCATCATCATTTTCAGTGTTGTCACTTAAATCACATTAAGCTGTTGATGCCAGTCAACACTGCCTGTCAATACACAGGTGTATGGTCAGCCTTTTGATACCATGCTAGGCATCCCTGCTTTTGTACTTGGGTGGAGGGGTGCTTGTCTTGTAGATATGCTACACATTGAATGCACAGTGCACGTGATGCCTGAATTTGACCTTGCACTGCCTTCACATTTCCTGACACACACCATGGAGTCCTTGTACATGTAGTTAGTGAGTGGCGTACACATTTTCTGCACCGCATAGACCCACTTCCATGGAAACTGCCACCTTTCAGGTCGGATCACAGAAGCAATTCAAAGTTGACCCAGCATGCATGCCAGGTTATATGTTGTGTGTCACATGTCTGCCTGATGTGTTTGTTGTCGGTGTGTGAGTGTGTGTTGTGTGCTGACATGTGTAGTGACCTCTTTTCTCTCTATTTTTCAGGTGATGACGCAATGGAGGCGGAGGATGGTGTTGTCATGCCAGACACAGGGTTGTTACCACTACATCAACCCGGCACAAGTGGGGGTCGTGGGGTGGTAGGCCACGAAAACCTCCAAGTGCTACAGTCCATCTTGTCTCTGGCTGCGTATGAGTCCAGCCTTGATGACGACTCTGACGTCCATGTCGAGTTGGATGAGAATCAAGTCCATGTGTCAGGGGTGAGTGATTCTGATGTGGACACTCCTCTGTCCGCGACACCTGCACTGAGGGATCAGAGAGTTTTGGTTCCTCTACCTGTGGTGGATCGGGACTCAGGGTCACCCTCCACATCTGTCACTGATGTGCCTGGGACATCACGTCGACGGGGGCATGTAGTCGTGCAGCCGCGGGCGGTGCCAACACAGCGAGGACACCCGGTCCTTGGGTCCCGCAGGGGTCAAGCCCAGCAACGCGGTCGCCGCGCGCAACCGCAGTATACTGAGTGGGAGCAAGACATGACTGCCAATTCAGAACGGCAGGGGGCAGCAATGGAGAACATCGCTGAGAGCATGGAGCGTGTGGCCCGATCTGTGCTCCCCCCTGCTAGGCAGGTGCTTCTCCAGCAGCAGGCGGCACGGTCCACGACCCGCTCGCTAAGGCTGGGGATGGCGGCCTCAGACAGGGCATGCCAGGCTGAAATGTCGTCTCTGCGTCAAGCAATTGCTGCTCACACAGAGGCGCACATGGATGCCCTGAGGGAGGAGTATGCTTCCCTCAAATCCACTCTGGGTGTCCTTATGATGTCCCAGAGGCAGCGGGCAGAGGAGAGGTTTGCACAACTTGAGCGTACCATCTCCGCTGAGCTACAGGCTTGCCGGGAGGTGCAGCAGTTATCCAGCCAGGCCTTGCAGGAGGAACTCTGTGTTACACGTGCAACCTTGCAAGAGGAAGCACGTGTATCACGTGAGGTTCTGCATGCAGAACTATGTCACATTGCCACACAGAACCAGGCTCACCCATCCGGCAGACTTGCTGCCGACGAGGGGCAAGCTGCGGCTAGGCGTGGCCAGGCTACTGTGCCACGTCCTCCTTTCCAGGATGAGCCAGACTCGGACGACCATTTATCTCCCACATAGGTCGGGCTGTGCAGGCGTTGAGCCCATGGAGGTTTTTTTTTTGGCTCAGCATCATCGCATGTGGGTGTTGAGCAGCACCCTGCACCTCCCCCCTCCTGGGTGCCTCCCCCCTGGGTCGTATGTGGCCATTTTTGATTTTTCTTTTAGTTTAGTTAGTTGAGTTTCTGTTTGATAGTTAGTTTAATTAGGTAATGTAGATTTTTCATAGTTAGTGTAATTAGTTATTATAGTTTAAAATGCGTGTCTATTGTGATTTCATGTGACGGTGTGATGCTTTGTGGCTTTTGAAGGCATCCACTGTCTGTTCCAGCTGGGCCCTTCAGGCTTGTCTTGTGTATGTGTTTGCTGCTTGGGGTCCTTGACTCACATATGCCACTCCTGCCTCCCTTATCCATGGGCTCGCAAGGATGGTTCGGTGTGACAGCCTATTACACAAGAGCTTTGGACTGTCATATCTGTGGCATGTCTGGTGCTTTGTAACTTGTGTTGACACCCCTAGTGGGGATGATTGCGGTGTTATTGACCACTGTTCAGCTTTTGCTAGATGGGGTGTTTCATGATTAATGTGTACATTCATTGCTATGCATTGTGTAGTATGTTTCTTATCTTTACTGTACATGTGCTTGTTGCAATTCATGCCGTAGATAGTGTGTTCCACACTTTGGATGTGAAAGACGGACTGATGGTGTGATTTCTGATGTAAGTCTCTGACATGGTCCAGTAATGAGATGCCTGAAGAGACACACACAGATGACTTTAAAGCATTAATCATGTGTTTCATGCCCTTTCTGCAGGGGGATGAGCCTCCAGACCACCTTTACCAGCAGACATGGCCCATTGGACGTCTGAATTCTGTACACGTTTGTTGGTGCCCACATGCACATGTGTGCACAAGCAGAGGCACAGGGATTGCAGACCTACATCCTAGAACTGCTGACATGTTCCAAGGAACTCCAGGCAAGGTGAGCAGCACAGGGGGGCCACAACACAGCAAAGCTTCCACCAGGCCAGTTGCGCATGCAGGCTTAGTAACAGCACTGAGGGTGAGCTTGGACGAATATTGGTGTTGAAGCACACAATACAGCTCAGATGTGTTGGTGGACTGATGGCTGTTGATTGTAAGGTTATCTGGGACACCTGCAGGGGCAGTGGCACATACCCTCCAGTACACCAAGGTCCATTGAGGCACTTGTATCAACCATGTAGCCTTCTGAGACATGGAAAGGAGCAGCTCACAGGGACATACAGCAAGGGACATACTCGGGTGCAGTGCATTTCATTTCCATGTACATTTTGTAACATGCACTGCCTACTTTGTTTTGGTCATGGTGGAATACGACTTGTTCTGAAGTCATGCCTTGCTATATGGGTCTGGCTGCTTACCCAGGGAACATTGCATGTTGTGTGAATTGTGACACATTGGTGTTCCATTTGCCACGCACCCACCGGCAGCTGACTTACTGCATTGACTGTGTATGACCCATCACAGGGGTAATGTTACATATGAGTACGAAGCATCTACACCAGATTGTCTGTTTGTAGAGTAGTTTGTTGCTATGGGGCATATTTGGTGGTGTGTTTTTGTGTTATGGGCACGCACAAATTATTAACTGTGGCTCTCTTTGCAGCATTGAAGTGCTCCTGTAACCGGACCTGAGAGTGCGCAGGGAAGAGGCCAGCACTCAAAACCAGAGCTAAGTGTCTTGTTGTTTTTCTTTCAAACTGTTCTGCATAGGCTTGCTGGGGGGTGCACTAATGCATGGATGAATGTGTAATTCAATTTGGTATGTTTTTTTCCCCTAATCACCCGGAGTCCTATCCAATTTTAAACCCTGTACCCTCTACCCGGTGTTCCTGCTTTCCGTACCTATCCAACCAACGTTCCCTAACCCTCTTTCCCCGCTGGGGTTGCGGATGCCTGTGTAAGCCCCAAACTTGCAGGTGCCAAAACCCTAGAGGGGGTGGTTGGTTCGTGCCACTCCTAAGCCTGGACTACAGAAGGCCATGACAATGATGTCCAAGTTTGTTCGGATTGTGTATGTGTTCATGCAGGTAGTACATTTTCGTGCATTCCCTACTTTCATGTGTCATTCCTCCTCCCCTCTCCTGCCACTCATTCCAGTTATCCAGTGTGCCAACACCTGTCCCGACCGCATATCCCTGGCCCTCCTTCCCCACCAGGGTCTCAGAGGCCTGTGTGAGTTTGACCTTGCAGGCACCCGGGCCACGGTGGGGGTGGTTGGTTCGTGCCACTCCTGCGCCTGTACACGGGACCTGTGACAGTACACATCCGTTCATGGTGCATCATTCTATGTTATGTACCACACATGGTTCACATCCTGTTGTGACATTGTTTTACTGTGCTACCTTGGTTGTTACATCATTGTGGTAGTACTTGGCCTTTGTGAGGTACTGGTACGTGCTAAGTCATCTACTGGAGGGTGTTCTGGTTAGTTTTTCTGGCTTGGATTTTGTCATTTTGCAAATGAGGGTGGACTCTGAGGGTGCAGGCACCTTTTTACACACAAGGTGGGAGATGGTGACGAAGGGGAAGGGTGATCCAGTGGCCAGGTGAAATTGAGGGTTGAAGGCTCCATGACCCAGGTGCAGTTGTTCAGTGGGTCATGGTCATTTGTGAGGGAGGGGGGGTGTTTTGTTGTTGATAGTTGCCTTGCCCTGCAGTGTGATCGGAACCCTGACATTGGCCCTCATTCCAACCCAGGTGGTAAGTTCCCTACTTTACCACCATGGTGTAAACTCCATCTAGGGCCACATGGGTGCAATTTATGGCTCCGAGCACTTTGGGGAAGTGTGCCACCCTGTAAAAATCCAGGACAACGGCCTGCCTTTCTGCGGGGGTTCTGGGCATGTATATGTGCCTTGCGGACTGAGGGGCGCGCTGTCATGATTGCCAGTACCTGGTGTAGGCAGCGTGACTGCGTGGCCTGTGAGACCCCCCCACTATGGCAGTAGTCCGCTGAAATGACCCAGTGGCCAAGAAATGCAGGACATTGAGCACCTTCTCCAAGGGGCTCAATGCTTGGAAGCAAAGGGTGGGGGATGTAAGGTCATCTTCCCACTCCCTGACCAGGTCTAGGATGATATGGGGTGGAAACCTATACCTGCCGTAGACCTGGTCGTCAGGCATCCCAAAAAGGCTTGTCCGTGGTGCGAAAATGCGTGCCCTGGCTATTCTCCTCCTCCTGCGGTGTCCCACGATCAGTGCTGCGACAAATGGGGCATTCATCGTAGCTGTATATACGTGTTTGTTGTTTATGCGCACTTTTATACTGTGCGCGGGGACGCTTCCGCCTGCCTTCGTGTGGCGAACGCGTTGACGCCTGTGTGCGTCTTTTGCCGTGCGCGGGTTTCCCGTATTCGAATCCATGAATACGGGTTGTTCACATGCATGTGGGCGTTCCGTGTAGTTCCCTGCAGTACTTCCCCAGTTATGCCTTCTTTTTCACGCATTATTCCCCATTCCGCGTGTTACGCCCACTGTTCCGCCCACTTTGGTTGTGTGCGCCGTGCTATGTGCGCTTTTGCTGTGCGCGTAGCGCATGCTGTGTGTGCCCGCGTGCGCCGTGGCAGGATTTGGCGCACGGATAGTGGGAAACACGCGCAGCGTCTTCCTTGAATCGCACGCATGCGCTGGGTTTCTCACGCTTGCGCCACCTTGCGCCTGCTTGCGCTGGGATTTTCGGCGCACGTTTGCTCCATGAATCGACCCCTAAATATGACTAAATTTATCAAAACACAACACTATGCTTGAAGGTACACAGACCAAAGCATATAACCTTATTTAGAACACTTAACAGGAGTTCTTGGGAAGTCAAAACCAATTCTTACTTTTAGATTACTCTCCGTAATACCAGGGTAGTAGACCCTATCAGTAGTACCATGACGCTCAGCAAGAAATCACATAGTCATTTCAACTAGACAATATACTTTTCTGATCTAGTGAAACATAGATACTAGGCACAGTATAAACCTATAACTCTGATTCAGGATAAGACAGTTATTCTAGGGGAGTTGGACCTTGGGGTGTAATATTCAATTACAGTTGATTTTCAGTTGACAGACTAAGGGAAGCAATAACTCTAACTTATTTTAGGATAACACCGTTAAACTTAAGGTAAGTAAAACCTATACATTTTTTTACAGGAGGTCTAAGCAACCTAAAGGCAGGTGTAACATAAGACTATTTTTGTGCCCTTCTAAAACAGACCAGGGAAAGCAAACCTCAGTGTTACACTTTATGAATGCCCCAAAGTTATTCTAGGTAGGTCAAACCTCAGGCGGACTTATTCCGGACAAACTAACAGTAGGTCAGGGGAAGCAAAACACATTTGGGGGACACAATTATTCTAACAGGAATAATAAAGTGAAACCAACTGCATTTGTGTGGAAGAGGCACTACCAAATCACAGGTGAGTAAAATAATCTTGTATCTACTTTCCTGAATAGCGGAGCATTTCTAAGGTAAGTAAACTAACCTATACTTTGCAGAGAGGTTAGAACATAATTTGTTATAATGTGGAGACAGTTTAAATCATCATCCAATGAAGTCTAGGTAAGCCTTTCACATCAGTGAAAGTGTTCAACAAATTACTGTCACCAGTCATTAATGGTAAGTTTGTCCCTGTAACATACATTTTATATTTATTTAAAATCAGAAAGGGGATACTCAGTATATCCCGAGCACTCCACATAAGGTGGGGGGTGCTGCTCTCCTTAATACAATTTAAAAGGGACCCAAAGAGCCTTTCCACCCTTGGGAACTGTAGTTCTCTCAAGGTTAGCCAGATAAGTTAAAAGTGGAGCCTCTAGGGCAACCCAGCAACAACAGGCACGTATTGCAAAAAAGTTTTCAAAGAGGATACATTTTAAAGTACACTATGGAGAGCCAAAGAAATCCCACCCATAAAAAGAGTAATATATTCTATGAGTGTGGAAAAAGGTTCCAACTCACAGAGGTATAAGAAAATAAAATCCACCAGCAGAGCTAAAGGTTCTGGGTTAACACAGGACAGGAAGATTCATCATTACTATGAAAATCTTATCTAATAGAGGCCATCAGCAAAAGTGTCATGTATTGCATGTGTGCATGACATTTGGGTCAAGGAGAGGGTTTGACAGACACCAAGCCTCAGTGTACCTTTCACAGATGGGAAATATCCATTAGCATACCAGTCTTTCTCCCACCCAAATGGGCAGTCCAGCACCAAAGTGCTAGGGCAATTCTCTTCTGAACAATAGTACCAATAGCAACCCCAGACACATGTCTTCTAGACAGAGGATAAGCAATATAAATGACAGAAAGGTTAAAGATATACATTAATGCATCAAGTGTAATAGCATTAGATTGTTTCTGTACAATGTCCAAACATCAGAGAACATATCTAAAATATTATTGTGAGCATATTTTGAAGACAGCTACAAATCATTTAAATCCGAAAGTCAACCTTTCAACAAGTTCTGATTTTGGAGGACAAGGCTCGTTTGCAATGTTTTGTGGCATTGTATGTGTCCTGGGAATCTTATCAGTTGATGCATCGCCCTAAGTTCAAGTGCCCTCATGGCAACAATACAGATCACCCCCAAATTGACATCAATAGTCCAAACAATATGCTCCACCTATTTTCATGATGTTCGTGGTCAGCGTAGCCAAATGTGCCCCGTCATCACCCATGCCATAAAGTTACTTGACGCAGAACCAGGAAGATAAACACACCCATCTTCTCACAGCATGTCACTTTTCTTCCTTGTCCCAAATAGGAAAGCAAACTATTGACACCCCAGGAAGGAGCGACCAGGGGTCTCAGAGCGAAATGGGAGAGGGACTTGGGTTGTGGAATTGGGGAAAGTCTCTGGGTGCGACTGAGTAGAAGGGCATTTAAGACTTCAATTTCTTGTCAATATAAGATGCACGCCCTAAAACTGCTTCACAGGTGGCAGTACGACCCGGTGACTCTTTCCAGGATGTTTCCGGCGGTCGACACCCACTGCTGGCATGGATGCAGGGAAAGAGCCAACTATTGGCAAATGTGGTGTACATTCCACAAAGTTCAGGCATACTGGTCAGACGTCCTGGGCTGGATTAAGGAGGCGGGAGCGGGATCTTTCACACTGGACCCAATCCTGGTGTTATTTGGACTGGAAAGAAGGGATGAGCAGTGGGATAAACGCCTGCAGCTGGCGCACTTCTTACTTCTGGCGGCTAGAGCCTGTCGAGCTAGATCCTGGAAAAGGGTTTTCCTCCCCACAGTGAAAGAATGGGTGGGAGTGGCCAAGGACATCTACTTTATGGGAAACATTACAGCTGCAATACAGGGGTCTAGTGCACTAGTGGAGACAGAATGGCTCCAGTTCCTTACCATTTTTAATAACTCTGATTGTACAGACTGAAAGCCCAGAGGAGCAATGACTCGGCCCCATTAGGTTCTCATTTTAGAAAAGGAGGATTTCACTTCAGGGCAGTTGGTGCATAACCAACGGCATAGAGCCCGGTCGGGGCTACTGACAGAGGATTGTCATGAACAAGCTGAGTCAGCAATCTGGGACTGTGCCTTGAAGGGGGATGGAGGGAGGCGTAGGGTGAACGTTTTCGGGAATTACAGTTTGTATGAGGTTATTATGGGCATGAGCCTCACTCTGTTTATTCAGAATGTTCTTTGTTCGTTCCACAAAAACCAATAAAAATTAATAAAAAATAAAAAACATTCTTTTTTAAGAAAACATCAATAGTCTGCAATGTAACAAGTGCTTTTATTTTGCAAAGAACGCTCACAAGAGAATATTAAGTCCACAAAATTAATGATATGTTTTTTCCAAACAGGTTATAGATAGCGAACATCGCATGCTTCGAATGTTGTTTATAGCATTCTCATGATATGCTGATTGCTATCAGCAATCGATCAGTCCCTGTACTCCAATTCTTGTGTGTCCATATGTTAACAAGCACAGTTTTGTAATAACGCACATGGTATTCCGTTCATGAGAAAATATGGATTGTTTGCACTTTCAAGCACAACGCTTTGCATCAGCATGTTTTCACAACAGAAACGATGACAGGTTGCCCCTTATTGCTGGTACTGCCAAAGGGCAGATTGGTCCCTGTCGGTCGTCCCACATAACGGTGATGAAATAAGCACTGTTGATGATTATCTGCCAATGTTGGTTGAAGAATCCATCCGAAGGTAGCTGAAAACTATGGCATACGCAGAACGGTACAATCTAGCTGTATAGAAAACAGAATAAAAGAATATATTTTAGTAGCCATTCTGTAATTGAATATAACAAGTTACTGTATAATTCATAACCGGATGAAACCTAATCATAAACACAAACCACACAGAATGAACACACACATGACAACATGGGGGATTATTTGAGACCACGACGTGCATGAACATTTTGCGCTGTGTAGTAGCTATAGCTCCCAATGGGATGGAGAACCAGATGCACCTGCTTCACACAGCGGGCCCTACCAGAAAATAAGGAGAGCGATAGTAACATTTTTTTTTTGTTGAAAATTCTTTATTGGTTTTTCAACAACGAGTGACAAACAGCGCATTTGCAGAGCAATGCAGTATGTATAATAATAGAACATCAACCTTAACATTCCCTTCCCTCCCACTCCACCCCCCTCCCCACGAGACCGCAGTAAAAACCTCAGTCTTCTATAGGCACACGTGCCGAGAAGGGACTGCCGGAACTGTTCGATGTGCTGTCCAGCGTCGCTGGATGGAGAAGTGGCTCTGTCAGCTCTACCCAGCGGAGAAGGTCCGCACTGGAGTCCAGTTTTTGTACCTGGATTGCCATTTCCCAAGCCGCCGTCTCCGCGGCGATCCATCTCTTGAGGTCATACCAACAAAGGGCCTCGCTTGGACCCCGTACGCTCTTCCAGCCCATGGCTATGCGCCTTTTCGCTGTTATGTAAATCAAGTCTAGAAGTCTAGTTAGGGGATTGTTCTTGCTGCTTCGCTTGTATGTCCCCAATATGCAAGCTGCTGGTTCATGAGTTTCCACCTCGATCCCGGCCGTCGCCACCCTCTCTTTCACTTGGGCCCAGAACCTCTTGACCGCGAGACAGCTCCAGAACATATGGGTCATGCCTGCCCGCGGCATGTGGCACTTGGGACATGTCTGTGGCGTGGCCCCTTTGAACTTTGATATGGCGTCAGGCGTAAGGTAGGCCCTGTTGGTAATGTATAGCTGTATTAATTGGAGGCGAGCATTCCTGGAGGTCTTTTTATGGTAGTGGGTTATTTTCTCCCATGTATTGTCCTCAAATTCAAGGCCCAATTCACACTCCCATCTCCTTTTGCATTTTAGTTCGTTCATTCTCCTGGCCAGTAATAGGGCTTCGTATATTCTGGAGGTTTCGTGGCCTCCTTCGGCAGTGTCCAGCAATGTTTCGATGGTTTTGTTCTCAATGAATTGGTTGTCTGCCTCCGGCCATCTTTTCCTTAAGGCCAGTGTTACTGCCCTGTGGAGCAAGAACTGTCCGGTGGGCAGGCCCGTCGACTCGCAGAGGTCAGGGAATGTCAAAAGTTCGTGTTCGTGCATTAGGTCGCCCAGAACTGCCACACCATAAGGCTCCCACACAGAGCGAGTTTCAGTGTGCCCCCAAGAGGGTTTCGCCATGACTGCAGTGATGGGGATCTGCGGGGAGTATGGGTCCTTCAACCCCATAGCTTTGCAGGCCCGCTTCCAGAGCTGAGTTCCAAGCTTGGTCAGGTATGGGTGACGTTGTGGAGCCCCTTTCTCGACCCATAATAAGTCTCGAAGTAGCAGTCGCGGCAGGGCCGGTTGGAGAAGTCTGGTGTCAGTGGTGGTTTCATCTGCAATGCGTTACGTGCCTCAGTTGGCCGGCCAGGTAGTATAGTTCGAAATTGGGGACTTTCAGTCCGCCCTTCTCGTAGGGCCTTTGAAGGATGTCAAGCACCACCCTATGCCTGCCTCCCTGCCACAGGAATCCTCTGCAGAGTTTGTTCAGGTCTCTGAAAAAGGCGGGGGGATGTTGTAGGGGACATTGGTAAAGCAGTGCAGTAAGCGTGGGAGCGCTACCATTTTGAGGAGTCCTGCCCTTCCTGCCACTGAGAGAGGGAGTTTCCCCCAGAAAGCCATGGAGTTAGCGAGTGCATCCCTTGCTCTGACTGTGTTGAGAATGTGTTCTGTATCTGGGTTACAGTGTATGGTAATACCCAAGTATTTGAAGGATGTCACCTGCCACTGGAGAGCTAGTGGGGGCAGGGATCCGTGCTCATTGCTATATAGTGCTGCGAGGGGGTAGAGACAAGACTTGTCTTTGTTTATCTGGATGCCTGTATGTTTTTGGAAGCAGTCTAATGTCTCCAAGATGTAGGGCAGAAGATGCTCAGGGTTATGTAGGTAAAGAAGTGTGTCATCCGCATACATGGAGATGAGGTGAGTCACTCCATCGAGTACGATGCCTCCCCCACCGTATTCCTGACGAATGTACGCGGCCACTGGCTCTACAGCAATGATGTATAACATGGGGGATAGGGGACATCCCTGTCGTGTGCCTCTGTGGAGGGGCCATTTGTCAGAGTACGTCTTGTTGGTGCGCACTCTAGCCATGGGGTGATTGTAAAGCAATTGGGTCCATTTAAGGAAGGCGGGTCCAATGCCCATCCTGACCATGGTGGCGTATAACCATTCCCAATTAACCAAATCAAAGGCCTTGGTGGCGTCAAGTGACGCCACCGCGTATTTCTGGGTATCTCGCTCTGTGCAGTATATGATGTGGTGCAACCTACCTAGGTTTTCGGTGATAGAGCGCCCAGGTACATAGCCGGTTTGGTCTTGGTGAATTAGCAGGGGAATCACTCTGCGTAATCTATTGGCGAGGAGTGCCGACAGTATTTTGCAGTCGACATTTAGCATAGAAAGAGGTCTATATGAACCGCAATCCGTCCCATCTTTGCCAGGCTTAAGCAAGGGGATTATTATTGCTTCCCTCATGGAGTCTGGGAGTGAGCCGCGCTCAAAAGCCTCGTTGTATACTTGTGCCAGCAGTGGGGCAAGGGTCACCTCATATGTCTTATAGAATTCCCCAGGAAGGCCATCCATACCTGGCGCTTTCCCAGAGGGTAATGATCTAATGATTGCCTTGACTTCATCTGGGGTAATCGGGTCCTCTAAGGCTACGGCCAACTGTGGGTCTAGCTTGGGTAACTCTATGCAGTCTAGGGCGTCCTCGATCCCGGGATCTGACGAGGGCGGGATTTTGGAGTATAGGTCCTGTTAGTACTCGGAGAAAACCGTGTTAATCTCGGCCTGGGTGTGCACTGTGGTGCCATCTGATCTACGAATGTGGCAGATGGGGGTCCTAGGGGTTTCTCTCTTGTACAGCCAGGCCAAGAGTTTGCCAAGCTTGTCTCTCAGGGCGTGTGTCCTTTCAGTGTGTTTGGCGTAGCTTAGTTTCCCCAGGGACTCCCAGTGCGACAGACAGGCTTGTCGCGGTGTTATTATTTCCCGTATATGCTCAGGAGTCGAATCTACCTTGTTCTCCAGCTCCCCCAGCTTCCTTTCTGCTCCCGCCAGAGAATTCATAATGGACCTTTGGGCCCCCCCCCCCACTGCAGCTAGCATGTCCCCTCTCATAACCACCTTATATGCCTCCCATGCGGTGCTGATGCATTCCACACTGCCTAGGTTGTTTAGCCAGTATTCCTCTGTAGTGTGTTGTACGTGGTCCCTGAAGGCTGCGTCCAGCAGTGCCTCTGCTCGCAGTCTCCACGTGGGAACCGGGGGTCTGGGCGGGTACACCTCCCAGGTGACCGACAAGGGTGAGTGGTCTGATAATACTCTGGGTAAATACTGTGCCTCGCTGAAAGTGGCTTGCTGCTCCTGACTGACCAGCATGTAATCCAACCTGGTGTGGACGCTATGTGGCGGGGAGAAGAAGGAGCACTCAAGTCGCTCCGGGCTCAGTTCCCTCCACAGATCGCAAAGTGACAACTGAGTAATCAGTTTGGATAGTATCTTGGCTGGGGGGGATGGGCGGGAGTGTTTGGTATCAGACCTATCTTTGAGAGGGTCTAAGGTGCAGTTGTGGTCCCCACCCCATATCATGATGCTATTTACGTAGGGGCCTAGTCTAGAGTATAGGGAGTGGAAGAAAGTCATGGCGTCGTGGTTAGGTGCGTAAGTGCTAATCAGGCACAGGTCTCTTCCCTCCATGGTACCCTGCACCAGCGCCATCCTGCCCTCGTCATCCTTCTTGGTGTCCATTACTTTAAAGGGGACGGTCGGGTTGATCCATATCAGAACCCCTCTAGCATATGAGGAGTAGGAGGATCCTGCCAAGGTCCCCCGCCAAGTTTTGGCTAGCGCCGTCAGTTTTTCCTCTGTTAGATGTGTCTCCTGGAGCATGGCAATTCCTACCTTGCAGCATCGCAGGTATGCCTGGATCCGTCGTTGTTTCACATAGCTATTCATGCCTCTGACATTCCACGTCATCACTTTTATTCTCTCAGCCATAGGCATGATGGTGTCCTCTCTCCTGCCTCTGTCTTGGTCGAGGTCCCGTTAGAAGTGCTGCTGTAATGAGGATATCCTGAGGTCTCGGTATTTCAACTTTAGAGTTCCCAAATAGGGTGCGGGTTCCCGGCTTCCCTTTCCCTAAGAACAAACTTCCCCAACAAATAACTGGTCTGACAAGATACTCCTCGTCGTGACTGTCCCGTTTCCGCTCCTTAGGACCAGGCATGGTCTTCGGGTGCCCTACTGGCGGGTAAACGTACCCTGAAAACAGAAAAACAAGCTCCAGGGGGTTGAGGGAGCTGAAACTTTGGTGTTCCGCGTAATAGGATCATCTCAGCTGCTCTTAGGGCTAGGTGTATCTGTTACTATGCTCTTGAGGTATAATTCGCTCCTGCTGTCTCTGGTAGGTGTATCAGTGCGGCTTACGCCTCGTGCCATCAATGTCCGGTAGTTGCTGCTCATCCATCCAGTCCCGGTCTTGTTCCAGGGTGTCGAATAGGTGGGCTCTGTTCTTGTGTATCACTTTTAGCCTTGCGGGGTATAGGAGCATGTATTTCAATCCAGCGGCCTTCAACATGGCTTTAGTGTGACTGAACTGAGCTCTGTTCATCTGTACCTGAAAGGTGTAGTCAGGGTAAATTGCGATCTTGGCCGAATTTCTCAGTATCTGGCCCCCTGATCGTGAGTGCGCTAGGATGACCTTGCGGTCTCTGTAGTTTAATACTTTTGCTATCATAGGCCTGGGTGGGCCTCCTGGCGGGGGCCTCTTGGCGAGCGACCTATGAGCCCTTTCGATGGAGAACCCCTGCGACAGTTTCTCTGCGCCGATCTCCTGCAGCAGGAGGTTTTCAACGTAGTTGGTGGGGTTCGAGCCTTCGATGCCCTCCGGTAATCCGAGCAGCCGGATGTTGTTCCGGCGGGCCCTTCCTTCGGCCTCCTCCACCCTGTCCTCCAAGTTCTTGACCCTTTGCTGAAGGCCGTCCATGTTGTGCAGAAGCTGGGTCTTCACTTCCGTATTCTCACGTACTTGGGTCTTGAGCGCGTCAGTTCTGCCAGCCAAGGAGCGGACGTCCTGGCGAAGGAGTCCCATATCTATGGCCACAGCGTCGATTTTATTCACCATAGTTGTTTGGAATAACGTGATGGCCTCCAAGAGTTGGGAGTTGGTGGGTTCAGACGTCGCTGGTGTGGGGCTTATATCTTTTCCGGCAGTTGCCATGGTTGAGCACTCTGGGTTGGGGGGCTCATTGGCTGTGTAGGCGTCTAGGGTGGTCTGTCGCTGCTTGGACCTAGCCGCCCTCCCCGTAGACTTATCCAGGCTGGGCATCCTCCCAGCTCTGCGGGTTTCAAGCGCCGCAATCGGGTGCCACGGCCAGGGTCCTTTAGTCGTGGCCCCTGTAGAAAATTGCAGTTGACGGCTTACGATTCTCCCAGCACACTTAGGGCTTTAGTCAACCACGCTCTGGGCCCTCCGGCGGGGCGATAAGTGCACCAGCACTGCAGGGGGCCGGTCACCCTGGTCCCCGAGGCTCCACGAGGTGCAATAGGTCTGCCTTTATGCCAACTCAGGCAGTGTAAAGAAGAGAGGTGCGTCCCGCTGGGGGGATGTGTAGATTGGTCAGGCCCCCAGTGGTGCCCCGCTGCTCGCAGGAAGTCTCTCCCCAGGGTCGCGCCGTCACGGGCCGTGCCGTGCAGCGCGGGCATGTCCGCTAGGCCCCCACACACACTGCCAGATAAAGGCCGTTCTCTCCGCCTGTGGTTGTGCCTCCTCGTGGGCCCTCAGTAAGGGGGGGGCAAGGGGCCCAGACAGCGGGGGGTGGCCCCCCCTCTTGGTTACCTGCCCGCTCCGAGTGTCACGGTCCGCAGTCTCCTTCTAGTCTCTGCAACCCACTTCCACGGCGCAGGGAGCCGGGGCCACACCGGCCGCGCCCGCGGTGCGATTCAGGCAGGGCGGATGGTGTACATGACTCTCGCAGCAGGACCAACCAGGGGCGGCGCGAGGCAGTCGGCGTTCGCACTCGATATAGTGCGTGTTCCCCAGGCCTTGATTCCGGCACTCCTCTCCCCTCGCGGGTGGGTCCGGCCGGTCCTCAATCTCCCTCGATCCTCGCCGCAGGGCCGGCAGGCACCTTCGGTTGTTCCGGTCGTCCTCGCGTCTTCGAGTCTGGAGTACTCTTAGGCTTATCGCAGTGATCGCTTTACGAGCACGGAGGGATCAGCCGGGGCGCTGTTCACACCTGCTCCGTTCCGCAGCGTAGGGCAGCCTTCTCCATGGAACACTAGGCTGACGCCGGGCTCTCCGGGCTCAGCGAATGGAAGCCGCCATCTTGGCTACCCACTCCGTCAAGTACGCAATCCTCGCAGCGTGGCTTCTGGGCTTCCACCCTCGCGTGTGGGGAGTCCAGGAGGCTCCCGCCGCAGTCAGCAGCTCTCGGGTGGTTTTCAGGCACCAAAGACGATTTACAATGTTAGAGAACAGCTTATCAGTAGCTCATCATGCAGAGCTTGCAGAAGTCGCGTCCGCTCTACATGGCGGTTGGCCACGCCCCCCGCGATAGCGATAGTAACATTTTATGTTGAACCACAGACAGATGGCATTGTAATGGAACTGGTAAGATTAGTGATGGAAAAGAGAACCAAGTGCCCACGGAAAAGGTTCAGTCCCCTCTTCATGGTGCACAAGGATGCATCGGTGATAGCACACCAGGATATTCCACGGGACAAAGCGGTTTAGATATCATTAGCCTGCATACAGGTTGTGGTTGCGGGTCTTCGAAGGAATAATCATGACAATATGGTCCATCTAACAACCCATAACGGCATGCAGTAATAAAATTGCAGCAAAAATTTCACCTTTACAAAAAATTGCAGCAAAAATGCTGTGGTTTGACCCAGCAAAGGTATACCGCATTATACCAGTTAATGGGAGCCTGGGTTGTGGTGGTATCCCCTGCTATCCTTAAATGGTATAATGTGTCTGGGGGTTGCAGGGCTGTCCCCAGCATCCTTTACATGTATTGCAGCTGCAATTTCTTGTGTAAGCGCCCATTTTTTCAGCGATTTTAACACATGGAACCCCATAACTCTGCCCTGAAAATATTGGTGTGCAAGGCCAGTAATCAATACGTCCCAAAAAAACATACCTCTATTCACTCGTCTTTAAACTATACACAAATAACAATCATTACTAGACAGATTAACAAACCACGAGTTATGCACTCAGTATTTTATACGGCCTGATATAAATGTCATTCAACATAACAAAACATACTGGCCCTCATTACGACCCTGGCGGAAAGTAACTGACCTGACCGCCATAGCGTAAATAGCGTTTCCGCCATTGCACGACGGAGTAAAGTGCGGCTAATTCTGACCCATCGGGCACGAGCACTACACCATGGCGGAAGTGCAAAGTCCGCGATGGCGGAAATGTCCCCAAAATGCCCCTCACCGCCGTCGTACGGCGCCCTAGGTGCAATTCCGCCACCCATCATAGCGGTCACCGTAATGAGCGGCAATCGCAAAATACGGTGACCGTAAATATACGGAAACGGAAGTAAAAACATGGGCCCGGAACGGGAAACAGCACGCCGTACACCTATAAAATCAGAATCCCAACACAACCATTAAAAATCCTACCGTGAGACACATCCCAACCCGTTAGCCACCCTAGTGAAAACAATAAAAATGGGAAAAGTTGCGAAAAAAGCGTGCGACCGCAAGCGGCAGGTCCACTTCTCCCAGGAGGAACTCACCATGCTCACAGAGACCCTCCAGGAGAATGCTGCCGTCGTCTTCTCGACGCAAATGACCAGGACGGCACTTGCGAACAAGATGCCATATGGGCCCTGGTGGCACAGCGGGTAAGTGCGGTGGGGACCGCACCCCGCAACCCACAGCAATGCAGAAAGCGATGGGACGACTTGCGGATACGCGTACGGAGCATACTATCAGCCAACCGTAACATTGCCACAGCTAACGGGGGAGGATCGGAATCACCCATCAAGTTGACCCCCTGGGAAGAAATCTGTGCCTCCACCATTGGAATGGAGAGTATAGAGGGAGTCGGAGGGATGGAGAAAGGAGTGCAGACATCCGAAGAATCAGGTAGGTGGGCCAAATAAAACAATGCTAAATCCACAATGTCCAATCATGTGAAGTACCATGTGTCCACATAGAGCAACAAAAACACGTGTCCAGGAGAACGTCCACATACATTGGCCTGATAGCGCACTTTAAAAGTCACATTAAATACATAAATAATTAAAAATCCTAAAAACACCCTCTACACGTGCAGCATGCACACCCTAACTGCAGGCTGCAAAACAACTGCATCCTCAATCCACACAAAAATGAAACCACCTCCAAGGCCCTGACCCAAATCACCCTCAGGTACCACCCCAATGCATGTGATACATTGCCATTCCAATTTCCACAGACCCATAAATAACGCTCGCCCTCCTTTACTCCAACACAGGGTCCGATTCAAACGACGAGCTTCAGGACACCCCTACCAGCACAACTGCAAAGAGGGCCAAGACCAACGGCCAAAGACCCTCCACCTCAGCTGCATGGATCAAGACACGGCAGCAGCACAAATCAAGTGGCAGCACACAGGAGGGGACTTCAACAGGCACCCCAGCAGCCAGCATGCCCACAACAGCAGCACCACAGGTCCCCCCAATGGATGCCACAGAAGGCACTGCTTCTGGTGGCAGCAGCACCATAGGTGACACTGCATTAATGGCAGCATGCTCCGACACAGAAAACGGTGCTGTCGATGTAGGATCCATCCATGACCTGTCTCAATACCCCTGTTTGTTTCATCCCGTACACCATGAGGATACCACGCAGGGGCACCCACAAGACGACGACTGGCCATCCCCCACAAGCCCTGTGGCAAGGCAACATGAGGTGATCAGCCCCTCTGTGACACCACCGCAAATGGGCATGGCCCAGCAGAGGCAACAGTCCCTCGACCAGGTGATCGTGCAACAGCAGCAACTGGCCACGCTCCTCAAGGAGCATGCTGATGAATGTGGGGGTACTAAGGCAGCCATAGAAACATCTACTGAGACACTTAGGGCAGAAATGGAGAGAAGTACAGAGACACTAAGGGCACAAATGGAGAGAAGTACAGAGACACTAAGGGCACAAATGGAGAGAAGCACCGAGAGCCTGAGGGTACAAATGGAGAGAAGCACCGAGAGCCTGAGGGTACAAATGGAGAGAAGCACCGAGAGCCTGAGGGGGGAACTGCATGCGACGTCCAAAGACGTATGTGCTGAACTTGCCGCTGTGCGCCGTGTGCTCACTGAGCTCTCACAAACCCTTAGGGACATGCATGGACGTGAGCAGGCAGAGACATCATCCGTTGCAAGTTCCGTCCAGGGCAGCCCCCAACATAGATCTGGGAGGAACCTGCGCTCCACAGGCAGGGGTGCCCCTGATACCCGGAGAGGGGGCTTGCAATAGCGTCTGCCCACTGACAATGAGCATCTTTGGACACTGGTGTTCGGGGGGGAGGTAGGAGGGTGGAGGGGGTGTGTTGGGCTTTCTTGGGTGGCGGGTCGATGGGGTGTGTAACATAATTTCACATATGCTATAAACATTTCACAATCATCCAATGAGATGTGTGGACATTGATCTTTGTGTACGAGGCCTTTATAGGCGTACAGTCCATATTGTGCATGTTCCAGACACACACAGTGCCACAAGTCCCGTGTCCATGTATCAGCCACCAGGCGTGAGTGCTAGAAGCATGAATCTATGATAATCTGACGAATTTCACGGCCCTCCTGTGCCTCGCGGACTCCTTGAGGTGCTGCCACATCCCCACCCTCATCATGACCATCTTCAGGTGCTTGCAGTTCTGCGTCAGGGGGCATGGGCACATTTCTACGTACGCACATGTTGTGTAGCATGACACATGCCATGACCATCTTTGCAACCTTCTCATGGCGGTACAGGAGTGCCCCGCCAGACCTGCTGAGGCAGCGGAAACGAGCCTTCAGTAGGCCGAATGCCTGTTCTATGACTACACGGGTACGTGAGTGGGCATGGTTGTAGTCCTCCTCATGCTGGTTCTGTGGGTTCCGGAGTGGTGTAAGGAGCCATCTCTTCAGTGGATACCCGGCATCACCTGTATGTGGACAATAAAGGATGTTTGTGGAATGACATTGCTACGTACGCACCCCCCCCCCTTCCTGCCAGGTCATTGCCGCATCACATACCCCACATTATCATGCATGAAATGAGACTCACCGAGTAGCCAGGATCTGTTCCCTGCGTGTCGCTCCATGTAGCGTGGTATTGTAGAGTTCCTCAAGACCATAGAATCATGGGTTGATCCAGGAAATTGGGCACAACAATGTGTAATGATCCTGTTGGAGTCACACACCATTTGTACATTAAGAGAATGATATTGTTTTCGGTTGCGGTACTGGACCTCCATGGCATGTGGGACAACCAATTCCACATGGGTGCAGTCGATGGCACCAATGCAACCCGGTATGCCGGCAAGTGCATGGAATCCCACTTTTGTGTTCGTAATTTCCTGCTCCGAGCGTGGTAGAGAGATGTAGTCGTCTGCGTGCTTCAGGAGGGCATCGAGCACTTGCAATAGTGTCCGTGACAACAGTGGCTGTGAAATGCCATGCAACTGTCCGACTGTGTGCTGGTAGGTGCCTGTGGCCAGGAAGTGTAGTACAGACACCACCTTCAGTAGGGGTGGGATGGCGGTTGTGCTATCTATCATGCTGACAAGGTCAGCGTGTGTCATGTCCACAATTGCGGTTATGGTGTCCCGGTCCAAACGGTAGAGGGTGTGGATCTGCTCATCAGTGAGGTTGAACGGATGAGCTCGGAGGCGTGGGATTGCGGGCTGCCTGCGTGGTGGTAGTGGCTGTGCTGGTGGGCCTTGCTGGCCCTGCCTTGCCCTCCTCCTCCTCCTGCGTCTCCTCTGTGCGGCCGGTTGTTGTAGTAGTTGGTGTTCGTCTTCTTCTTGAAGTTGGAGAACTTGCAGTGCTATCAGGTCCCCCAGGGCCAACATCGCTAGTCCTGCCGGTAGCATTTTGGAGTGGGTGTGGTTGTGGGAGGGGGTTGGGTGTGCAATTTATGTGTTTTCAGGCAGTATAGCCTCCACCTGTGGTGATTCATTCCACCTGTGCACGCTGCAATCCCCTTTGGGCGAGCACGTCCCGCAGACAACGCTGCAATTTGACGCATGGCATCTTGCTATTACAATCATGTATTTAATCCCGATGGCAGTGAAATATTGGTTCATATGTTCATTCTGCTATGGTCCCATTGTTTCACATACTATCTTTACAGTCGCGAACAAACGTGTGAAAGGTCAGTGGAATGTAGTACTCGATTAACGGTGGACCCTCATGCAGCACTGTACCGAGGTTCACCGACGGGCGGGGCATCCCATTTGTGAGTGAAGCCAGTTGCCATTTTCACACACTGCCGCACTACATGGATGAATTTGTGATTTCAAGCGGTCACAGATGCCTTTTCGACGTGATGTTGCAAATGAGGAATTCGAAGGACAGCGCTTTCGGTTTTCAGCTAGCGGCGAGGAGACGCCCACAGGTCTGACTGCAGATATAAAGTTCTATTGTTTAATGTCCTTCGGACAGGGGCCATGGCGAGAATGCAATGATTGATATGAATAGTATGGGATGCGCAATAGCGTAGTGGACGATAAGGCCGGACGTTCCCAAATACATGTTACTTCACAACACTGGAATTCCGGGCTGGAGCACAGTGGATTTTGCAGACTGCATTACGCACAGACTCAATGGAAATTTCACATGTTATGTGAGTAAATAATCAGGCGTTTTCATACCGGGATGAGGGAATGATGTATGGATGCATGGACAGATGATTTAATAGAGAGTTTGCCATGTACATGGCTTTTTGGAATCTATCCACTTCCCCTGCGCTATGTGATGCAGAGCTGCCATAGTGGGACCATCGTCTATCTGCCCTTGTTGAACCCTCCCTGTCTCGACGCGCCTTCAAACACTTGTGTCTATGCACGTTACTAATCCCATCTAATGGATTCTGTTTTAACAGACGCATGCACACAAACACTCGTTTGTAATAGTGTTTTCACCTCGATTTATATAGTTATGATTCGCAAGTGATTTTTGGGTGGGAATAATCCTTTTGAGTGGGCTAGCATGCATATGGCTGTAGATTTAGTGTGATCATTGAAGTGAGTAATTCAAATGAAGTTCTGATGCCCATACTATTCTTTTTCATTTCATTTGGGTGACAGGTATCTCCTCCCCTTTTGCCGCTGCCATCTGTATGCCACTCCTGCAGATGGCTTTTACTCCCGACACCTGCTGCTTCGTGTTAATCAGTAGAGCACCATTACGATCTTATGGGACGATCGCCAATGGGCCACATGCCCTTACGCAGTACTAGTGGCTAGGAGCAACATATCGACCTTTCAGCTGGACTAGTGCCTACCTATGGGACGGCCCTGCGGTTCTAGGCGCTTCCATGTTGCCTTTTTGAACGTGAATGTAGCCCCTGTGTACCATGAAGGAACAGGGCGTCACACAAGACGAAGCTGGTCATTTATTGCGGATGCAGCCCACAATAATGAAATATATTTTGGAGTTCATGACCTAATAGCTGTATGGGCTTGGTGATTTTGTTGTGCATTAAATTTCTATTATGATATTAACCGTGTAGCGTTATTCTTTGCAAGTAATGTAGCATATTCATATTTGTGGAGCGATGTATTGTGAGAAGATCTGCATTGGGTTCCGGCTTCTGAGTATAGTTGCGTGGTACTTTACTGGGCGCGTTTGCCTACGAAGCCCAGTGAGGTCAGGGATAGGGGCTGCCATTATGACTGTTTTAATGATGTCATGCTCAGGGGCGGGGGATTAGCTTTTGTGTAACAGATGCCGGTCAGCCAGGTGGATTGGTGGAATGATGTGATTATCAGAATATGGCTGGTCACAGGTGCCTGTGTTTGCGTGCGTTTCTTGGAGGGAGACTGAGGTCATGTCCATTGGAATAGCTTCTGTATTCGTGCCATCTGTGCCCTGCAGCTCCCATTGGCCCCTCTTGAGACGAGCCTGGCTGCTCAGTCACTCTGCCAACTTGTGTGGTACATGCTTATGCTGATGGTTGGTTTGTTTACTGGCAAGAGTACAGGGCTGGTGCAGTCTCCCTCAGGATACTGCTTTGAATGTTGCCTTGCACTGGTGTCAAGCAATGGGGGCCTGTTATTGTTTTGTCTCATATTTCAGTTCATATTGCTGTACTTGAACCTTCACATGCCTGTGCTGCATCAGTACGGCAATGGTGACATGGCAAATATGGATGGCCACTCACAAGGCACTTGGAGCCCCTACATTCATTTGTTCGTTGGCATGCATGGGTGACTTGTACATTTCACTGGTTGCATTGTGTGACTTCATTGCACCTACGAGGAGTTGTGCAATGTGGCCAGGGAGTGGTGTACAGGCACTCAGTAGGGCCATTTACGGTTGGTTCGCGATGCCGTACTTCTCACCATGGCGGAATGGTACTTTCCGCCATGCTTGATGGCGTTAGGTAAATGTCCGCTAGGGTCAGAATTCGCGTACCGTTGCGCCATGGTGGTAATTACGGTTTTGCATGGCGCGCGTGCGCGTACTTGGTGCAGTTAGCGTTGGCGTTCACTACGGTGTCGCTAATGGCATCGTACTTTACGGTGACGGGTCATAATCGCACCGAGCGCTATTCGATGGCGGTATTGCATTTCCGCCATCGTTTTTCGATTTCCGCCAGGGTCGTAATGAGGGCCACTGTGTTAATTCTTTTGGTCAAATCGCACTTTTGTACGTCACTCAATTAGTCATTATGCATACAGCACACATTCCGTTTTTAATCATACAAATATTATGTATAGTTGAGCTTACATAATTTCAGGAACTTCCATTCTATCCATGTCACATTGACTAACCGCGCCGAAAAACAGATCACAGAAATGGGAACTACATTTTCGTATGTCCGCTTTCAATATAGTAAATGTTATAATTTTTTTAGGGTATTCGACACATTGGGCCTCATTATAACCCTGCTGGCCGCAGTAACAACGGTGCCAGTGAGCTACCGGCACTGTTGTTACCACACCGACAGAGTACAAGTTTGCAGGCACAATGCCTTCCCGGCCTCCAGGACTGACCTGGCAGGCGGAACGCCACCCGCCCGCAGACTTTGACGGATGCAACGACACTGTTGCACTCAGTGCCGGTGCATCCGTCCTCCCCATTCCCATTGAGTCTAATGGGACTCGAATGGGAATGGGGAGTTTCTTTTCCGGCACCTGGCCATAGGGGCCGCATGACAAAACATGACTCCGGCGGGAGCCTGCAGTTTCTACCAGCACGGCTACTGCCAGAGTCATAATGAGGCTCATTGGGCCTCATTATAAGTATGGCGGTACAGCAACAACAGTGCTGGTAGTGCTACCGGCACCATTGCTACCGTACTGCCATACTACAAGCCTTGCTCGCAGGAGCCTGTCAAGCAGGCAGAGTGACTCACGCAAGCATAGCAGTGCCAGAGCATCCGAGCTACCCATTCCCATTGAGCCCTATTGGGCTCAAATGGGAATGGGGAGTTCCACATTACCGGCACCCATGAAAGGGCAATTACCCGGCCTGCCAAGGTCGGCATGACCTGGTTATGGCCCATTCGCGGGTGCCGGAAAAAATGCAACTCCGGCGGCAGCTGTGCCGGTTTTACCAGCACGGCTAGCACCAGAGTTGTAATGAGGCCCATTGTGTCCTTCGACCAGTTGCTGACTTTCGCTCAAGGCTAAATAACGATAGCATCCTGTTTTCAGTGACTGCAACCAGAGACGGGTAGGTTTCGTTTTTGTGAAAGACTGCCACAAAAAAACAAAAAACTTGACAAGACGCTGCTTTGGGGAAGTGGTTCAGAAAACCAAGTTACAAACAACTATGTAAAATATGTTTCACCACAGGAATTTAAGAACAATCAAGAAAGGTATGTGTTGCTGCTACCTCTGGGGATATATCTATATCATCTCTGTAAGAAAATTCTATCTAAACCCCACCTCTCCCTCGTCCAGCACTGTTTCATGGCACAAAGCGCAGAATGTGTGTGTCAGTGTGACTGTATCTCTTCCTTCCTTCCCCTGGCACCAGACCACGAGACTCCCAAGTTCATGCCATAGTGATATAGTATTAGGCTAAGCACATTATCGTAGTTTTCACAATGTAACTTCTGAGAGACCTGATCATGACTCCATGGAGGGATGTGGCCAGCTGACCCACGTCGGAATCGACAGACAGCTGAGAAACAAACCAATTTGTAGCCTGGCATCCCCTATGGAGCAGGATCATGTATACTGTTTTACCAATCAACTGCTGGGGTTCAGACCCTATATGTGTTGCCATTACTGATGCTGTGGCCTCTCAAAAGGCAACAACATTAATTCTGGAGTCAGAACGTTCTCGACCACCAGAGTCCTTTGTTGATATTTTTTGTATTCTGTACAATTAAACCTTGTTATCCTTGCAAGCTATCTCTTCGCTTCTTTCCCTAGAGGGTTGTATTCATTCTGCTATGATTGTAACAGGGGATTGCCTTCAATTGCACTGCACTTACTATAATTCATGCATGTCCATTCATACTACCTTGCACACCTGAGGCAGCCCTCTCTACCAACATCATGTGAAACAGATGACATTGCATGCCCATACTAGATACATTACATTCATGCTCTGACTAGGCCTTGTGCCATTCGGCCATGCTAGTACATAGGGTAAGGAAGGAGGACCCTATGGATGTACAATTGCTGGAGGGGGGTGTTAAGATGGATTTCTAAACTCTTACCTGATGTGGCAAAGTTTAGGAGGCCACCCCCGGTTTCATGAAACAGGGGAACTTTCTGGACAAGCCAGACCAATCTCTGTAGCTTGGCAGGCGGTCAAGACTAAGTCTCAGGAGGGGTGATAGTGATTGGAAGCCCACAATGAGAGCACACAGCAACAAACCACAAATTACTCTTAGACAAGTGTTTATGAACAATATCTATACATTTATTGTCGACAGGACCAATAGATACAAGCAAATCCTAGTTATGCGAAAAGAGATACCATACACAATACTCCACTATACAGCATGTATACAATATGTTTCCTAATGCGAAAAATTAGGAAAACACAGCCACAACCTGTAAAGAGATGGATTGGTTAACACACTAGGAGCTTTAGACAAGTTTTCAGAGTCGTTCCCTAACTTTCTAATCCAGCCCTAAGAAGTGGGTATCCGTGGGCTCAACATTGCAGTAGTGCATTAAAGCACACGATTGCGCCGGTTAAGCAAAAAGCAGGCCTTCTTGGGAAGTCTGTAGAAAGTCGGGAAGGGGCCTGAGGCAATGAAGAATTGGTTCCCTCTATTCGAGTGGGATGTGGCCCTGGCAGCAGAACAGTTTTCAAAAGGTGAGAATAGCTGTGGAGCGCAGGCTAACCCAGCCAACATCGAATAACTTTATGGGATATTCGTGTGTAAAAGGTATTGATGGTGCCGGTGGGAAACCGTCAAGTGATGCAAGGGACTGATACAAGTAGCCAACTGGAGCCATGGGATAGATTTTATGTCTGCAATGCCATCCTTATTACCCCTTTCCATTGCCCTTTCAAAAAACGTATTGTCTACAGGACGCACCTCCACTTCGTCCATATAAAAAACATAACCTGATTGGAACGACTTATTGCGTCTGATAAGGGGTGGCTGTTAGGACAGGTTTTGTGAAGTTGAACTAATGGCTTACTATAACCATTTAGCTGAGGCAGTCCAAGACTCCATTCTTAGTATAAGGCTGTACCACCTGTGTTCAGGGTAGCCTAGACAGAGCAGCCAGGCTTATTTTAGGAAGAGAGAGAGGGCTGTAGAATCAATACAAATGAAATCTTAATACAAACTGTCAAAAGAAACACTGAAACACTATGTATTGTGAAAAATAAATGGTTTATTTAAATACAAGTAGGCCCAGATAAATCTTGGAGGAAATAAGTACTATCACATTATATATGATCACATTTATCAAACACAACACTATGCTTGAAGGTACACAGGCCAAAGCATATAACCTTATTTGGAACACCTAACAGGAGTTCTTGGGAAGTCAAAACCAATAGTTACTTTTAGATTACTTTCCGTTATGCCAGGTTAGTAGACCCTATCAGTTGTACCATGACGCTCAGCAAGAAATCACATAGACATTTCAACTAGACCACATACTTTTCTGATCTAGTGAAACATAGATACTAGGCACAGTATTAACCTATAACTCTGATTCAGGAAAAGACAGTTATTCTAGGGGAGTTGGACCTTGGGGTGTAATATTCAATTACAGTTGATTTTCAGTTCACAGACTAAGGGAAGCAATAACTCTAACTTATTTTAGGATAACACCATTACAATTAAGGTAAGTAAAACCTATACACTTTTTACAGGAGCGCTAGGCAACCTAAAGGCAGGTGTAACATAAGACTATTTTTGTGCCCACCTAAAACAGATCAGGGAAAGCAAACCCCAGTGGTACACTTTATGAATGTCCCAAAGTTATTCCAGGTAGATCAAACGTAAGGCAGACTTATTCCAGACAGACTAACAGTAGGTCAGGGGAAGCAAAACCCAGTTGGGGGACACTTATACAATTATTGTAACAGGAATAATAAAGTGAAACCAACAGCATTTGTGTGGAAGAGGCACTACCAATTCACAGGTGAGTAAAATAACCTTATATCTACTTTCCTGAATAGCAGAGAATTTCTAAGGTAAGTAAACTAACCTTTTATATACTTTGCAGAGAGGTTAAAACATAATTTCTTATATTGTGGAGACAGTTTGAATCCTCTAATGATGTCTAGGCAATCCTTTCACATCAGTGAAAGTGTTCAACAAATTACTGCCACCAGCCATTAATGGTAAGTTTGTCCTTGTAACATACATTTTATATGTATTTAACATGAGAAAGGGGATACTCAGTATATCCTGAGCACTCCACATAAGGTGGGGGTGCTGCTCTCACTTATTACAATTTAAAAGGGACCCAAAGATCATTTGCAACCTTGGGAACTGTAGTTCTCTCAAGGTTAGCCAGATAAAGTAAAAAGTGGAGCCTCTAGGGCAACCCAGCAACAACAGGCACGTACTGCAAAACAGTTGTCAAGGATGATACATTTTAAAATACACTATGGAGAGCCAAAACAATCCCACCCATAAAAAGAGTAAAATATTCTGTGAGTGTGGAAAAAGATTCCAACTCACAGAAGTATAAGAAAATAAAATCCACCAGCAAAGCTAAAGGTTATGGGTTAACACAGGCCAGGAAGATTTATCATTACTATGAAAATCTTACCTAATAGAGGCTACCAGCAAAAGTGCCATGGATTGCATGTGTGCATGGGGTTTGGGTCTAGCAGAGGGTTTGACAGACACCAAGCCTCAGTGTACCTTTCACAGATGGGAAATATCCATTAGCATACCAGTCTTTCTCCCACCCAAATGGGCAGTCCAGCACCAAAGTGCTAGGGCAATTCTCTTCTGAACAATAGTACCAATAGCAACCCCAGACACATGTCTTCTAGACAGAGGATAAGCAATATAAATGACAGAAAGGTTAAAGATGTACATTAATGCATCAAGTATAATAGCATTAGATTGTTTCTGTACAATGTCCAAACATTGGGGAACATATCTAAAATATTATTGTGAGCATATTTTGAGGACAGCTACAAATCATTTAAATCTAGAAGTCAACCTATCAACAAGTGCTGATTTTGGAGGACAAGGCTCGTTTGCAATGTTTTGTGGCATTTTATGTGTCCTGGGAACAAAATCAGGATCCATTCCATGAGTATGAATGGCCAACACAGTCAATGTCAGATCTTTCACAAATTCAAAATCCATTTCCTGCTATATTGGCTTGGCCACCCATTGCTTGCCTCGTTTTGTAAAGGCCATGAGGTAACAAAGCATCCCGAATGTTGCTGCAGTTTTCGCTTGTTTCCTCCCAACATTCTCATTGCGCGCAAGTACACCTTGGCCCTCATTACAACTCAGGCGTTAAGGGTTTAACGGTGCCGTCGGCACCGTTAACCCTTAACGCCTGATTACAAGTGTCCCTTTGCGTGTTGGTGTTTAATGAGGGCCCTAGTCTTGTTCTGGCCTCCCTACCGTCTATGCCGAAAAGCAACCTTTTGGGCCTTTACGTTAGCCACATATTATGGAACCCCTCCAAATCTCCAGTATGACAGAATTTGGTGAGTCCCTTCAGGTCTCTTGAAAGCGTATCTACACAATCTTCTCTTTTGAGTGTAGGGGAACATGACACCAATCACTTCTTCTTACGTTCCTGTTCTTTTGATAAAGGTCCATGTGCACATTCGTGGATTTTTTTTTTTTTTTCCATGAGTGTATGTTGGAACAATAGTGCATCAATGAACACCATTGTTCAAGTAGAATTTCTAATGATCCATCAAAGATGGTTGCTGATAGACTGAGACCACATGAACAGGTTTTCCGAACCCCCTTTTTTTTTTTTTTACCAGCAGCTGTCATTTTTTTTTTTTGATTGATTTGGCAATGTGCCATACATCAAATTGATGCTGAATGTGTGGAAAACTGCTCTTGCATGACCTTGGCTATTGAACCATGCATGACAGTGGCTATCACGTCTATTTGCATTCACCTGGATTCCAGATCTTTGATGGATTTAACGAAACCATGTTTCTTCATGGCCACAGACGATGTACATTCAGACACCTGCACAACGACTGAACTCGCAATGTCTTTACTTTCCATGTCTTGAAAGTGGTGTATGCAGTACTTAGCGGAAAATCCTGGACTGTGACACTGTCCATTGCCAGCCAGCCTGAAACGTTTGCCAGAGAATGTACTGTCAATTGACATCTGTTTGAGTTTATAGGCGTGACTAATAGCGGGGAATACGAATTCCCTCTGATATGTGAAGTACTAGGTTTTAGCAAGGAACTCAAGTCCCACAAATGAACAGAAACTGGACATCTTACTGAAAGTTGATCCACTGAACAGTAAAGCTGCTGAACAAAGTACATTTCCATCAGGCACTTTGCCGATCATCGGTTGAGCAGACCATGAAAATGAACTATGGAGGTGAACACAGCTGGCCTGGATTTTCAAGTTGGTGCCCAATGGCTCCCTGCATATGTTCCCACTTAATTTATGATCACATTTCAGCATTTGTACAATCTCTAGCAGGCAGCTGTCAAATACAATGTATTGTTTGTTCCATTAATAGCCAATCGTCTTGCAGTACTATGTTTTGTGACTCAATGGTGGTGGACAATTCCCACAAACTAGGCAAACTGAAGTCGAGATCTTGAGCAAATTCCTCAGTCAATTGCATTGAAGCTTCAGCCTCTGTTAGTTCAGGTTGTGATATTTCTGCATGAATTGGAGAAACAGGTAAAATTGAAAGTTTGTTGGGTGGTACATTTTTAGATGGTGTAGATTGTGTCAAAGAGTCTGCAAGCAATTGCAATGCATCTTCATTGTCTTCAGTTTCATCTGGTCGGGTTTGCACAAAGTAGCAATGGTCCGATTTGCAGGCGAGATTCCATTCATTTTCCGACCTCTGGACATATGCATCATGAGTCTGGATATTGGCTGGACCACGCTGTGCCTCAAATAGTAATTGCTCCATTGAGAAATCCATTTGGCAAGCAACATCTTTGGTTTCAGTTGTTATCTGAGTCTTTATACTCCTTTCCCTTCTGGGCCTCTAACAGATTTATAGAAAAACATGCTCAATGTATAGCACACATACAGAAGATACGATTTTTCAATTAAAAGCATAATATAACTAAAATATCTGCTTAAAAACTTCTCCAAAACAAACTGGTTTGTTCTTTAGCCTTGTTTTCTTAATTTGCTTCAAAACCATGGCCTTCTCTTTGACGACCGCAACATCAAGCTGAAACCAGGGCATGTTTATATGGTTTAAATAACACAAATTTCATTTCCACTCAAACAAACATGTGTACATATATACAAACAGAACCAACTTGACGGACTTCAACACATTACAACATTATAAAAATGTTTTCCCAATCCGATGCAATGCCCAATTGTATTTCATATTAGGTTATGTATACCTCTGGTCCATGTGCCTCTTCTAATTCCACACCTTGAGTACATTGCTTGGAGAGAATAATCATTAAAAAAAAAATTCCAATCATACTGAAATGTAAAATATTTCATCGCAGAGAGCACTTCCGCACATAGTAGTTTAAAATGGTTACTAACCATATACTATAAGGTTTGTTGTTGCAACACGAATAGAACATTCGTATGAACATGCCCTCGAAAACAGTGTATGTGATTTAGTCATAATATACACTTCATATTTTACCTGATAACCTTCCGAAATCACAAATGGACTTGGTCTGAAATCACCTTGCAAAACATAGTGATTATAATGTTGCCTTCAAAAGTAGTCTGCTTTGTAACCTATTCTGCATTAGGAAGGAAGTGTAACGTTAGAAACAAAATCAGAAAAGTTTGAAACAGTGCAAGGTTACATGCATTTCAGTCTCAAAGTATATCCTTTGTAGGATTTACTTTCATTCTAGCCAGGAAACTGTAAGTACGCATATCTCATACTCTGGACCTGTTGCAAAGGAGGAAGTGATTGTAGTCGAAGTTCCAGCATTCCCCTATAACATAGTACTTGTTTTAATATGGATGAAAAAGTTAAATTAAACTGAAAAAATGAGATGCAGACGATGGTGCATACAGAGAGACACCCATACATGACACTTTGTGTAAATAAGCAATACTATACATAATCATTTTCAATATGTTGAAATTCCAAGCATAACACATGCATGTATTGTTCAGTTGCATATAAAGGACTAGTACAATATAATTACATGATAGGCGACTAAGGTTGATGTTGACTCCGGAAAAGTAATTCAAGCAGAATCTTGCTCCTTCATTTTCAGTACATTGTCAGAAAATAATACAATGGAAAAGTTAAATTAGTATTAGAAATGTGGCCACATCCAACGCTCTACCATATCAATTTGTGCAAGTCGATAGCGCTCACCATTGGGATACTAGGCATGTCAGTGGTTTCGTCACTGGGTCTGTGTTTCCATCAGTGTGGTGTAAGAAAAGAAGGACATGTACACCAACACATTTGGAAAACATAATGCGACTTTTAAAAGGCACTATGGAAGTTTTTACACAGAGTCACATTTGTTAATGTTAATGTTAATGTTAATGTTAATGTTAATGTTAAAGGACATTTGTACCGCGCACTATCAACACCGTAGTAGTCCCCTGGCATTTTTGACTGATTTATTAGAGGCTCCCGAAAGCAGAAATAGATAAATGTATACTAAAGTGAAACATTTTCAATTCTGGTGGTTCTGGTAACTATGGAAACTTGAGAAATACCACTTTAATGGAAATAAACACTGTAAACGCTAAACCGTTCATGAAGTTATCTTTTCAATACACTACTTTAAATAAATCGAGAGATCATAGAGAATACAGATTTATACAGACCATCGTCCTACATAACAAAAAACATAACAACTTCATCATCCACTACTCACCTGAGCCAGAGTGTGCCGAAATTTAGTCGGAATTGCATTTGGAAGCAATTTATGAAGAATTCTGGGTTGATGCTTTTTTGTGTACTTTGATTGTTCGTCCATATCAACAGTAAAGTGCAGGCTGCACGTGTGGAATCGATTGGCCCTCACGTC
Organism: Ambystoma mexicanum; assembly: GCF_040938575.1. NCBI lineage: Eukaryota > Metazoa > Chordata > Amphibia > Caudata > Ambystomatidae > Ambystoma > Ambystoma mexicanum. Next base: position 1,603,158,572 of record NC_090929.1, on the reverse strand, counting down.
TCCAAAGACACCTTGGGCTCTACATTCAACCTCGTCCATTGGGAAACCTCAATTTGTAATCCAGCTTCTTGTTAAATCAATATCCTTCGGCAATATATGCAGGACTGTGCCGTGAGTTTTGGCATGGCTCACAGAAGTGAAACCTCTAACGATATATGAAGGCATTCTTGAAAAGTCTATAAGGTCTGTATAAAAAAATACAATGAAGTATTACAAACAATACTGTATGAATGTGACTAAAGCCATTATTACACAGCTGTGTCTGTAAAGTTTGTTTTAAATAAAGAAAGAAAACCTTTGTAACCTAGTCGAATGAACACGGCGATAACTTTCTTACAGAATTGATTGTTATACCGCAAATCATAATGTATTAGTCGTGCATTGAATGAACTTTCAAGCATAAAAAAAAACAGGCTTGCAAACATGGACCACGAAACATTCCATTCTATTAGAATGCACAGTGATGCACGTGCTATTTACTGAGATCAAAATACATCAAACATTCGATAATGGTGAAGTCTTTGAGGTAAATGAACATTAGAATACTGGGTACATTAGGTGGAAATCGACAGAAACTTTCAGAGCAGCAATCGATAAACATAGAGAAGCAAATAGGTGACCTATCCTTACTTGGGCGAACAAATGAGACGATTCAGCAAGCAGGGGAACAAGTAGCTGTGGAACAGGTATCCGTGGAACAGGTAGCTCGATGACAATATACCTTGTCGATCTCAGAGAAGTTTTCCTGATAAATGTCAAGGTGTTTATAAAGGCTTAGAAATGTGGGTGTATATGTAAATGTGTGACATGTTCGTTGACACCCACTCAGCCTTGATGCCGATTTTCACATCTGCCATACCCACCCATCCAGCCCCATTGCGAGCACACAGGCATAGGTCTGCTCATACTGCCTATAGGGCAATAGGGCCAGGGTTGATCCAAAAACGCAAAATGCTCGTGTGGGTCATTTTTTTTTCATGAAATTGGCCAACGTTTTTGGGCCATGTGGGGCAGTTTCATGAGTTACTTCAATATGTGGCTAGTAGAAGTGGACACTGTTGCTGAATATATATATATATATATATATATATATATATATATATATATATATATATATATATATATATATATATATATATATATATATAGATAGATATAATGCAATATTTGCATCACCTTTTCATCAGAATACTCACCTTTGGGTAATGTTCAAACGGTGTCCGAAAAGGAATACATAGTGACTTCGAACTGTGTGCCACATTTTCATTGGTGCCTGACACAAACATATGGCCCAGTACGACCCTGTTCATAGGTGCCAACTGCCATTGATACTAGATAGGAGGATGGATGGGGACGAGGTGAGCGCAACAGTCCCGGAACACTGCTGAACTCACAAAAGCATATGTTGATTGCTGGGGCAGGGCCTTGATAGGGGAGTCAGGAGACACTGGGTCTGGCCTGGCCATGTGGACAACAGATATCACAGAATATGGGACGCATTCTTTGAGGATAGTCACAGCCACATGAGCATGGTGTGGAGGCATTGGGACACAAGATAGGAGGTTGGGAATCACATTGTTTCACAAGATGTATAAGACCAGAGCTAACATAAGGAATATCTTTTAACAGATAATGGAAACCCGACAAATCAGCATGTATCATGGGACATTCCTTTGTGGGTAGGAGAGGAAAGTGGACCAAAGAGTCAAGAAGCAAATTACCATTTAAAAACACGATCACATCTTTGTGGGAGCAGTCTATTCTGACCCAGAGCTTTTCCACAAAAATAGAACACACCTATCAGTAAATGGGATGGAATTATTCCATACAGTGATTTTAAACATACTAGCAACACGGGTGTGCCAAGAGAGCTTTAGGAAAGCAAAGGTCTTTTGGGTGAACACGAGTGGCCCTGAACCCACTCAGACGTGGTGGCATGGGCCTGGAAGGAAGCTGCCAGCAAGCGCAAGAGTGCTCACAAGACAGGATGTAGCTCCCCAACACATGGACCTGGGAGCCCACAATGGGGACAGTTGGTAAGCCAAGGAGGGCCAGTTCCTGTTTCACGGTCCAAGTGCACAAAAAGTTCAGAACTATGAGAACGCTGCACACCTGTTGATTTGTGGCATAAAGACAGTGGACTTCATTAAGAGGAGGGCAGTAAGGGGTTTATGGCGCTGGTAAAGGTGCCGGTGCCGTTAACCCCGTACCGCCCTATTACGAGGTCCCCTAGCGGGACCCGTTCTGGATGTCTGGTTTTACCAGACGTCCTTTGCGGGTCCCGCGAGGAGCCAAGCCGTTTTTAACGGGCCCGTTATTAGCATCATCCCCATTGAGCCCTATTTAGCTCAAATGGGAATGGGGATACATTTTTACTGGGTCCTACCGCCAGGGTCCTAATGAGGCCCAGTAATCTTGTTTGTTTTATTATTGTTATGTTTAATAAAAGCCACAGACTTTTATTGCCAACACAAAATCAAAGAGTCTGCCAAATGTTGTATGATGTGCAATGTATATTTTTAATGCTACAGAGAGGCTAGCTATTCAACTGCTTGTGGCACTTTGAGCATCCACACCCACCCAGCTGCCTTGCAAGCACATGGTCTTAGGTGCAAACTGCTATTGATACTGGGGAGGCAGAGAGGGGGGTGGATGGACTTGAACAGGGGAGACTGGAGACACTGTGTCTGGGTAGGCCATGTGAACAATGGTCACCGTGCGGAAGATCCCTTTGAGGTGCAAATGGTGTTTGGCTACTTGAGGGTTCCCACCAATCCAGCCCCCTTGGGAGTGCATGGTCACATGTGTGAACTGCCATTGATAATGGAGGGGGAATGGATGGGCATGAGGTGAGTACAAAAGGACCCTGACCCTGCTGAAGGGACACAAACTTATGTTGATTGCTGGGGCAGGGCCTTGATAGGGGAGTCTGGAGGATCCCTTTGAGTTTTACATGGTGTTCGGCACCTAGAGCGTTCCTACCCACCCACTACTGGAGGCGGGATGGATTGGGACGAGGCAAGTGCAAAAGGGCAGCAATCATTCTTTCATGACCCTCATAGACGATTGGGCGTGTTCTTGACTCACTGAAAAATTGAAAGAACTATTCATATTAGCTCATTTGTATTTTATTTAGTTTGGTGATGTTGATGGCACAAACAAAAACACAAATTGTATACATGAGGTTGTGGCACAGTGTTTAAAAATCCCCTGTACTGTCCACTGTCACTGGGGAATTTGGTGCAAATGGCTCGAATGACAAAGGTGGGTAGTACTCGTCGAACGCGGAATCCAAGCCTCCAATAAAGTCACCATGTAAACGAACGGTAGGCGACCAGCCAGTACCACCTGTGAAAGAGAAACATAAATATTTTAATTGAATGAACCAGATAAGTGTACCACCTTAGTCGAAAATGCATCCTAAATTCTATGGCATAGTTGCCCTTAGAAAAGTTACTTTCTGGAAACAGATTACAAAAGTGAACACTGATTCAAGACAGAACGGTTTGGCCCATAGAGAAACATTGTTTTTAGTTTAAAGTGAAAGACACGTAAGCGATGAACACTCTGATTTGCAATAAGCGAGAGAAATGTATTCAATTTACATACTAAATTAATTTGTCAGTGATCGATGGAATGTTACGACAATGTAGGAGAACAACATGAAATGTTCGTCGTCTCAGTGGTCAAAATTACATCACATCTGGAGTAAACGTACTCGTTACCTGGATTGCGAGGGTGAACTGTTTTGTGAGATTCGTGCATAAGCACCATCATAATCCTCAACACGGACCTTGTGAGGCAGGCTGCCCTGGAGTCATGCAGCTCCGTAACGCATAGGGGTGGTGTGTCTTCTTCGGCTATGTAAGCCGAGCATCCAGAGTTTTCTTGGCAGCAGCAGTTCTCCACTTCAGTTGGCATGACCTTGCAACGATTGCAGGTACATCGGGTGGAAACGTCTTCCATGCGACTAGGCCCAGGCTCCTGCTTCTGAGTGATTCATCTTCCCAACTATCGTTTGATTCCCCATAATTTCTGCTTCTTTCGCTTTATCTTTCCATTAGTTCCTCTTCGGAATACTCAGGCTTGTACTGGTTGGGCTGCATAGTTGCCATTATACGACAAATATTTAAATAAAAGAATAGTACCTCAGTTCTGCTAGAGTAAGTACCTGTTTGCTGTGTTTTTTACTAGGAAGATAGCTGAACGGAGCAGAAACGAGTCACAGGCGATCAAAACTAAATACAGTGAAACGATTGAAAATGCAATGTTTTCGGCTCAGAAAGGGGCTGTTTATAATTTTTGAGGAAAGAAGCGTCCTGGCATTTCCAAAGAGATATGTCAATAGCCTGGGCACAGAGAACGTTGAGACGAGACGTGCATTGGCGTTGTGAAAAGGGGCATAAACGTCTAGTGATGTCACTTTGAGGGGCGGGCGATCCGTATTCTTGCCACAAGGGCACTTGAATTTAGGGCAATGTATCAACAGATAAGATTAGCACAAGATGGCCCTGCCTAACCCGTTGTTTTCACATGTGTAAAAGTGAGGAAAACTAAGGTAAGATGCAAAATACATTTTTTTAAGATCGATTACAGTGTTCTTAAAAATGCATGTCGAAAAATCGGGACCATAAAATGTTTGTGCGAACTATTCTTTTAAGCGTGTTATAAGTGGTTTATTGATTCATTAATGTTCCCCAGCATTGAATCTGTTGCTGTGCTTGTTCAGTGCATTCTTTGGGCCTAATTCGTGGAACTTTTAGTGCAGTGCAAAGTGACTTTGGACTGCCGACAAATACTGTGATTCCCAGAGTGGTGTAAAGTGTATTTTTGCAGTGCAAAGTCACAGCTAGGCAGACGCAGACGCACACAGCTAGGCAGACACATACACAGTGCCTGTGGCTCTACAGGTCATTACGGGGCTCAGGTACAAACACATTTCTTTTATCAGTGGCAGAGTTCTTTATATGCATGATGGAACATTTCCAACTCAAAGAGCACGCAAATCATCAGTTAACTTTCAAATCTGTGATAGTTAAAGTGAGCAACACGAAGTGCCCATTTAAAGATTTTTTTTATATCCATGATGTCTACTATCTTGATATGCAAAGAATATAGTTGCTTTAAGTCACTAATCAAATGTTTTCAACATCCTGAATAAGCAGCGTGCTGGAAGTCTGTGACAAAGAATCTGCATCTATATATTTGTTTACAACACAACTTCTTTTATTACATGTTTTAAATCACTAAATGTCCAGTGGAGCAAACTAGATTTTCAGGTTAGCATTATCTTACATTCTGGGGCTTAACGTTTAGCATTCAGGATGTGAAAATTAAAGCTCTGTGTTGACTCCTGGGCTCCTGCAGTTCCTGTGGACCACTCACATGCCTCCTCGCCCACCGCGTGCCTTTGCTTTCAGTTTCTTGAGCTGGTTCACAGTGAGTCTCCTGGTCTTCCGTCGCCGGAAGTGTTCCATATTTTATATTCCGCACGCGTGCAGTCACTTACAGTCCGGGCTGCTGCCTGCTGCCTCCTGCTGCTGCGGGCCCCCCTCTGATGCCGGCAGTCTGTCGTCCCGCGCTGCCGCTGCCTGGAGCAGGGAATCGAAGCCCCGCTTTTATCAGCGAGCCCTTTAGACCCCTACTTCTTGTTATTCCTTGCAGAGGCTGCTTCCAGTTTAAGCGTTTGCTTCAAAAGCCCGGATTATTCCATATGAGACTACAGCATAATTCCATCCAGCTCTCTACATTGTGGCCTTTTTTCCATTTTTGTGTGCAATGGCTGTTTTCCATTTTGTAAACAAAGCCGTTTGGTACATACACATGCTGAGAAAAGAGCAACTTTCATTGCATGGGCGTAATTGTAGGGGGGCAGCAAGATTGCTTGTAACCCCCTAATGTTCGCGGCACACCATTTTGTCCCCCTCATTTGGCACGGGCCCCTTTCCTTTAAATGTCATGTCCCCCACCCCAACATTTTCAGTATGTTACTTCACTGTTTCAGTGGAATACAAGTGCTGCTGCACAAACCGACTTCCCTTGCGCCGAAAGTCTACATGATTCGATTTCCAAAGAGTCACCAAAGAATTGTTGGGCATTTGGGTAAAACTCACTTCATCGTGGAAACCCTTACAAAAGGAAAGCTGCCATCAACAAAGCTATCTATGTTTGGGAAATCCTGAAAAATGTTGATTCACGGAGAACATTTAACAACTCGCCTGCTCTAGGCATGGTATACACTGACATAGCTCAGTGCGCTATACCGGAGGTGTACCCAAACACTTGTTCTGTGAGAAGGAATATGCTGACATAGCTCAGTGTGCTATACCGGAGGTGTACCCAAACACTTGTTCAGTGGGATGGTATATGCTGACATATCTCAGTGTGCTATACCGGAGGTGTACCCAAACACTTGTTCTGTGGGATGGTATATGCTGACATAGCTCAGTGCGCTATACTGGAGGTGTACCCAAACACTTGTTCTATGCGATGGAATACGCTGACATAGTTCAGTGCGCTATACCAGAGGTGTACCCAAACACTTGTTCTGTGAGAAGGAATATGCTGACATAGCTCAGTGCGCTATACCGGAGGTGTACCCAAACACTTGTTCTGTGGGATGGTATATTCTGACATTGCTCACTGCGCTATATCGGAGGTGTACCCAAACACTTGTTCTATGGGATGGAATACGCTGACATAGCTCAGTGCGCTATACCGGAGGTGTACCCAAACACTTGTTCTGTGGGAAGATATATGCTGACATAGCTCAGTGCGCTATACCGGAGGTGTACCCAAACACTTGTTCTGTGGGATGGTATATTCTGACATTGCTCACTGCGCTATATCGGAGGTGTACCCAAACACTTGTTCTATGGGATGGAATACCCTGACATAGTTCAGTGCGCTATACTGGAGGAGTACCCAAAAACTTGTTCTGTGGGATGGTATATTCCGACATAGCTCTGTGCGCTTTACCGCAGATGTACACAAACACTTGTTCGGTGGGATGGTATATGCTGTCATAGCTCAGTGCGCTACACCGGAGGTGTACCCAAACACTTGTTATGTGGAATGGCATACTCTGGCATAGCTCAGTGCGCTATACCGGAGGTGTACCCAAGCGGTTTTCTGTGGGATGGCATATGCTGGCATAGTTCAGTACGCTATACCGGAGATGCTCCCAAGCACTTGTTGTGTTGGATGGCATACCCTGGCATAGCTCAATGCGCTTTACCAGAGGTGTACCCAAATGCTTGTTGTGTGGGATGGTATATGCTGGCATAGCTCAGTGCGCTAACCAGAGGTGTACCCAAATGCTTGTTCTGTGGGATGGTATACGCTGGCGTAGATCAGTGCGCTATACCGGAGGTGTACCCAATGCTTGTTCTGTGGGATGGTATACACTGGCATACCTCAGTGGGCTTTACCGGAGGAGTACCCAAATGCTTGTTCTGTGGGATGGTATACGCTGACATAGCTCAGTGCTCTATACCGGAGGTGTAACCAAACACTTGTTCTGTGGGAAGGTATATGCTAACATAGCTCAGTGCGCTATACCGCGGTGTACCGAAAGACTTGTTCTATGGGATGGAATACGCTGACATAGCTCGGTGCGCTATACAGGAGGTGTACCCAAACACTTGTCCTGTGGGATGGTATATTCCCACATAGCTCTGTGCGCTTCACCACAGTTGTACCCAAACACTTGTTCGGTGGGATGGTATACGCTGACATAGCTCAGTGCGATATACCTGAGGAGTACCCAAACACTTGTTCTGTGGGAGGGCATACGCTGGCATAGCTCAGTGCGCTATACTGGAGGTGTACCCAAAGCGCTTGTTCTGTGGGATGGCATACACAGGTATAGTTCAGTGCGCTATACCGGAGGTGTGCCCAAACGCTTGTTCTGTGGATGGCATACGCTGGCATAGCTCAGTGCACTATACTCGAGGTGTAACTTAATGCTTGTTCTGTGGGATGGTATGCACTGGCATAGATCAGTGTGCTATACCGGAGGTGTACCCAAACGCTTGTTCTGTGGGATGGTATACACTGACATAGCTCAGTGCGTTTTACCGGAGCAGTACGCAAACGCTTGTTCTGTGAGATGGTACTTGTTCTGTGTGATGGCATATGCTGACATAGCTCAGTGCGCTTTACCGAAGGAGTACCCAAACGCATGTTCTGTGAGATGGTACTTGTTCTGTAAGATGGTATTTGCTGACATAGCTCAGTGCGCTTTACTGGAGGTGTACCCAAACACTTGTTCTATGGGATGGAATACGCTGACATAGTTCAGTGCGCTATACCGGAGGTGTACCCAATCACTTGTTCTGTGAGAAGGAATATCCTGACATAGCTCAGTGCGCTATACCGGAGGTGTACCCAAACACTTGTCCTGTGGGATGGTATATTCCCACATAGCTCTGTGCGCTTCACCACAGTTGTACCCAAACACTTGTTCGGTGGGATGGTATAGGCTGACATAGCTCAGTGCGATATACCTGAGGAGTACCCAAACACTTGTTCTGTGGGAGGGCATACGCTGGCATAGCTCAGTGCGCTATACTGGAGGTGTACCCAAAGCGCTTGTTCTGTGGGATGGCATACACTGGTATAGTTCAGTGCGCTATACCGGAGGTGTGCCCAAGCGCTTGTTCTGTGGATGGCATACGCTGGCATAGCTTAGTGCACTATACTCGATGTGTAACTTAATGCTTGTTCTGTGGGATGGTATGCACTGGCATAGATCAGTGTGCTATACCGGAGGTGTACCCAAACGCTTGTTCTGTGGGATGGTATACACTGACATAGCTCAGTGCGTTTTACCGGAGCAGTACGCAAACGCTTGTTCTGTGAGATGGTACTTGTTCTGTGTGATGGCATATGCTGACATAGCTCAGTGCGCTTTACCGAAGGAGTACCCAAACGCATGTTCTGTGAGATGGTACTTGTTCTGTAAGATGGTATTTGCTGACATAGCTCAGTGCGCTTTACTGGAGGTGTACCCAAACACTTGTTCTATGGGATGGAATACGCTGACATAGTTCAGTGCGCTATACCGGAGGTGTACCCAATCACTTGTTCTGTGAGAAGCAATATCCTGACATAGCTCAGTGCGCTATACCGGAGGTGTACCCAAACACTTGTTCTGTGGGATGGTATATTCTGACATTGCTCACTGCGCTATATCGGAGGTGTACCCAAACACTTGTTCTATGGGATGGAATACGCTGACATAGCTCAGTGCGCTATACCAAAGGTGCACCCAAACACTTGTTCTGTGGGAAGGTATATGCTGACATAGCTCAGTGCGCTATACTGGAGGTGTACCCAAAGACTTGTTCTATGGGATGGAATACGCTGACATAGTTCAGTGGCTATACCGGAGGTGTACCCAAACACTTGTTCTGTGAGAAGGAATATGCTGACATAGCTCAGTGCGCTATACCGGAGGTGTACCCAAACACTTGTTCTGTGGGATGGTATATTCTGACATTGCTCACTGCGCTATATCGGAGGTGTACCCAAACACTTGTTCTATGGGATGGAATACCCTGACATAGTTCAGTGCGCTATACTTGAGGTGTACCCAAAAACTTGTTCTATGGGATGGTATATTCCGACATAGCTCTGTGCGCTTTACCGCAGATGTACACAAACACTTGTTCGGTGGGATGGTATATGCTGTCATAGCTCAGTGCGCTACACCGGAGGTGTACCGAAACACTTGTTCTGTGGAATGGCATACTCTGGCATAGCTCAGTGCGCTATACCGTAGGTGTACCCAAGCGGTTGTTCTGTGGGATGGCATATGCTGGCATAGTTCAGTACGCTATACCGGAGATGCACCCAAGCACTTGTTGTGTTGGATGGCATACGCTGGCATAGCTCAGTGCGCTTTACCAGAGGTGTACCCAAATGCTTGTTCTGTGGGATGGTATATGCTGGCATAGCTCAGTGCGCTACACCAGAGGTGTACCCAAACGCTTGTTCTGTGGGATGGTATACGCTGGCGTAGATCAGTGCGCTATACCGGAGGTGTACCCAATGCTTTTTCTGTGGGATGGTATACGCTGGCATACCTCAGTGGGCTTTATCGGAGGAGTACCCAAACGCTTGTTCTGTGGGATGGTATACGCTGACATAGCTCAGTGCTCTATACCGGAGGTGTACCCAAACACTTGTTCTGTGGGAAGGTATATGCTAACATAGCTCAGTGCGCTATACCGAGGTGTACCGAAAGACTTGTTCTATGGGATGGAATACGCTGACATAGCTCAGTGCGCTATACAGGAGGTGTACCCAAACACTTGTCCTGTGGGATGGTATATTCCGACATAGCTCTGTGCGCTTCACCGCAGTTATACCCAAACACTTGTTCGGTGGGATGGTCTACGCCGAAATAGCTCAGTGCGATATACCTGAGGAGTACCCAAACACTTCTTCTGTGGGATGGCATACGCTGGCATAGCTCAGTGCGCTATACTGGAGGTGTGCCCAAGCGCTTGTTCTGTGGAATGGCATACACTGGCATAGTTCAGTGCGCTATACCGAAGGTGTACCCAAGCGCTTGTTCTGTGGATGGCATACGCTGGCATAGCTCAGTGCACTATACCCGAGGTGTACCTAAATGCTTGTTCTGTGGGATGGTATACACTGGCATAGATCAGTGTGCTATACCGGAGGTGTACCCAAACGCTTGTTGTGTGGGATGGTATACACTGACATAGCTCAGTGCGCTTTACCGGAGCAGTACGCAAACGCTTGTTCTGTGAGATGGTACTTGTTCTGTGAGATGGCATATGCTGACATAGCTCAGTGCGCTTTACCGGAGGAGTACCCAAACGCATGTTCTGTGAGATGGTACTTGTTCTGTGAGATGGTATATGCTGACATAGCTCAGTGCGCTTTACTGGAGGTGTACCCAAACACTTGTTCTGTGGGATGGTATACGCTGGCATAGCTCAGTGCGCTTTACCGGAGGTGTACCCAAACACTTGTTCTCTGGGATGGTATACGCTGGCATAGCTCAGTGCGCTTTATCGGAGGTGTGGCTATTTGCATATCAGTTTGTTCCCATCCATCTAAAGAATTTCCAGCACCAAGATGCCAGGCAGTTCTTGCCAGAACATGTGTACCAGTAGCATCCCGGGATACATGTTTCTGCCTTGCTTCGTGTCATCAGTGAGGCGTGGCCGAGGTTACGTACGGAGAGCAAGACACCCATGTCAGGATGCCCTGCACTAACCTATGGTGCACCTCCAGCATTTCTGCAATGCAATGGTGCTGGACTCTGCTTGTGGACGAGGCAAGGTACCAAACCTACTTCCTGATCCTAAATATGATGCAGGAAATCCTGCATCGTCCCTTCCTACGACTGATTGTCGCACTCCCTGAGTGTATCTATCTGGTAATCCCCTTGTGCATCAGCTAGAATATTTCCTGTGCTTTCCTTTTCCTTACCTCTTTTTATTTGTTTTCTAACAGTCCTTTTACCTTCATTCGTTCTGCACCTATTCTTTGGGTAGGGAATTGGTGATGTCGTGACTTAGACTTGGTTTTCCCTGCTTTTGCTTTACTGGGTTGGGATGTGATTGCTGGACGTCTTGACCTTTTGCCTCCTCCTGTACTTTGTGCTCCCACTGGGTTTGTTTCATTTATTTTCCCTACTCCTGTTCTTTGCATCCTATTGGGGATTGTTGCTGTTCTTTTCCCCCTCCTGGTTCTTCTCTGGTGTGGTGTGCTGTTTTGTTTGCTGTCTATTACTCTGTGCATTACTCCTGTCTGCTCATGTCTTGTGCCCTGTTGGTCACCATACACAGTAGACATTACTGAGCGTCGTCTATTTAGTTTTTGTTTTTTGTCATTTAATCATTTGTTTTTTGTTTTTAAAAGACACAGTATAAGGTATGGAGATGGAGGCACTTGTTGGTACTCTATTTTTAGTGCCATTGTTAAAATATAATTTTCACTGCACCGCTGGAGAATCGCCAAAAGTGTTACTGAGCCCTAGAAAACCAGGTGACCCTTTTAGCTGAGACCATTAATGGGAGAAAAAAAAGAAAACCATTCCCAAGAGGCTCACGGACGAGACAAAGGGTCTTGTATTGTGGCAAAGAGTGCATTGTGTGTCAGCTGATATTACAAATGTTAATTATAACTGTTGTCCACAGAATAAATACACCCTGTAGTGTAGGTTTCTATTTAACAGACACCATTGCAGCCCCTACGTTGCAAACAACACCCGAATAATGTGACTGGGAAGAAGGCGTAGTACATCTTGTAATTCCAGGCCAGTTGTATATTCTTGTGTGAGATTTGGACCGCCAAGGCAAGACATTTGTATTTGTATTTTTATGTTGAGCCCCTTATAGCTTGTGAAGGCAGTTGGAAAGGCATCCTACACAGGAAGAATCAACCGACCTCGATGTATCCCCTCCCCCACACTTTGGCAGCTGACAGCACGAGCTTCCTCAAAGTCACTGTTCATTTAAATCCATCATTGCAAAGCCTACACTGGGGAGTGTGAATTTGTAATGGCGAGGGTGGAAAGTCCCAGCACTGAGCAGACCAGAAAGGCCGGGAAATCCAGCGCCCCACAATGGACGAGTCAAAGGCCTGTTTTTATTAACAATGCATATAAAACAGGGACAGCAGTGAACATAGAACGTCTCCAAACACTCATCTCTTCGAGCTATACAGCAGTTTAAAAACACAAAATATGTCACAACTGATGCCACTCTACAATCTTAGCTACAAAAACCTAGTGGAAGGTGGGATTGGTGAAGGAGATCATCTGTGTGTGTAATGCATGTGGGTTTGTCTTCTGATTGGTTATGCTCTATCTGATGGCTCCACCTGAGACCACCTCTAAAGTGATAATGGTGAATACATGTAATCTCTGCACTACTTGATTGGTTAATGCAACAGTTGCAAAACAGCATAGTTTGGGAACAGTGATTGGTTGGCATTGGCTTCACCAACCTTGATTGCTTGGCAGGTCATCAGCACATGATCAACAATAATGGCAGGGGGAGCGGCATCAAGATGCTGCTTTTCCCAATTATAACACACCATCTCTGATTTCCTCTCCCACGAGCCAGGACATTTAGCTTTGATCTTGGCTTTACCTTGTCTCGTTGTTCTGAGAATTCGAGGGGAGTGAATGCCTCTGTCTGTATCTGGAGTTAATGAATAGCCACTTTTCTCCAACTATAAGTCATGTGTGAGGAGACCACGTTTGGAATTATTGTGCTTGACTTTTAATAGGATTTTAGCCCATTTAATGTGGGTGTCTTTACACTTCCTATCCACTGGAGACTTGCTTGAGCTACTTTTCTTCCAATATTAAACCTTAATTAATGAGCACCTGGTCTTGAAGGGCTGTTTGTTTCTTTACTTAATCTAAGAGAAATGTTCCTTATGCTTCTGAATTGTTATCTTCTGTTTTCCTCTGTGCTATTCCAAACCCCCTTTTCTACCGTAATCTTGGCGGGAGTTGTGCAGCTGTTGTCTGTATTTTTGGCTGATTCAGCGAGCCTAATCTTCCTGCAGCTTTGGGGCTTCTTTGATGCTTCCCATTCACTCGAACGTGGCTGCACCGTCCATTTCATCCAGAATGTCTGCACATTACTCTTACATTTCTGCATTAAGCAATCATTTATACGTATTCTTATGTGTCTTGCATTTTGGTATATTCATCGAGTATCTGTCTTCTAGTGTCTATTGAATGCAGGTAACATTCTTCACGGCTAAATGCAGTTGGACCTAGAGTCTGTGTAACTTCATGGTGAGTGCGTATCTGCTCCATGACTAATGCGTTTATGTGTGTCAATTTCAGCAATGATGTCACTTGCTCTTGTCATCGTTGGTTACAGCAAGTCCATGACTTCTACAGCTTGTAGATTCATCTCTTCTTCTTCCGGGGTAAGGTCACTAGGGTTGTGTTAGTGAGTACCATCTCTCGTACTTGTGGTATGGCGGTGGAGAGGGGACAGACACCATGAATGATGTGCTCCTTTCATTCCTATGGTATAGAGGCGGGGGAGGGGCCGACGCTATGATTGGCGCATTCATCTGGATCTTGACAATTGATGTCCTTGTGGTGACCCCCTGCTATTGTAGAACTACCCTTCAAACAGTGACAATGGCCCTTGCATCACATACAACTTAAGAAGAGGTTGTCAGTTGCATCTTTACCTCTGGTTCCATTCTGAATACAGTATTTTCCATAGTATATTCCAAGATCCAATGTGATCCCAGGTCATAATCTTTAAATAAAGAACAGACTCTGTCAATAAACTAACCTTGGCACTTGATGTGCCTGCAATGGCATGAATGAGACTTCAAAAGATGAAGGAGAATTTGCCCACAAAGAAATAAGGTCTTCTTCGCTCTCACAAGTAAGTTACTTCACTGCACTGTACAGTGTCTCCTGTCTGCCTCCTCCCCTACTGTAAACTATGACGATCTCCATTTCTGTATTATCATCAGAAGGGTGTGATACAGCAGTAGTGCACAGTACTGCCTGTTTCCTTTTCACGTTACTGCCCATCCCATTATGAGTGTATCGTTCATTTTCTACTGCCACTTGAAGGGTCTGACATTGCATGTGGGTACAGCACTGTCTCGTTGTGTTGTTCCCATTGCAGCCCATGACAGCCCTTCCCAGCGTCTCATTTATTTATTTAAATTCTTGATAGAGCGCCAAATCGCCCACAGGCCTGCAGTCATTTTCTATTGGAATTGGGAGGGTTTGATCCCACATGAGGGCACATATGTAGTGTTATTGTCATCTCTGATGGACCATTACATTAACACAGTGTATCTGACTCTGCTGTCACCAGCAGTGCTGGACATCGTCTGGGTGGAAGCACCCTCTGGACAAGAGCATCGAGTAGGGGAATTTTGAGGAGCCAGAACAACCACCCATTGTTCTTGGAGATGGAGCAGAGGTGCAAGGGGTGCACAATACGCCAGTGGGCATCACCATCATGTGGGTGAAGGAGGCACAGAAATGTCATTCATATGAGGAATTCGACATTTAAACTACCAGCAGAAAGCACCTGAAAGGCTGCCCCTGCAGCTTGAGCTCCTGGACGCAGAGGATTTTCCTTGAACTGAAGCCACATTTGCACATCCTAAGGAACAATACGTTAAGTGGAACGGTGCAAAAGGAGCGTGGTGAGCTGGCTTCACAGGTCCAATGGTAACAAGGGGCACTGACTGTTATCAATTTAGAACATCTTGGTGAGGAACAATCCTTGAATGATACCTCGATTCTATGTCATTATCTCGAATATTAATGGCCGCAGCAAAAAAAGATCGATTTGTTTTGCCGGCGGCCTTTAATATCCGAAATACTTGAATTTCTCCCACTCCGCCCTTTGAAATCGGGGGTTTCAACCACAAACCCCCTTCAACCTCTTCTCCTCCCCAACCCCACCTCATACTCAGACACACCCTTTCACCAGCACCCCCTTAGGAACAAAAAAAACTCCCAGAAAAACACACACGCAGACACACTCCTTTCCCCCGGGCCACCCGCACCACAAACGCTGTCCCCTTTCATACACAGATGCACGCAAATACACACTTACCTGTAACCCGTCTTCCCCTGCCCATCTTGGTCAGCCTGTCAGCCCCTGCGCACACACGTGTGCAGCAGGGGCGTGACAGTTAAGATTTCGAAAGAACGTTCTGAGCGTTCTCAAGCACTCTTTCTAAATTGTTTTTTTAAAATCATTTTTAATAGAAAGGTCTTTTCATCTAGAACGAGATACCTCAGCATGTAACGACTTGCCTCCCAGCACCCTCAAATGTCACTGCCATCACCCTTCAAATTGCTGCCCCACCACACATTTACATATCATATCAGTGCCACCATAACCCTTGCAACACCCTAGCCTCCTGACCTGACTGTTGCTCCCCTATTGATGCCCCTCATGACATCACTCATGGCACATATACCCCTAAATGCTTCCCCTGCACCACCGTAGCCCTGTGCACTGAACATTGGCACCCAAGTCACTCTGATCCTTCCATGCAACCCCCTACCCTGGTTGTACCCCATAGTTGCAGGTATCCCTCAAGTAAGCTTTTCATTTATTTATTTAAAATTTGTAGCACGCGCCAAACCCGTGGGTATCTGAGCGCTGGAGAACAGGTAATACACATAACAGGGGTTACCACAGGCAACAATAGAAAACATAGGTTTGGCATGAATCATATTACGCAAATTTACAGGCATAAGATATTTACAGATACATTGTTCCCGTCGGTGTGAGATCAGTAATATTTACATGTGCAATCTTATTCACATAGGTAATTTGCGAATGAGGTAGAGCAGATGTAATTGCAGAAGCATATTGTATAAGGATGATACGGTGAGAATTGAGGCGCAGAAGGCTACACATTGGAGATTCCACTGACGAAGAGGACTTGTGTCCTTTTGCCCCGCTAGCAATTGCGAGGCAATACCTCAGAGGAGGAGCAGGTCATAATTAGCATATTCAAACATTCCCTGGGACGATGGATTCCATTCTCTTCAAACATCTGGACACTTCCGAGCGGCAGCAAGAATGATATGAGTAAAGGCGACTTTGATTGGAAGGACAGCAAGGCATCCCTGACTCTTAATCTGAGGAGCAAGATGCTGTCCCTTTTCCAAGCAAGAGCCATGGATATCATACCCAGCTCATTCTTGGGGATGCTCCAACAACATGCAGGCCATTGTTGCATCAACACCAACCTCTGTCTGCCCTTCTCTGCCATTTAGTCAGGAAAGTCTCTCTATCATTCACCATGGCCAACACAGAATGACGACTTTCCCACACACACACCAGAAAACACACACACCCCAACTGTATCCTCCCGATGATTTACTTTGCATTCCTGTTGACTCAATATCTGCCAATAAAGAAAAAACAAAGTGTTCTTCACATTTCTGCAAATGAGTATCAAGACACAGACTCGTCAAAAATAATAAAAAGGTCATGTCAACTGACATTAATAGATATTACTAAACGAGGGGTGTACAATAGCAAGCTGACTTGTACAGAACTTTCAGCCTCTGGCTCTCCAGGTATTTTAGACTTAACTACCATGGATTCTCCCCAGTTGACTATGCAGTCTATATGTGAAGCCTGTCACAGTTTCTGAATAAGGGCATTGCTAAAATGTTCCACCAAGAGAAGTTGGGACCGGGTCTACAAATTGTGGCTCCCAAGATATTTTACAACACAACCCTCATCACTCCTCTCAACTGGCTATAATGGGTAATGCTAAAGGAAGGTGTGGTCAAACACATTTGTCAAACCAATGGTTGTAGACACCATGAAGGTTGATGGGGAATCAGAAAGGTCCCCTCAATTGGCATTACTAAACATCAGGGGTACATTAGGCAACATCGTGACTAAACAATGACCCAGGTAATGGGCACTCCTTGCCAGCAAGTGAAAATAGGGTTAGGTGGCAGCAATCTGTGACTTTTCACATGGTTTAGAATTCAACTCCCATGATCCTTCCCCATTAACTATGCTAGGAAGGACTGAACTGACCTGTAGTCAGAAACAAGTGGCAAGGGAAATGAGAAAAGGGCATTCCAATTGATAATAATTAAAATGATAATGATGTGTTATGTGTATAGCACCTTAATGCAAAGCACTTTACAGAGCACATATTTACATACAATATCACCCAACCGAAATTGGTACTCATTTATCCATCTCGGAAGGATGAAAGGCTGAGTTGGCCTTGCCGGGATTCGAACCTGCCACCTGCAGATCATGCTCAGATCGCAGCAACCTGAATCTAGGCAATCATTGGATGAAACATTCACCTAGGGGCCAAGCACCTCTTCTCCAGCTAGCAATGTATGGTAGGTGTCTTCAACCTGCTGCTTTTCAGATGTTTTGGACTTCAGTTCTCCTAATATCCCTTCGCATTGACTATGCAGGGTAGGGCTGGGAATAGGGCTGGTGGAAATGAATTGTAGTCAAAAGCAATTAGAAAACAAAATGTTATACAGTGCACATCCCTCCCACAACTCACTGCAGATTACACCATAGAACAGTCAGAGACCCACCCCTTACACCATACCCACTTCACCTCTAAGGCTGCTCTACACTAAAGAGAAAGGCCACACACCTACAGTATACAGTATTATTTTGCCTACAGTACACATTGTCTGGTCAGAGTGGCAGCATAAGGGCAACACTGATCAGGACTACTTGCAGGACAAAACAGCTCTTAAGTCAGCATAAGTAATGTGTGCACTGTAACTAAAATAAACACTTTTTGACTCTAGTTTGGGGGAATGATTGGGGGAAACATGCTGTCCATCTGTAAAGAGCTGCACACATTTCAGGAATTCACTTCCTCCTGTACATCTTACCGTGCAGCACATCAACCTGATTAAGAGGGGTTTAATAGCATGTACCTCATCACAGAGGTGGGGACAGCACACTGCACAACAGAGGGTTGTACTCAAGTGATACTAGTTAATAACAATTTTAGGCCCTTTAAAAAAAATGGCATGCAGCACAATAACATCAGTGTAAAGTGGCCTTCAGCCGCGGGGCCACAGCCTGGATGCAGTTATTGTGCTGTTAGTTATTTTATTTGTAAAAAAAAAAAAACAGTGTTGGTTTTCAATGGGCTACAACCTTGAGCATGCCAACGCTCAATCAAGCTGCCTGCAGTTGCCCAGTGTTGGCGCACAGGTGGCAACAGAGCCCCTCTCTTACGAAGACACGAGGGTAATTGCTGCTAATTGCTGCTCACAGCATACACTGGTCACATATAACTGATATCTTCAGCACCACACCTAACCTAGGATGCAGCACCATCCGGTAATTACATCAGCTGCACACATATCTGGTGCACCCACGCACCCTACAACACTATCTCTCTCTATTGACCAGAATCACGGTTCCCGAGGGCGTTCAACCTACCAGCGCTTTGAGGTCATACTAATGATATATAGAGCGCTATATAAATGCCAAGTAACATAACATAAAATAAATGTCAACCCCATAGTGTCTATTCATGTTTCTGTACCACTTCTTAATGGGTCAACAGAAGCAACACATTTAAATAAAATACACATTTAAGGCCAATTCTAAAAGGGCCTGGGAGGAAGGGACAATGAAACCCGCTCCCAAACCCATTCCCTTTTGAGGGATAAGCAACCAATCCACTTCTCCACCAATGCCCATGAATAGGCTTTAACACAGCCAGACACATCACCATACTTCACCATGCGTTCAGCCCATAGGACTCAATGGGTATGGGGACCATGGAAACACCGGCACCGTCTCGTGATGATGTCAGTGTTTCCACGTCCGCCTGCAGGCGGGCGGTGTTAAACCTGCCAGGTCAGACCTGGCGGGAATGACACCTCCGCCTGCAGGACTCGAGATCACCCGGTATGGAAACAACGGTGGCGGCGGTTTTACCGCCACCGTTATTTCCATACCGGGTGACTCGTAATGTGGCCCAATATGTATTTTGATTTTCCCAAGTTGCAGTTATAGCATGTTTTTTTCTGCCGTTGTCTCTGTTACAATCATCACAAGACATTCTGTCTCGGTGTCCTCGGTCACTTGACAAAATCCTTGTGCCTAAAAGCTAGTACACAGTGTAAAAATGTTTCACCATAGCACATCAAGTGGCCTTTGATTTCATTGTGCCACAATTAATGTTTTGTTGTAATGTGTCTATCTTTCCTATCTCCATGGCATGCTGTTCAGGATGTTTTCTTGCATGTATGAGGTAATGAGGGCCCAGAGTACGGGATGCTGTGTGAGTGTGCTGTTTTCCCTGCGCTACTCTAAATTCTTTAGTACAAGGTTATGAGCCCTCCAAATGGTATGTAATTTGCCAACCTCTGAAGCCTGAAAAGTAGATCCACGCAGGCTTGACATGTGGCAAACTTCCCACCAGACATGCAGATGAACTGGCCTGCTGTTAAATCTGTTACCAGTTTATTGGTATCCACTTTACAGTGTAATTTGCTTTCTGATTTTGAGAACATTCAGACATGTAATTGCTCATTTTACTATAGCCAGTAAAATAGCTATAGCTGGTAAGGTGGCTCAGTAGTTTGAGTGCTCACTGCTGTGATGTGTGTGTGATCTGCAGGTTCGTTCGAATCCCGGCAAGACTAGCTCAGTCTTCCATCATTCTTAGGTCTCTAAATGAGTAGCAACAAAGGTTGGGTGATATTGTACGTATATTTGTGCTATGTAAAGCACTTAACCGTAAGTGCTATATAATAAATCTGTATTATCTGGCCTTGGATGTCTACTTGCATCCACGGCAATTTGGTAATATAGGCCTATGCACACTAATATTAATGATACATATGCTGATTAATTCCTGTACGAAATGTGTATCAAATTACAATGATATCGTAACCATATTTATCGTAGTGTACTTAGGAACAATGCTATGTGAGGCCACTTCCTGTTTTGTCAAGGGTGGAAAGGTTGTGTACCATCACTTCCAGTGATGTCATTTTGGGGTGGGGTCAAATGACATCACTTTACGTGATGTCATCAGAGGTCAAGGGTCATGTAATGTCACTTCCGCTACTCCAGGCATTTTGGTGAAATGACGTCCCTGAGGGCATATTGCATATGGCGCCACACCATGGTGTGGAGAGTTATTGTTAGTTATGCGATGAGAAATAATAAATTACCCAGAAGCTGCTTGCCAAGACAAAGGGTCAAAGGGTGCCTCTTGTGTCAGCCAATTAAACAAATGACAAATGGAATATCTGAGCTCTGACAAAAGGTTTGAAGAAAGTGTCAAAACAAATCAGAGTCCGAAAGCATATTAATATTATTGATATGTCCCACTGTGAACACATGTCAAGCTTCCACAATGTCCCAGTATCACCACAGGTTTGGGTCTATTTCACCTAAAACTTTTGACCTAATCACATTTGATCCCATTTTTTTGTCCTTTATTTTGGTCTAAAATTCGGGGGGAGACCCCCACGCCCGCCCCCACTTCCCCTCAACCTAATCTATACCCTTACCCACCTCCATATATATATTTAATAAAATTTGACTGAAAAAAAGGTCAAGAAAATTCGATCAAATGTTTTAAGTCAAATGTTTTTAGGTCAATTATGCTAATGCCTGACCACATTATCAGTTTCCTTATGCCTCTGTCAGGGCTTGCTCCCACTCCTGGAGTTAAACCACTCAGGACAACCAACAAGTCCAAACGTGGTACATGTAGAGCTGTACACTGGGAGAAATTATATGGTCTATGGAATAAAACACCATATCAGAAGTCCTGATTTAGGGTTCACCCCAATAAGATGTCAGTCTAAAGCAGGGAAGCAAAACAATTTACTGTCAGTGTTTGTGCACCGCTGCAGACATTAACGAACCACCAACCTTCCTGGAGGCTACAATTCCCATCATTCCTAATCCCTCGAAGTAATCTCAGTAGCCATATGGGTGCCGCAAGTATATATACTGAACCCTGTTTTAAAGTCCCTGCTTTTTAATGAAAGTATCTGGAGAGCAACAGTGTACCCAGAGCACCTCTCAACTATAAGCATCACACAACGCTGTGCAGCAGTCTGGCATACTGCTTAGGTTCTGCAGTCAAATGGAGGTAGATGGTAAGGTAAACTGTCTTACACAGCACCCGTTTACCTACTATGTTGGCCTTGCTGCGGTAGAGAAAGCTACAAGGAAGGAAACCTACTAAAATTGAAAGGCAGGTCAATCCTCCATATAATTCTGAACCGGAAACCGATTATAATTGTTATTTTATAACGCGCTTAATACCGGAGAGCAGTTTCTAAGCACAAAACCGGGATTCAAATCTGTATTGCTCTGCGTTGTCTTGCTTCCAAGACAAGCGCGTGTTCCCTGAGCTATCCTCCCAGCCAATAGATACCCATTATCATAGTATGAAAGCATGAATCTGTGTGACTTGTACCAGCACATCATAATATCAGATTAGCAGGCTGGACTCATTGTGCAAGAACTTCACGTTTCAACCAGGTCCATGGCGTCATTGCGCATGCAATAATAACAATATACCTAACCTCACAATCACTCATATTGATACAAATCCTGCACCAATCCACTGCCTGGACCGTAATATCTCAGTACACCATCAAATTAAAGGCATGAACAAATTCTACAAATATAAAACACAGAGGATCAGATGCCACATCAAACTGTGGACCTTCTCCCCATCGGACCAAGCAACATCCCAAGCTGGACCACCCTGGACATGAACACTGTAAGACTAAGCAAATGTTCATATAATCTTCAAGAGCATCACATAAGAGGACGATATGCTCCCTGCCCTCATTAAGAAATGGATCACTAGGTAGGATCTCACTCCTGCACATCATCAACTTCTCTCTTGCCCAAAGGATCTTCCCAGAGGAGCTGAAAGCTGTGAAGCGCCTACCTTTACTGACGGAAGCCACTCTACAGAGATGACCCAGCCAAATACCATCCCATGGCTCCCCTACCTTTAGTTGGTTAAAACAATTGAGAAAATAGGCACCTTTCACTTATGTGAAAAGATCATCTCACACAAACCTCCTTCACAAATACCAGTAAGGAGTCTGGCTTTATAACGCACTTAATACCAAGAGGTTTCTAAGCACAACCCGGGGATCGAACCTGTCTGTGTTGCTCCGTGTCATCTTGCTTCCAAGACGAGCACATTGCCCCTGAGCTATCCTTCCGTGAGATTTGGGGAACTCTTCTACTTGGTCCTACTAGCACTATCTACTGCCTCTGAAAGCATTGACCACAAAGCCCTCCTCAATATCTTCTCAACGCTCGTGGGATTCAACATTAGAGTCTTGCTCTGGTCTGCCTCTGATATGACAGCAGGCACTAGCTTTTGCAGCTGGCAGCAACAGACACATCTACAATGCCCACAAAAACTGGTGATGAAAGCCTCAATAATACCACGCATGTGTTTAACTAGTTGAGCATATTGTCAAGCTGGCATCTACATTGCACTCCTACTACCCATGGCACAAGCCATTGTCCTGACTAGCATATTGCATGTTCATTGAAGGAAGAGCGTCCACGTGAGTCTTCAGATTGCCCCCTGTCTTTCTCAATGCTGTAGCACTGCCCCCTTGGCCCTGATGTCTACCATGCCACTTTCATTGGCCCAGATCTGCCCCATCTCCCATTGCATGGCTCTCTGAGTTGCCCGTGCCACTATTTTCACTGCCCCAAAACTGCCCGTGTCATGTTCATTGTCTGTAGAGTTGTCTGATGGCACATCCCAGAGGTCCCTGACTTCCCATGCCACTGTCATTGGCCCTCATTACGAGTTTGCCGTTAACCTGCCCCTGCTACCAGCGGGTTACCGCCAAACTCGCCTTACCATTACTGGCGCCCAATATCACTGTGGTACTGGGATATTACGGGTGCCGGCAATGGCAGTAAGTTCCCATTCCATGAAGTACAACTGGACTCCATGGTTGGATTTGCCCCTTTCACCGGTAATGCTAGTACTGGTGTCAGTGAAAGGGGCAATTCTCTGCCTGTAGGGGCCTGAAATCCCAGCAGTTCGGGCCTGCCAGTAGTTCACTGCCCCTACAGGTGGACTCGGAGTGAGCCGGTCTGGAAAAAATGCTGGGTCCGGTAGCACCAGCAATATCCCCTGAATTTCTTCTGGACCGGCTTACTCCTAAAGAGGGCCATTGTCTCAGAACTGACCAATTACCCCTTGATTTGCCCAATGTCATTGCTATTACCCCAGATCAGCCCTATGCCACATCCCAATCAACCATGATTTCCCATTGCCCCTATAACTATCATGCCAAGACCCAACAGCAAGGGGGAGAGTGCCCATAGAGGAGATGATCTTCTATAACCCCTCACGGAATCTATCACCCACATTGGATATCCTTGCAGTAAACAAGCCACTTTTAAGGAGCCATCTGGCAGTGACTCAAAGAGCCTTACCCATCTATTCTTTGGAGATTTGACACAGTGTGTAATCTCATGTCTAGATTTAAGTGATCAGCATTGTCCTAATATAAATCCTTGGGGCATCAAAGTGCACATTGCCCAATTTGCTCTCGACCAGGGGCCCACTGTGTGAATAGCTCCATTGACTCCTTATTTTCTCTTGGCCCCATATTGCCCCCAGAACACCCCTCAACCCCACACTCACACATGTAACTTTGATTTCTGTTTTTTATTCATACATGTCATTAGTTCATTGATGAAAGACACGCATTCAAATATGCCAAATGATGTGTGAATGAGAGGGTAAATGTAAGTAGGACATCCCCAAATGTATACAACCGGGGCACACTTACACAACTCACAAGTGCGACACACACATGCACGCACACACACACACACACACACATACTCACATACTCATTTTATGTTAACAAATGTACCTCAGCAACCTGGTCTGGTCCCTCCTTTCTCACTCAGCTGGGGTCCTAAGCCTTGGCTTTTGTGTGGAACCGGGAATCAGAAAGGGAGGTGTTACCTTTCTCACTGAGTGTTAAGTCTACGTAAGCCATAGAGGGCCTTTGGGGCACCGGATCACAGCTCCACGCATGCACTGTTCTGCACACTTCCATGGGCTGTGCCTCTCTGGTACCCCAAAGGCCTGCCATTGACCATGCATGACTAGCTTTCCCTCACAGCCCTTTCATAATTGGTGGTAGAGCATCTGCAAATCACCTATTAGGGACAGGCCACCTGTGCTTAACTGTCCTCAGGGTTGAGCGTGTCAAAGAGACCCCTCAGCACAAACAGTGTCTTTCCTCATATAGGCCTGGATGTCATGGGCCTACCTAACACTAACCCAAACTAGACAGCGATCCACCCCCTCAGCAAAAGACCAACCACACCACATATGTCCCTGATTGGCTATCAAAGTTGAGGCTGCACAGATTCACTACCCAATTTAACCCTAGCATAAAGTTACTCAGATGCCCCACTGGCTGTAAATTCTCTTTCCAGACCCATATGACAAAGAAACCCCAGACAGTCAGTTCTCAGCAAAAGCAAACTTTATACCCCAGGTCATACTTAAAATGTGTTGTGATCCTCTGTCACTTGACTGCTTTGTCCCCAGTAAAGGACTCCAAGATGCTGAAGCACAACTCATCATCATCCCCACCAACAACAAACAACACTGGATGTCTCTCCAATCCTGCATCATGTTCAAGCCAGTCTGCATCATCTACACATTTGTAACAAATAACACTCCCTCCTACTCAACTTGAAGCACTCACTAACTTCAGAAGATAATGTAACATAAGAAGCCATGGCATCGCCAGACTAGACATCTAAATTGCCACAAAGAGTGGACAGGGACACTAGCCTCCCCCTACTGTGTATCAGGACTTGCAAACTGTACCACAATTCGCATCATACTGTCAATGTAACAAAAGAACCCATGAGATTGCCAGACTGAAAAACTAGAATTGCAATAAAGAGAAGACAGGCAGCACTCAGTAACAACACCACAACACACTGCGGCTGCCAGTGCAGCACAAGAATTCACGTCATCGCCAGACTGGAAAATGAGAAGCTAGGCATACAAGCCTTCCCCTACTGTGTATCAGGACTCGGAAACAGCACCACAGCCCAAATCAGACTGTCAGTGCAACACAAAAAGCCATGACATCGCCAGACTGGAAAACTAAAACAGCAAAAAAGAAGATCAGGATACCACACTACCCCTACTGTGTATCAAGAGTCTGAAATTGCACCACAACTCAGATCAGATGATCCCACCTTCACGCACTTCAGGAAGGAGTCAAAAACATTCCTATAATATCCCACTGGGAGTTATGCCAGGTGATGCTGCATGCAAAGAGCATAGTTTGCACTTCTGTATGGAGCAAGGGAGAATGTGTTGAAGTATGCCTCTCTTGGCCATGCTTATCAGAGTCAAAAGTGATATCATGCCGACAGCAACAGACAGCCCTGTTCACAAAAGTGGTTGTAGCACACATCCTGTGAAGGGGCCCTGTGCAGAAGAGACATAAGATTGGAGGAGAAAGAAAGACTGTTGTGTGGTTGAAAGTAGCTAGAGTTCCTGTTTGTTCTAGAAGATAGGTTAAGGGTGTAGGATCAACCAGTGGCAGCGGGTCTTTGAAGAATGGAGATGGCCGAAATCCATGCTAACCATAAACGCCAGTGCATGGTCTTGACTGACCTAGCAAGCCACTTTAGAGACAGAGGCTAGTTTTTGCCTAAGGGGCTGGAATGATTATTACAGTCAGGAGGATTCAGGGAGCAGAGACTGGACTGACAACCATAGATGTATTTACAACACAGCCGACTGGCCCCATGCCTAGGGCAGCAGATTGCCAGAGGAGTGGCATTGTATTGCAGTTTATTTTCAATGCACTGGTTGTCATTTTTTAAATATAAAGCCAATTTCGTTTCTCCGAGTCTGGCTGATCCACAACACTGCAAGTAATTTTGAGCTGTCAGCAGTCAATCAACTCTGACAGCTGAAGTCTTTGAAGGGCAAACTTGCATCTATGCTTGATATTTACAAAAGCTTTATTTTTAGGGTAGCTTTTGTTTATATAAAAACAAACAAAAAGGAAATGTGTACCAAACCCAGCGTGTTTTATGTATTTTGTGATTCAGTCATACAACTCTCATAGACAGATGTTATAGTTATAAAGGTCTTTGGTCATTTCTAATCTTCCCAAAATGCTCTTAGATATGTGAAACAGCCAAACCTCATTGGTTTTACTGGTGCCACTTCACATTATCTTTCGAGTTCTTTCCAATCAATACACACATACAGTGTGTTAAGCAATCATGTTTATAGTCGAATACACAACATGCACTTTTTAAACAATTGCAAAAATTAGGGTTTTCCCTTCAGAAAAGTAAACATTAAAAATTATGAATCTCAAAATGTTACTATGTACACAGTCCAACCAACTCTACGGAGTTAACACACATTTTTAATTACCTTAAATACAAGCTGGCAAGACCAATTGCCTAAATCACACCCACAAAGGTAATATTGTGTTGGAACGCCGATCCATCGCTCAGTTTTACTCTTGGAGTGCTGGGTATTTTGAACAATTGCACAAACAGCAATGATGTAAACAGCATGAACCACTTCATTTGTTACAAAAGGTACCTGCATTGTGCATCGACAAGGAATGCTGTTTCTTTACTATCATGAATGTTCAGGATCACCCTTATCCATTACTCCACCATGAGAATGCACAGTCAAAGATTCCAAGAAACCTCTCCAACTATCTTTACTCTACTGAGGTGTTATGGTGTTTAATCAAAGGCATATCAGTCTTTGCCATGCCCACAAAGGCAGTCCACCCTTTAAAAACATTCACACTGAAAATGGGCCTATTCATGCAGACTGTGGAACCCAGATGTGGACCCCTTGCTCACTGTGCTCAGAGAGACACAGCTCCACCTCACTGATGATGCCCAACAAGGCTGAAACACGTGTCTTGGGTTGCTGTTGGTACTCTTGTTCAAAGGAGGCTGGCATTTTGGTGCTGGACTGCCCTTGTGGGCAGGACAAAAACTGATATGCAAATAGATTTTCCTCTTTTGTGAAAAGTACAGTGAGCAAAAAGCAAAGGCTGCGGACTCTCAAGTGGGAAAAAACCACAGAACAGGTTATCATACCATATTCTTTCTAGAGAGGGCTGCCTGTTACCTTTTTTTGTATTTTTGCAAGGAACTTGGGGTTGGTCACCCTAGGTACCCTGGGGGAACCCAGACGTGGACCGCTTGCTCACTGTGCTCAGAGAGGCACAGCTCCACCTCACTGATGAGGCCCAACAAAGCTGAAGCACGTGTCTTGGGTTGCTGTTGGTAATCTTTTTCAAAGGAGGCTGGCAGTTTGGTGCTGGACTGCCCTTGTGGGCAGGACAAAGACTGATATGCAAATTGATTTTCCTCCTTTGTGAAAGTACAGTGAGCAAAATGCAATGGCTGCAGACACTCAACGTGGGAAAAAACCACAGAACAGATTATCATGCCATGTTTTTTCTAGAACAGCCAGCTGCTACCTTTTTTGGTATGTTATGCTTCACATGCAAAACACCAAAAACAATTGAAAAGAAATGTCCTCTTTGTTTCCATGGGTCACATATAAATTTTATTTAAGCCTGAGGCAGACCCTGTTGCTTGTTGTTTGGTAGAATTCACAAATGACTTCCCCACTACCGCCCTGTTGGCCTCATGATCTGGAAAGGGGATCCCTTCTATAAAGTGACTATAAGTCCTGGGTGGGGAAAACTACAAAGAAATAGAAGGTTTTGAGATCAGAATTGTGGTCAACTTCAGATAACAAGACAAAATGCCAGACGTCAGCATTGCCTTACGACATCACAGGGCAGAGGTGAATTGTCTGCTCTATGATAAGGATCTCAGCCCACCAACTTTCAAACAGCAAAGAGGCTAATGGCTTTTACCTCAGCCTTAAAAAAACATTTAGTCGAGGAGGTGCTGGTCACCTGCTTGCCAAGAAATGAAACTGGTCTGGAGAAATGAGAACTAAGATTTGCATACATGTGAAGATTTCCCATTAGTTTAAATGGACTATCATAGTGATTTTCTCAGCAACAATAAGTCACACTGCATCCGTTCATAGGTCATTTGAAAACTAGTAACGAGCTGGTTATTCTGATGCAACCTGACACAAACATGGCTGTCATTTTATCAAATCCCCCATGATTAGTGGAAGTTTATATATATATATATAGGCATGTATTAGTCAATTACAACTTTTGCCATGTAGCAAAAAAAGGTAACAAGGAAACAAAATGGGAATTTCAAATGGGAGTTGCAATATTTCTATTCTAGACTCCTGAGCCAATCCTTAGAGCGAGGCTGGACTTGAGGGTTGAGAGAAATGTACATGTCCAATCCTGGTTGCGAGATTAGAATATAGCACCACCTAGTGTGCACTTTCCTTGGTAGGGGACTGCACTATGGAAGAGGGAACAGCTGCCAAAAATCACTAAAGAAGATCTGCTGAAATTGAATCTGGGTGGAAACATTGCACAAGGGCTGGAGCTGTCTATTGCTGGGGACATTAGAAAACAGTGGCTGTGAGGCTTCCCTGGAACCATAGAGGGAGAATATCTGTGGAATTCCATTGACTTAAGTGCTGACCAGAATCCTATTTTTCCCTAAGAGCACAGTCCTGCTCAGTTTCCATGAGTGCAGAGCACAGAGATTTCCAAAGGTAAGTAGATTTTCCAACCAAATGTCAGCGTGGGGATCTATTTAATTAACTAATTCCCCTTCATAGTAGGTTCTCTTCAAATAGTGAGTGTGGCGGGTAAAATTGTGTAAACCCTTAGCATATTTGACTGCAAATTAATGTAATTAACTCCCAAATAGACTGACGCAGGGGGGGCTTGGCAGAATTTGAAACTTTCATCGTCCCTCCTAGCGGGAAGATACAAGATAGTAATTTAAAGTAATTGAGGTGCCTTGATTTTCCTGTTCACCCCTGGCTCCTCTAAAAAGAAGAGGTGTCCGTTCCTAAAATGAAAATTCCCAACTGAACCCCTTAACAAAAATTGTTTTTGAACAAAAGATATTCTTGCCACCAAAACAACATTGATAATTGTCACCATCTCAAAACCTTTCTTTTCAAACCAAAAGATACTGGCCCATAAAACGAAAATCCTCAACTGAAACCCATTCCCCAAAACTTGCTTTTAAATAAAATGTATTCTTATCTTAAAAACTAAATTCCCAATTGTCACCACTCTTTCAACATTGTATTTAACCAAGGGGTGCCTCACAAACATAAATTCAAAGCTGACCAACTTCTCCAACCCAGGCCTTTAAGTGAAGGCGGGTCTGAAAAACCTAAATTCATAATCATCACCATTTTACTGTGCAACTTCCCCAACACGGGCCATTAAGTGAAGGGGGGTCTGGAAAACAAAACGTCTAAAGTGTCCCCACTTCCTAGACCTGGCCTTTGAACAGAGGTGTACTGCATGTCATTGATGCTTAGGTTTTTGGGGCTGGGGGGAGAAGTGCTTTGCAAAATTGAGACCTCATGTATCCAACACTGAGCATGTGATGTACGTCTTGTTTTTAAATCAACCCTGTGTCTATTACTAAGCAAAATATTGGTGTAATATTTGCCACAGGAATTTTTATAAATCTGTAATTTCAATCTCTAGCATTTTTAGTGTGCAGGGAACTCCATATAGCAAGCTTTGAAGGTGAACTAGTTTTCATAAAATGAAAATGATGTCTGTTTGCACACTAAAATCTTTCAGCCAGAAAAGTAAAGATTATGGTCTAGTATTGTGCCATATTATTATTATTGCAATTCAACATACAACAGGATTCATGGGAAAAGTGTTTTGACAGTTAATTTAGCCTGTGTTCCATGTTTATGAGACAAAAGTAAATGTACAAAAAGTGAATTTTGCAATTGAAGCTGTGTTTTCTGCCACAAAGAAGGTGGCGGCTGTGACTGAACAAAATTATTATTCATTGAACTTGTTATTTATTTATTGTGCATATTAGCAAACATTACGACTTTTCACACAAATCAATCACTTTCATACAAATTATCAATAAAACAAATCACATTCCTATACCCCTAGATCTAAAAGAAGAAAGAAAACTTTAAAAAAAGGGGAAGATAAGAAATATAGAGGAAGAAAGAATTTATATAAGAAAAAGAAAAAGACAAACAATAAAGTAAATATAACATATGTTATATTGAAGTTCATAAAAGTTCTCAAAGAAAACAATCAAACAAGACGGGAGGGAATACTAAACCGAATGAGAGAAAAAAAAATGAAAAATATGTTTTCATTCTCTCCCAATGCGTCCCAACTCTCCTAAAATATTTTCCACCTCAATTGTCAAAGCTTTTTCATGCCTGATATTAAACGTTGCCAACATAACTCAGTGCCCAGCCACTCGCTTCGATCTAGGAACCTGCTCAGTCGCATTTCACAGTTCCCTTGGACCTAGACATGACATTAAAATATGGTGTGTGGTTTGCACATTGCCGTCCCCACACATATCGCATTCTGTGCGGCCCCAGAGTTGCTCACGAACAGCCTGAACCTCTGCTGTTGTTACAAGGTTTAGTCGGATCCTTAGGAAATCCATTCTCAGTCTAGGATCTGGAAACTATGACAAATATTTAGGCAGAAAATGTTTTGGTTTATCAAACAGTGAGAGTGATTTTAAAATGTTATAATTTCTCATATGCGTTATTGTCACAATCTAGTCCGCAACAATGCCAGCTTTACAC
Source organism: Ambystoma mexicanum (assembly GCF_040938575.1). NCBI lineage: Eukaryota > Metazoa > Chordata > Amphibia > Caudata > Ambystomatidae > Ambystoma > Ambystoma mexicanum. Next base: position 1,603,127,285 of record NC_090929.1, on the reverse strand, counting down.
CTGTTGGATTTTAAACAAGCTCTACTAAGGTTTGTTCACTTCTCTCTAATATATTCTACCCCCACTACCACACAGCCCACCCGCCTTCCACAGCGCACATCCAACTGGCATCCCTCAACCTACCATTTTCCCCACCCCAACCTTACCCTCCCATTTCAAACTGTCACTCGTAGAACCTGCACTGCACAAGTAAGAGCAGCAAGATGGAGAGAAGGATGAGATAGCTCCCACCCACGGAACACACAATCACTGACACAGCCCACTCACATTCCCTCCAACCAACTACAGACCACTCCCTCCTCCCACTTCCCCTCACTTAGCGGCGCAGCAAGAGAAGCTCTAGCCAACACTCCACTCACCAAAGAACCACCCACTCTCTCCCACACTCCCAGGACCGCACATAATGCAAGGAAATGACGAGACCGCAGACACCTATTGCCCCCCCTAGCATCTCCCACTCTCCGCACAGTTCGCAACCACCACTACCACAATATAGGAGCGAAACCTCACTGCCCGCACACAACCCAGTCCTAGCTCTCTTCCCCTCATTCCCCTGTCCACTCACTCCAACCACCCCCTCATCCCCACATTCCACCTCACCCCTTCCCTTCACCCTCTCACCACCTTTCCCCACATCAGATCCCGCTCTTCCCCCAAACACCACCCACCCTCCACCCACAAAGGCGTTCCTCCAAATTTCCTGCACCCTCATCAATGCCAGATCTGTTTTCAAAAACAAACTCCACATCTACGACCTTTTCACAGAAGTAAACCCAGACATCCTCTTCATTACTGAGACCTGGTTCTCGGATGACTACGAACCTCTCGCGCAAAGGGTTGGACACCTCCACCAGCACCACCGACAACTAATCCCTCCTGGTAAAACTCTAACTCGCACCATCCACCTCCTCACACAGCTTCCTACTCATCTATAGACGCGCCCCCCCACCCCCGGCTAGAACAAAAGCTTTTCAGACACATTTGGTGAAGCTCTGGCTGCCAACCTCATCCAACAGCCAACTCTCACTATCCTAGGGTATTTCAACATATGGTTCGACTCAAAATCAAACCCCATGACTATGTCACTTACAGACAGTCTAGACCCACTCAATCTGAAACATCACACATCCACTCCAACCCACACAAGAGGCCACACCCTTGATGCAATATTCAGCACCTCAAACATATCCACCCTACCCCCGCGCCCACTGTCATGGTCTGATCACTCAGCACTCTGCTTCACCATACCGCTCAGCACTGTGGTCAGCGGCCAACACCCAACACTTCCTCCACAAACTGCCCCCTCCATTTTCCCATTATGGAACAAAGTGGTAATACTACCAGATCTTGAACTCTCACTCTGCAACTCCCTCAACTCACTCTTCCAAGTGGAAGAACCACCGGCAATGACTCCTTCGACCTTTGGCTTATCAATGCCCTCAAAACCCTCACCCCGTCAAAACGTTCCTCGCAGAGACGTGGACCATCGCCAAGCTGGTTCTCCCCCAATCTCAAACCCCTCAAAACTCTCAAGCACCACCGTGAACGGGCCTGGAGAGCCGACCCCAGCCCAAAACAAAACTGCCCTACCAAGGACAACCAGAACCTACAGATCAGAAATCAGAAAAAGCAAGAAATAATTCTATGGAAACCAAATCCAAAATGCCTGCAACCCAGGTAAGGAACTTCATAAAATCATAGCAGGATTCAAAGCACCCTCATGTTCTCGCCAGACTATCCCAAGCTCCCAAGCCTTATGCGAAACCCTCTCGCTCCACTTCTACAGTGCAGCCAACGAAAGACACAACGCCAACACATCATCGCCAAATTAAAAATCCTACCACCACCGCCCACCTGCTCGCAGCGCCTCATACAAACCCACCTCACTCTCAAACTTCTGTCTATTCTTTCTCTCCACCACACACCAAGAATTCCTGTCCCTGTTAGAGGCCAGCTGCCCATCAGGGTCTGCGGAAGACCTGTGCCTGCCCACATTGCTCAAGAAAATACCAACCGCCACCTGTGCAGGTAACGTTGCTCGCGCAATCCTTAACCACTCACTCACCTCAGGATCTTTCCAGAAAGCCCTAAAAACATCCTACACCAAACCCATTCTCAAAAAACTGACGCTTGACCCACTTATTCCCCAAAAAACTACGACCTATCTCCAATACGTGTTTCATCGCCAAACTGATTGACCGAGCGGCTTACAAGCAGCTCAGCCAATTTTCTGAATCCAATAACCTCCTAGACCCAGCACAATCTGGTTTCAGATCACTAAGGGGAACAGAAGCCTCTCTAGTCTCCTTCTCGGATGACCTAAAAAGAACAGCCGATGCAGACAGCTCTGCGGTTCTCATCCTTCTCGACCTGTCTGCAGCTTTCAATACCATTGATCACATCATTCTATTAGACAGACTACAGACACTAGGAATCAAAAGCACATCCCTGTCGTGGATCTCGTCCTTCATCTCTAACTGGTCGCAAATCATGCACCTCGACCAATTCACATCCATTTCACGTCCAGTTTGCAAAGGTGTTTCCCAAAGAGCATCCACATCACTGCTAATCTTCAACTTCTACATACAACCCATTCCCACAATCATTCGTTCATACAACCTTCCATGCTACAACTATGCAGATGATACCCAGATCATCCTCAAAATCCCAAATTCCAAAGGATCCGACAGCCCGGACCTATCATCGTACCTCTCTGATTTTGATCACTGGATGACGACCAACCACCTGATCCTCAACCCTGGGAAAACCGAAATCCTATTCTGCGGGAAAACATCCCTCATCCCCCAACCAATCCCTTGGCCCGAATCACTAGGACAAGCACCAGCACCCTCAAACGTGGTTAAAAACTTTGGATGTGAATTAGACTCAGATCTATCCCTCACCAAACACACACCAGCGTATCCAAAACATGTTTCTTTCAGCTACGTATGCTCAGGCAGATTTTCCCCTACCTCACCTATCCCCACCGCTTCTTGGCTATCAACTCCATCATCCTCTCCCGCCTTAACTATGCAAACTACCTCTACCTACGAACCCCTGCATCCCAGCTATGGAAACTCCAACAAATCGAAAATGCGGCAGCACGCCTGCTCATTAACCTTCCCGCCAGAGAACACATCCGCCCTACCCTGAGAGTCCTCCACTGGCTCCCTCTTGCTCGACGCACCACCTTCAAAGCAATGTGTATCACCCATCGCGCAATCCACAACACTGGCCCTGAATTCCTGCGAGACAAAATTGTCCCTTACCAGCCTTCCAGGAACCTCAGATCTCGCAATGCATTTCGCCTAGTGATCCCACCGCATAGCTCCATAAGACTTAGGGGCTTCTCCTTCTCTGTCCACGCGCCAATCATCTGGAAATTCCATCCACTTACACATCTGCAACATAGAAAACCACCTGAAATTCAGGAAGGCCCTTAAAACCTGTCTCTTCCCAATACTCTCCTAAATCACTGCACCCCTGAATACTCCACTAATAAACTTCACCACTTTCTATCATAACTCAGGGGCCAGCAGCTCTTGCAGCGGTGTCACCTGACATACCACCACATACCGCTCAACAACACTGCCTGCCGACTAGAACTCGAGGTAAGCCAGCAGCTTTCGTTGTGGCTTTCCTGATCCACCATCAACCCACCCACAACAACATTCCAACCCAACAAGCACCCGAGCTAAGCTAGCAGCTTTCGCTGTGGCTACACTCGCATCACACTCACTGCGAAACCCTGCTCACCAGTCCACATGAGAGACAATTAACAATGAGATAAGTGGCCCTGGCTAGCACACGCTCATCATTAACTATTCCCTGCCACTGTTAACCCGCAACGCCCATCCTGGGAAGCTCCCAACACTAACAATCCCCCACCACAAACCCATTCCCCAAGCTAGGTACAACAAGCCATCGATGACTGTTACATTATGGATACTTACTATACAATACGCTGAAACCTACTGCCTTCCTAGCCTAGGTCCCCCTCTGGCCACACAAATCGGGTCCCCTCCATGTGTTCGTCATATATGGAGCCCCCCTGCACCGCGAAATAGGGGCTGCCTGCCCACCATAGAGTATTCTCAATTTAGGCACAGCCTCCCCATTGGCTTACTATATGACGAATCACACTGTAGGGGGATACCCGAGCCTCTTCCCCCCTTTACAGTATCCTCAAATCTAGGTGTAGCCTCCACCCAGGTTCACCATATGCTTAAACCTTTGGCACTGTGAAACATAGGCCTTTATCCCACTGTACAGGATCCTCTAATCTAGGTTTTTTGACTCTGTCCGTGCTTATTAGGCGCTGATACCGGCTACAGTATGAAACCTAGGCCCTTCGCTACAGGACTCTCAATTCTTGATCCGGACATATAGCAAACTCATAGCCTACGGTACGTGTAGCTCACATCACTAGCGTGGACACAGGCCGCAGGCACGGCCAACCATCCATGCACGATAGAACACGTTTATGGCAAAGCACATCCGGCCTAGATACCTCCCGAAAGGAACCCGGTATAGCTGGCCTCACATAGATTCTCTCAACAACAGCAATCTATCTCTAACCTCAAGAGCACCCACCGACGTGTCTGACCTCTACTGGGCTGCTTAGTTAAGCCTTGCCAGCCACCCAAGTCTTAGAATGGCAAACATGCACACAGCATCTAAGCTAATCCCCTAGAATCTCTAACCACATCGACTACGGTCACCAAGGGCGTTCCAACCAAGGAATAAGTGCATTGAGGCCACACAAGTGGGGAAAGAGCGCTATATAAATAACAAAATACAAAATACAAATACATGTTGTTTTAATTGTATTAAAAACCCATTTTGGTCTATTTACTTCGTGTAGCATGCCCCCATATAGGGACTCTTCAGTAGACATCATTATACTCCTAAATACATTCAGAATTTTTCCACTCTAAAGAAATGTTTAGGTATGCCAACCCTAACTCACATCTTAAGCTCCCCATGGGATAGCTCATGGGTAGATGGAGGACACATTTCCATAATTTTCCCTCAATACGTTCCCAATTAATCATTTGTGAATCAGGGATAGTATCATATCCATAAAGAAGAGAGGGAACGACCTTTGCTTTGTAGTAATTCAACAAGGGGCTTATAGAGAATGTACAGTATGTTGAGTACATTTTTTTCATTTTGACCCCAATGGTATAACTTTAAAGTCCAAGTCCATTTCACATGCATCCTTTGACTATGCAGACTTCACTTTAATATCGAAGTATATTAACTCTTTCACTAACAGAATTATCTGATCTTGCATCATACATTTGTAATTAACTTTTCTAACACCATGGGGCGTCATTACGATTGTGGTGTTCAGGAAACAAGCTCACCGGCACACTTCTTTCCGGACCGCCACAGTACGAGTTTGCCTGCCGGGTGCAGCGGCCTCGGTAGGCAGACTTTTCACTGAAGCACCATCGTTTTGCAACAGTGCTGGTGCTTCCGTCTCCCCACTCCCATAGAGTCCTATGGCAATGGGAAGTTTCAAAATCCAGCGCCTGACTTCCTGTGCCGCTGGAACTTGCAAAGTCCTGGTGGCACCGGAAAGTCAGGTGCCAGATTCAGTGTTACAGGGTTGGCGGCAAACCGCTGGTCGCAGCAGCGGGTTACCACCAACCTCGTAATGAGGCCCCATGATTCTTACATACCAGGATTTGGGACTTGTCAGGATTCACTAGCAAGTTATTTGATTTTGCATATGACCCAAATGCATTCAAAAGGCGCTCCAGTCCTCTGGGTGTATAGTCCAAGAGAACGAAATCATCAGCATATGCGATCCACTGTATAGCTTGGGACCCGATCTTCGGACTGCTAGGCCCTGAAGACCCTCGCGTATGGAAACAAGGCACAATCACCATACACCAAGTGATACGGCAGACACGAGGATCGATTTCCAAGTACTAGGGTTTATTGCAAAGCAATATTCTCAGTTGGCCGACTGGGTCTAACGTCTCGCAACGTGTGTCACCCAGACCTTGTGAGACGCAAGAGAGCGAACATTCTACAACAGTATCATATATATAAAAAGACAATCGTACAATCTCTTTGTGACACATCTAAACTGCCCATAATGTATCTTCTTGAGCTAGGGTCCGGTAATTGACAATTATGACAAATATGACACACTTATGACACGTTTCTTACCCAGGGCTGTCAGAAGATGTGGTGAGGCCCAGGGCAAAACATTTGGTGAGGCCTCCTTACAATGTTTTGCACTCGGCCAGCGGCGGCACAACCGCAAACAGGAGACTCAAGAAATCTACCCTTGAGTTTGTGTGCAGGATCCCAAATATGGTTTATTACTACAACTCTAAATCAACTACAGCAATGTTAGATTTCTCTACTGAAGAAAGGTTCATGCCAGACTAACTTTTTTATCATATGAATAAATATATATAAGAGGACATGAGCTCTCCACTGCGCCACCTCCAATTCTCTGAGGGTCAGTCACTTTTCCAAGCAAAGAGATGAGGGCAGATCTCTTTCTTCGGGTGAGGCCTCCCTCTGGAAACAGCCTCCCTGCCTCGCTGAAACTTGAGAACCATCTCCGGTTCCGGAAGCACCTCAAGACCTGTCTCTTTGCTTCTGCCTTCTCTCTTCCTCTCCCTTGCTGATCACCTGCCTGATCCATGCACTGGTCACCTGGTCAAGCTCTGAATTCGGGCCCAGGTCCCTACCTGTCCTGTTGCAATCCCGTACTGCCTCTTGGCTCCCCTGCACTTGTGGCCTGCATCTGTAACCCTACAGTCCCCGCTCTTTCTCTTATTCTCCACCCTTTGGCTGCACTTATGAGTACCGACACTTGGCACCCATTGGCTGCACTCTTGTTTCTCCTTTGTTACTGCACTTCTGCATCCTACCCCACCCTCGGCACTTCTCCCCTCCCCCTTTCCCTGCTCTTGCTCGATCTGAATGACACAAGGCCTAGTAAGATCTGTGTTTTGTCCTACTCTTTTGTTTCTCCCTCCTTGCCTTGTTACGCCTAGAAACACTTGTGTACAGGCACGTTATAAATGCCATATCATATCATTAAGGAGCACCCTGCCCCTGTGTGCGCATTAAAACACACATCATACACAGTGACAAATGATGCACAGTGGAGGCTGGTACATTTCTGAACTTAAGAGGCTTAAATGTTTGTGCAATTAGGCAGGATCAACAGAGCACAGTGAGGGAGCCCAAACCAAACAAGGGTTGCTTGAGGGGGGTTCTCACTCCCAAGAAAATCTTTGAAACATTGGGTTAAAAGTATGCATTTTACAGCACTTTCTTTGCAAAATTGGGTAGAAATCCATAGTTTGCAATTGGTTTTGTATGAAAGCACATGGAAATTCCCAATAGTTGCAAATCACAAATTGTGCATAGGAAACTTTTCCAATACATTTCATGCCGCCTTTCCACGCGAGATATGCTTGTATAAAAATATATTCATGCTGGTTGTTCTAATTATGTCGATGCAGGCTGCATCAATATATGCAATTATTACCATGTACGGACACCCAGCCAGTAAAAATACCATGCCACAGAAAGTATATCCAGGCTGACTGTGTACCTTAAGTGCATAACTGTTATTACTGGCTAGATTGGCCTACATTCAATGTGGGCCAATTTAGCCAAGTAGTACGCTTGCTTTAACCTTGCTGCATAGTCCTGTGCATCAAGGGTAAAGCAAAAAGAGCACTGGCAATGCTAACAGTTTGGGCATTTGTGTAGGCATGGGAAAAGCACTTCTGTATTGGTATTAGCTGACCATTGATAGTGCCAGTGCAAAATGGTTTGAGTACCTGAGTAGCTAATAGCAGTGCCTGGTAAATGCCTAATACTTATACAGAAGCCAAAACTGTTGGCTTTGCCAATGCTTATTTTTAAAAGAACTTCAGCGAAAGACACGCAGGGTGTTTTTAAATTGAGTGGCCAAAGGCAGACCTGATTAAGACATTTTTATTACACCAGTTACTTGTTTACAACTCCAATGAAGTCATGAATTCTCAGAAGGCTCCTTTGAGGAAACACTTGCAGGCACATTGAGGGCAACGTTTGATGGCAAGGCATGTTTAAAGTTAGCTCAAAGAGTTCAAGTGAGGAGGTATTTTGGGTGGGGAGGGCAGGAACTGGGTGAGAATTGCCATAGGGATTAGCATGGCCATGAGAAGTAATTTCACTGTTAGCCCCTGCATTCATATCCATACATTTTTAGGTAATTGAAATTGTGATGTGGGGTTAGCCCTTGCATGCTAGAGGAGTGATTAGAAGGGAAGTGGTGACATGAGACATCTCATTCTCACAGCAGTCCTTAAATGTGGCGTTTCAGAAATGAAGGCAAGAGGTAGCTGCTTGTAACATTGAAGCTTCACCAGAATAGTCTCATTCGAAATGTGGAAAGATGTTCGGTGCCAACACACAGGGAAGTTTGCCCCTTACTCACAGCCTCTGACGCTAGCGCCTCTCCCAACATTTGAAGTGTTAGTCCCCTTTCGCCCCTGGCATTTTAGCCTAGGTGCACCTCTGATGCCATAAACCCACCCCTTAATGAAGTGGCCCCCAGGGCGGCTACATTTAGGGGTGGTGCTGAACACACACTCACAAAAAACACTTTCACCCATGCATTCATCCACCAGTTACACAACTCCATACATGCATGCATACATAAAACCAAACACAGCATTGACACAAACACCAACATGTACGCATTCATTCATACATACACCCTAATTTCATTTAAATACACATATACACTTTTAATTTAAAATAAAAAACACTTACCTAAACCTCCATGCACCCTTAAAAAGCATCCACGCAGCCGACACATAGACATGCTGCCTGACAAGAGAGAACTCCTCTCCCATCAGTCAGCGTGATCACGCTGACAACATGAACACACTGGCTGACAGGAGAGGAGTCTCCTCCTGTCAGTCAGCGTGGTCATGCTGAGCAATGTGAACACACTGACTGACAAGAGAGAACTCCTCTCCCATCACTCAGCGTGGTCACGCTGAGCAACGTGAACACACTGACTGACAAGGGAGAACTCCTCCCCCATCAGTCAGCGTGATCACGCTGACAACATGAACACACTGACTGACAGGAGAGGGGCCCTCTTCTGTCAGTCAGCGTGGTCATGCTGAGCAATGTGAACACACTGACTGACAAGAGAGAACTCCTTTCCCATCAGTCAGTGTGATCACACTGACAACATGAACACACTGACTGACAAGAGAGAACTCCTCTCCTGTCAGTCAGCGCGGTCATGCTGAGCTATTGAACACACTGACTGACAAGAGAGAACTCCTCTCCCACCAGTCAGTGCAGTCACGCTGAGCAACGTGAACACACTGATGGACAAGAGAGAACTCCTCTCCCATCAGTCAGCGTGATCACACTGACAACATGAAAACACTGATTGACAAGAGAGAACTCCTCTCCTGTCAGTCAGTGTGGTCATGCTGAGCAACGTGAACACACTGACTGACAAAAGAGAACTCCTCTGCCATCAGTCAGCGTGGTCACACTGAGCAACGTGAACACACTGATTGACAAGAGAGAGCTCCTCTCCCATCAGTCAGCATGATCACGCTGACAACATGAACACACTGATTGACAAGAGTGAACTCCTGTCCTGTCAGTCAGCGTGGTCATGCTGAGCAACGTGAACACACTGACTGACAGGAGAGAACTCCTCTCCCATCAGTCACTGACTGACAAGAGAGAACTCCTCTCCTGTCATTCAGCATGTTCACGCTGAGCAACGGCAACACATTGACTGACAGGAGAGGAGTCCTCTCTTGTCATTCAGCATGTCCACGTTGTCAGCTGAATGACGGGAGGCAGCAGAGCTTACCTCTGAGCCCTGCTGTCTCCCATTATTTTGCAGTTTGTTGCAGAGCCAAACGGCTTTGCATCAAACAGCAAAATCATTGAGAGCAGACAGCACAGTCCCACCGGAGACTGTGCTGCTTTCCACTTAGGAGAGGAGGCGTGAGGCCCCCCGCAAGTGCGGGGCAGTTTGACCCCCCGAACCCTCCTTGTGACGGCCCTGTTCTTACCCAATCTATATTACTCGTTTTAGCAACAGTTGCAGCTTGCAGTAGGCAGACATGGTTCTTTGTTATGAAGAACACAATGCACTTGTTCAGCGAGGATACTGTGTTCGTAGGAGAGACACATTCCAAAGTATGTTATCTACTGGTTTCTATTCGTGAACTAGGGGTCTGCCTGATCTAAAGAGGGCCCCGGAGGGGGGCTGCTAGGAAAGTATAATTCATGCTTTAATGGCCTGTTTCTACAGTTTCAGCGAGACCGGCCGGCACCTGGCTTGGTGATTAAATGCCTCTCTTGTGAGGGAGGAAAACAATGTATTTCTGTACTGTTTGGCATTTCTGTCTGGGCCGGTCTCTCAACATGTAACTTTTGGCCTTGCTCCGTGCATGAGCAGAATGAAATAAAATACATTTTGCAAAGCGTTTGAACAGAAAGGCAAAGAGAGCAAATGGCGGATCTTACACAAAATGGACGCTCTATGGTTATGTAGGGCATATGAAGCGATTGGTTTTCGGCCAACATACTATACTTCTATGCTTTGGTAGGGTAATTTCTGGACTCACAAACCCTCCTTTTGGCCGTAAGCCAAGAGCATCATCCATACATCGCATCTTCATCTCACCATGTATCTAGTTCTGAGCTATACATACTACTGTATTCATCGTCATCAATATTAATTGACATGAACTCTTTCATAGTTTCTGCTTCGTGGTTCGCTTTTGTATCCACTTTGGAAGATCTTTTCTCTGTTATCACGTGTACGCATTCATTTGTTATTTCAGAGCAAATGATTGGCAGGCAGTCTATGCAACAACAACATGTCATGAGGAACCCAAGTAATGTTACTAGAATCGCACCTAGTTTCCATCCCCATGAGCGCAATAACTCCCATTCAGCTCCCAACTGCCTGTCAGGGTACGAAGGTCAGAGCTCAGGATGTGCAATTTCTTGATTGCCTCAAAAATCGTAGGGGAGGAGTCACTTACAAATACGCAGCACGCTGACCCCAGGATTTTGCATACACCTCTGCGGTCAGCCAAAATTATGTCAAGAGCCATTCTATTTTGAAGAGTCATTAATCTAACTGCCTTTTGTTCTGGGGTCATATTATACAATATGTCGGTCGTTCCATTTATCGTTTTTTCTAATATATCTCGGACAGTGTCCGTATATTCCAGGACTTTATTGCTTGGCCCCAAAATGGGATAAATGATTTTGCTATGTCTTCCACAACTAATCCTGTGTCATCCCGCCGGGGCTTGGATCTAGATAATTTCGATATGTCTGACGTTTTGGAAATATACCCCAGGGAAAAGGATCCCTAAGTAACATGTCCCTCTCCAATTTCTAGGCAACCAGGGATAAGCTTTTTCTCCACATATAAACTAAACGGGATCACCTACATATATTGGTTCTTCTGCTCTCTCAAGTACTACAATATTCATGCATCTATTGAATGTCCCTACTGAATAGGAACCTTATTTTCGTAGGAAAAATGGGACAATGCAAGGATTGTAATTCATAGTATAGGAGGGGGGCACTACGTCTTTGTTCCCTACTGGATTCATGTGAAATGGGATTACAGATGATTTGTAAGGCACATAAAGTCTATCTACTGGCCTTACCACAGGTTTTATCACTCTTGCTCTGTTAAATATGGAACAACCCACCGGTTCCATTACCACTTTTTCAAACTCATCTATGTTTGTTCCATCTAACTGACCCGTATCACTTTTATTCCATTTCCCATAAAATAGTGCACTTAGTGATGCATAGCATGCTGTATTAAGGGGTAATGGCTGTACATATCAACCCATTCCTTTCCCGCCATGCTGGGGTAAATGGGAGCAGACCCAGCAGTTTGTTCTATTCAGGATAGCGTGAGTCATATTCATGATCAAAAGCAACGTGTTATTGTCATAACCTTCCCTGTGTCTTTCTTCTAGTGGAGGGAGAGTATAAGAGAGTACATGGACTGGACTGTCTGTGGCAGGTGCATTGGTAGCAGGCAAAAGAGAACTTAATGGATACACGCTCTCCAAATACCATAATACTGGGATCAGTGTACTCAGAATACAAAGTAGTGTTATAATCATTAGCATGAATTTTCTACAGCAAATCCTTCTAGACATTTTTATAGTCTCTATATCTATTATGTCATCAGCGTTGGTGCAGGAGGGAACAGAAGTGAGTATAGGCATTGTGTGCAATCCTTCTCCCCACCAATGTTCGTCGTGAATAATTACTTTACAGCAGCGCCTGTAAAAACAGCAAAGCGTTCAAAGAGGTCAGCAAAGCATCTAGGCCAGTTTTCATTAGCCCGAATTGCCAAACATGTGGCAAGATTATTGTGACTCTGCACAGTGCTGCAAAGACTTTAGAGCAGGCATCAATTGTGTTTGTACCATATGCACCCCGCTTGTTCGCACAAGGTGATCAACAAAGGTCATTCACCTTTTCAAAGGTAGCACCGGGAAGCCGCGTTCCAGAGCTCCCAATTTGATGCAGATTGGTACAGCTCCCATGCTCCACTTCCCTATGCCTCTGATTGCCAATTCATCCGTGTTGGGAAAAGAGGCAAAACATGCAGATCAGATAATTTCCGATTTTGAGAACGTAGGTTGTACATTATCGCTCCAGGTACTGTGTGATCCCTGAATAATGCAGATTCACTTCCAGATGCAGGCTCAGTGTCAGCCTGTGATGGAATGAGTGATGAAGCAGGCCTAATGTCAACCCGCGATGATGCAGGTTCAGCTGGGCAAAGTTGGGGCACGTTTAGCCCGTTCTCCTTTGTGGCAATCTTTTCAGGCACTTTCCCACATTTTGGAAGTATCTGTGGCAGAGAACTGGCGATGGTGTCTTTCGAGTCAAGGGCAGCTGTTTCTTTCTTGTCATCTGGATCAGGCGGCTCTTTCAATGGAAATGGAATTCTCTTTGTGTGGGTGGCATGAATCCTTGTCTTTTGACCATCCACTCGGACTGCAGTCTGCGGTGCCAGGAGAATCTGGTATGGGCCCCTCCACCTAGGTGCGAGCAAAGATTTTCTCTCAACGTTCTTCACCAGAATCCACTCTCCTGGCTGCAGACAATGCCCTGGACCTGTGTAGCTGACAGCAAGAGCCTCGTGCACCTGCTGATGAATCAAACGTAGTTTCTGAGTTAACACAATACAATAAGTGCTGAGCAAAGGGTACTCTACTTCATTCAATTGCCTAGGCTGCGGGGCGCACCAAACATTTGTGGGTCTCCCCATTACAATTTCGTATGGGGAGAGTCCAGTCCTTGCCTGCACAGACATGCGCATGCACAACAAAGCTAAGGGCAATGCATCCGGCCACCTCAATTGATTCCCTGAACAGATTTTGCTAATTGTATTCTTCAGGATTCCGCTCTGGCACTCAACAAGACTGGCACTCATCGGGTGTCTGGCCGAATGGAATCGTTTATCAATCTGAAGGCCTGCACAAATCTGTAATATCACGGCGGCAACAAAATGCGGGCCGTTGTCTGACCATATGACCCGTGGCAGGCCGAATCTAGAGAAGTACTCTTTCAGCATCACTTTTGCTGTGCTCATTGCTGTGCAGTCCTTAAGTGGGTATGATTCCACCCATTTACTGAATGCACAGACTACCACCAGGATGTATTTGAGATTCTGACATCTTTCCATTTCTATGAAATCAAAATGGATGACTTCAAAGGGCATGGGGGGGGAACTACCTACTGGTGTAGTTGTTCCTTTTCCAATGTTATGTTGCAAACAAGTCGTACAATTCTGGACTGGCCTTTCAGCAGTTTTGTTGATGTGTGGATTCTGCCATATAGTGGCCAAATGCTGAATCATTTTTTAGCACATATGTGTGTGGGACTGTGGGCCATGATGACCATTGCGGTTACATAGGAGTTGGGCAGTATCTACTTTCTACTTTCCTTGTCTACCGAGCAACCCTCTACGTCTAATTCTGCTGAACCCTCAGCCCATGCTTTTATTTAATCTGCAGTTGCTTCCGCTTGCATCTCTTTGACTGTGGCAATCCCATTTTCTATCATGAAGGGTACTTCTTCTGATTGTTCAATAAACATGCTCGTGTGTAGATCAGTGGCAGTTTGTTTTGCAATTTTGTCTGCAAATGCGTTTCCTTTTCCAACGTTACATGTTATTTTTTTATGCACTTCGCATTTCATTATTGCTAGTCGCTTAGGATGCGCAAGTGCAGACAACAATCTTGCTATCAAAGGACCATGTTGAATCTTGGTTCCATGTGATGTTAGGAAACCCCTCTCAGCCCAGAGTCGACCAACATTGTGTACCACCCCAAATGCATACTGACTGTCAGTATATATGTTTACATTTAGGTTTTCAGAAATTTCACATGCTCTGGTTAACGCTATTATCTCTGCAGCCTGTGCTGAATTATATGGGATCCTTCTGCTCTCAACTATACTCTTTAGTGTTGTGATGGCATATGCAGCAGTTGATGTGCCATCGGGCAATTTAAAACAGGAACCGTCACAAAACAGTTCTCCGTCTGGCTCTTTATGTGGGGTGTCTGTTAGGTCAATTCTTCCTTTCGTTTCTTGTTCATCACCATTATACAATCATGGGGTGGCGGTTCCTTCTCACCCATTCTTTCATTGGGAGGGGGCATTAATTCTGCAGGATTCAAAGCACAACATCTCAAAATTTGAATATGTGCTGCAAACAGGACAATGTCATATCTCGTCAGTCTAGCTGATGTAAGATGTTGCATCTGCGTTCTATTTAAAAGAACGTCTACTGTGTTAGGCACCATCAAAGTTAAGGCGTGACCCAAAACCATTCCTTCGGTTTGTTTTACTGGCACGGCAACCGCAGCAACAGCTTGCAAACAGCGCAGCAAAGCACATGCTACAGGATCCAGCGCAGAAGAAAAATAACTGCATGGTCTATTTCTTCCTCCTTGTTCCTGAGTCAAAACAGCCAATGCACAGCCATTATTTTCATGCACAAATAACTTAAAATCCTTTTCTTAATTTGGTGTGCTCAAAACTGGAGCTGAGCACAACGCAACTTTCAGCAGCAGATCAAATCCATTCTGACATTCCACGCTCCATGGCAAAGGCAAAGCAACATCCTTCTTTGTCAATGCCACCACAGGTTTTACAATCATAGCAAAGTTAGCAATCCACTGCCTGCAATATGAAGCCATGCCTATTATGGCTCTGACTTCCTTCTGTGTCTTTGGAATAGGCATACCAGAGATGCTTTCTATCCTATCCCAAATAGGCCACCTCCTTTCGACAATACTGGAATTTGTTTAATGAAGCTTTATGTCCATGTGCTGCCAAATGTGTCAACAATTCAACGGTACTCTCCTTGCAAATGTCTTCTGTGTCAGCAGCAATCAATAGGTCATCAATGTACTGTTTAAGTACACAACCCGTTGGTAGCTCTAGCATGCCTAGGTGTTCTGTTAATGCTCTGCTATAAATACTCGGGCTCTCAGTGTAACCTTGTGGAAGTTGTCTAAATGTGAAAGAATGTCCCCCTAATGTAAAAGCAAATACATATCTGCTATCAGGATGTACTGGAATGCTAAAAAATGTGTTCTTCAGATCAACAACACTAAAATGTGAAGCAGAAGATGGAATCATTGTCAAAATTGTAGTGACATCTGGGACCAATGGAAATTGGGGATCAACTACTTTATTCAATCCGCGAAAATCAATTATAAAACGATATGGTATTTCGTTACCTCTTTTCTTATAAACTGGAAGAATGGGACTGTTGCAAGTGCTACCAGTAATCTCTTCTATCATGTTCCATTTAATGAAATCAGAAACAATGTATTTCAATGCTTTCTCACCTTCCACCAAAATTGTATACTGTGGGATACGTGGCAATGTGATTCCCTCTTTTCAAACAATTTTCACCGGCTCTATTTTCAAACAACCAACATCGTTGTCATTCATTGCCCATATACAAATTGGTACGTTACTTAATTCAGTTGGTAATGGTTTAGACAAAAATTGTGACACTGGCATTTTTTGTGGTGGTATTGTCAAATACACTCCATCAGGAGAACAAAGAATAACCGCACTCAATTTTTTCAACAAATTGAAACCCAATGAATTCTCGACACAATTTTGTGTCAAAAGGAATGGGCAAGACTCAGTGAATGGACCTAATGTTATAGGTACCGACTATGACACTGGCCTAATTACTGGTGTACCTGCGAACCCTACTGAAACATTCTTTTGCCCTAACAGTGGTATCTCCGGAACCAAGTGATGGTCTATTGAGCACTTCTGCGCACCTGTGTCCACTAGAAAAGTGTGCTCTCTATTCCCAACTTTCATTTCTACGTAGGGTCCTTTCTGATCAACGGGAATAGATACTGGTTCCGACCCCTGTCTTGGGCTGTCCTAGTAGTTGAACAATATATCATCCGATGTAAAGTCACCAGAATAGTATGAATTGGACTGTGTATCAAAAACATTTCCTTCTCCTGCACTATTCTGCTGATGTTGGTTTTGGTTCTGATTCGGGTTGTTATTTCCCTGGTTATTTTGATTGTGTCGCATCCTTGTATTTCTATTTTGTCCTTGCATTCCCAGGCGACCTCTAGTCTGTCCTCTCGGGGCATTTCCATTCCTATTCTGTAAATGTGGGCACTGTGCTCGCCAATGGACTTCTTCCTTACAATATGCGCATTGATTCAGTCCAATTAGACCTCCATGCATGTTGGAGAAATTCCCTTTCGTTTTTGCATTTCCTCCGCCCCTATTATTATTCGCTACCTGTTGCATTAATACTCTCGTTTTTAGATTCACCCTATCCCTCACCTCTTTCTCTTTCTCTGTATTTACTCTATTCTCATAGTATTGTGCCATGTGTAATACTTCACTCTGTGATTTTGCTTGCCACGCACTTTCAGAGGTCATTATAAAATTTTGAATTTTAGGTAGCCACCCTCTCACATATTTGTCAACAAATAGTCTCTTCCCGGGTTCAGTGCTTAAATCTTGGCTACTAAAATCTGCAAATACTTCTTCAAATCTATTAAAATAGTCAGTAACCAATTAATCTTTGCCTTGCATGCATGCCGTTAATTTGTCCCAGATAATTCTCCTTTCAGGTACCAAAATCTTTAATTTCTGTACTATTCGCGCTGGTAATGCTAACAGAGCTGGCGATGGCTTCTCGCCAGCTTTTCTGTCCGTATCCTCTTTTATCAAATGTTCCCATGTATCACCCAAAACATCAGTGTCATCTACATTCCTAATTTGCTTCCATATATCTACTGGGAGAATCACAGGAAATAATAGATCAATATCACTCATTGTAAAAATGGACGATTTCAAATAGGACTCAATCACTTTATAAAATCCTGCTGGATTCTTTCTCAAATCAGGGATTGTTTGTTTTATATTATTCACCTTTTGCCTAGAAAAGGGGACATGCACGAATTGTGCCGTATAATGGGCTTCTATTAGTCGTTTCAGTGGGGGCAATCTCTACTTTTGGCGCAAAGGTGGGAGGGACTTCTCTCATGGGAAATATCGAACTGGGCGTTTCCTCATTGGATCTTTTATTAAGCACTATAGCTAAATCGAGGGAAAGGGCAGTCTTTCCAGTTTCAGGTGAAAACGCTCTTTTGTATATTGTCATTAAATCGGGGGCAACAATACTTCTTTTCAAAACATTAATCTTGTAAATACACAACCATCACCTGCAATGCCTTCCTCTGCATCTCTACCATATACTGATCAAGCGTATCATGCACCTCCATTGGAGAAATGTTAGCATCCGTAATCCATATACATATATGCCTCTCGTGTACATATTTTCATCTCTTCACTAACAGGTTTTGACAGCGGAAAAAATCGCCGCTTGACATATGGTACCACCGGTTGTTTCCCTCTTTTAACCTCTGCATGCAATTCA
Source organism: Ambystoma mexicanum (assembly GCF_040938575.1). Lineage (NCBI taxonomy): Eukaryota > Metazoa > Chordata > Amphibia > Caudata > Ambystomatidae > Ambystoma > Ambystoma mexicanum. Next base: position 1,603,109,278 of record NC_090929.1, on the reverse strand, counting down.
TCAAGTTCATTTTTAAACTCAAATAGCCTGTCTACGTGCTCTTTTATCTCTGCCCTACTTTCCCTCGTATGCGAAAAAGCATTTAGATCCCATAACTTCTGAGGTGCTAACATGCCAGTCAATTTCTTCCATCTGTCTATAAGATACACCCCCATGCATTCTAACAATACCCGTTTTTCACCGAGCTTCTGGTAGTCATACATTGCACTCAGCATGGATCCCTCGTCATTTCCTTCAATATACGTTTCTGCCCATTCTTTAAGTTCTTCTCTCCTCTTCCTGCTAACCGTACTACAGGTTACTCTGGTGCTTTCTCTCTGTGTAGGCCCCGCCTCCGTAGAGCTGCCTTCTCGGCAGCTGCTAATTCCTGCTCTGTCGGCGGAGGGGGAAATGGTATCATGTGCGCAGGGGGAGATGGTACAGTTGGAACAACAGGAATGGGGGGTGGCCACTGAGGTGGAGCAATGGGTACTGGTGCAATTGTGTCAATATTACTTTGAGGGTGTTCTTGTCTCTTTTCATTCCAAATTTTATTTTTTAGTTCATCTGATTCATGTAGCTCTTGTTGTGGATATATCTTTTGTATGCCTAATTGGATACTCCTATCCCCTCTCCTGATATCCTCAGCCCCTTTGAGCTCTTCTAGTTCTATTGCTTTTTCTGTCTTTGATTTATGCCTTCGCGCATGTTTCTCCCTACTTTTTAAACTCAGGTTAGCTTCATTCCTCCAATCTCTTATAGCGTCAAATGTCACTGGGCGTGCTTTCTTGCACATCAGTACTGATTCTAAGTGCTCTATATGGGCCATCTCAAAAGTACCGTCTTTTGGCCACTGCAAATCTACTACCTGGCTGGTCTGCCTATGCCAAATTTCATTAAACATTATTGCTCCTATTCCATATTTCACATACATCTCAAACGCTGGCGACCCTATGGGCGGCGCAACCTGGCCAGTTACAAAAGATTGTCTACCGCAGTGGAAAAATCCCACTAGACAGGAAGACAATTTCCCAGGCATGATGATCTTATTCGTACCTTAACCTGGGCGTTTGATCTTGCAAGAGCAACACTTAACCAATATCAGGGCTGTTAAGAATCGGGGCACTACTCACCTGATCAATCAGTTCGTCTCTCAAGACGCAATTCGTCCGTATACAGACGCAACCAAAAATCGTTGTGACTGCGTATCTGGCTCCATCTGCCTCGTTTCGGGACCCTCGCCTCGATGCTCTCTGGCCGCTGCTTGTCGATCAGGGACCGGTTGTGTACAGATCTGCAAAGGAGTCTCTCATCACTTTCATAGAGGCGCCCCAAACACCTTTGATCCCGGTTCGACTGCCTCATCCTCGATTCGTTTTCACCTTCTTCAAATTCAACGTACACGATGGAACAAATGGGAGAGGGTCCCTATTCGGGTGCCATTTTTTGCTAGGCCCTGAAGACCCTCGCGTATGGAAACAAGGCACAATCACCATACACCAAGTGATACGACAGACACGAGGATGGATTTCCAAGTACTAGGGTTTATTGCAAAGCAAAAATTCTCAGTCGGCCGACTGGGTCTAACGTCTCACTATGTGTGTCACCCAGACCTCGTGAGACGCAAGAGAGCGAACATTCAACAACAGTATCATATATATAAAAAGACAATCGTACAATCTCTTTGTGACACATCTAAACCACCCATAATGTATCTTCTTGAGCTAGGGTTCGGTAATTGACAATTATGACAAATATGACACATTATGACACGTTTCTTACCCAATCTATATTACTCGTTTTAGCAACAGTTTCAATTTGCAGTAGGCAGACATAGTTCTTTGTTATGAAGCACACAAGGCACTTGTTCAGCGAGGATACTGTGTTCGTAGGAGAGACACATTCCAAAGTATGTTATCTACTGGTTTCTATTTATAAACTAGGGGTCAGCCTGATCTAAAGAGGGCCCCGAAGGAGGGCCGCTAGGAAAGTATATTTTATGCTTTAACGGCCTGTTTCTACAGTTTCAGCGAGACCGGCCAGCACCTGGCTTGGTGATTAAATGCCTCTCTGCTCGCCTTCAAGGACTTGTGAGGGAGGAAAACAATGTATTTCTGTACTGTTTGGCATTTCTGTCTGGGCTGGTCTCTCAACATGTAACTTGTGGCCTTGCTCCGTGCATGAGCAGAATGAAATAAAATACATTTTGCAAAGCGTTTGAACAGAAAGGCAAAGAGAGCAAATGGCAGATCTTACACAAAATGGACGCTCTATGGTTAAGTTGACGATTCTCTATTGGCGATGTAGGGCATATGATGCAATTAGTTTTCGGCCACCATACTATACTTCTATGCTTTGGTAGGGTAATTTCTGGACTCACAGGACTTGCCAACGAATGCTGCACTAACGCTGCAGTTATATCCGATAAATGAGGTTAAAGAGGCAGACTGCCAAGATACACCCCTTCCTCACCCCTAGCTCTGTTGGTATCTCTGCCAATAAGTATCCTTTGGTGTCCAGGCGCACTCAAAATGTGTGCCCTCATACAAGCTTCTCACAATCACTAAGAGGCCTTTTGGAATGCCCCAGGAGTCGAGTTGTGCCCAAAGACGTTCTCTATTAATGGTGTTCAACGCTCTGTTCCTATACTTTTATTTTAAACATAAACCATCCTGAAATGGTTTCTTTTTAAGATGTAACTGTAGGAAGCAGTTGGAACGTGCACTTGAGTCACTGCACTAAAAGCTCCCTTAAACAGCAGGCGCATTTGTTTGTGGGTTTGTATGGCGTGTGGGAGGGGGCTTGGTGATCGGGTTTGTGGGAAGCGGGGCCAGGCCAGTAGGCAGCCCATTTCCTGGTCCAGGGCGCAGAGGTAAATAGCTCAGGAGGAGGGCGCAGGATGGGTCCCACCTGGCTTCCTGCTCTCTGTTGACTTGTAGCTGACTGAAATGCATTGGATATATGCAAACAAAGGAATGCATATTCCAAACGCAGCGTGTAAAATACTCTGAAGTCACACACCCTGTGCCCCTCATTGTTTGTGTTGACAGCCTTTCAAATGGAGCCATTTATAAGTGATTGCTCATTTAACAAGCCATTGTTTTTACACAGTATGTGCTTAACATTTCAGTGTTAAGAACTGAACATGGGGCATTTTTATTCAGAAGGCCAGAACAAGTATGTTAGCTGACCAAACCTATGCATTCTGCAAAGAGAATTAACGTCCCACATAGAAAAAGGTTTAAACTATTTAACTATTTTTTTTTTGTATTACTTTTTCGTTACATATGGCACATCCCTAGGAAGGTTAACTGTCATTTTCTTGCTTAAGTATTCTAGTGGCTGCTTGGGACATGGACTAAAAGCATCCGCTCAGCATCAAAGGTCTTTTAACTTTTTTTAATAAGCCAACCACTGCCTAGCATGCACACCAGATGGCACCTCAGTGTGACTTGGCACCTTAATTAGGAAAGCAGGGTTCATTGTGTGCCACCATGCAGACAATAGTCCATGGCAAATCAATGATATGTTATATGATATGGCATTTATAACGCGCATGTACACAAGTGTTTCTAGGCGCGACAAGACAAAGGGGGGAAACACAGGGAGGACAAAACAACGATATTACTAGGCGCTGTTTCATTCAGATTGTGCCAGAGCAGGGAGATGAAAGGGACAAGTGCCGAGGGTGGGTGGTTGAGGGAGAAGAGCAGTTAACTCAAATGTGCAGCCGGCTTGTGGCTCAGTGCAGGTAAATCAAGAAGTGCAGCCTTCGTGTGGCTATTAAGTGCAGTAAGTGCAGAGAGATGGGACTGTAGGGTTGCAGATACCGACCACAAGTGCTAGGGGAGCCAGGGGGCCGTGCAAAGTGCAACTGGACATGCAGGCGCCTGGGCCCAAGTTCAGAGGGTAGCCAGGTAATCAGTGCAGTGTCAGTTTCAGACAGAAGATCAACAGTGGAGAGGAAGAGAGAAAGCGGAAGCAAAGAGGAAGGTCTTCAGTTGCTTCCGGAACCAAAGATGGTTCTGCTCAAGTGATGTGTAGTGTGTTCAGCAATGATTTGTGCGCTGCACAAGTCACCACCCTGTTGGTTAATGGCATCTATGTGGCACTCCCGGATGTAACAGCACATATGCCTGGAATGTTTTGTGTATGTGGCTCTGACGCTTATCCCATACTACTCGCACACAAACACATAAAGCAATCAAACAAGTTGCCTCAAATTGTACATCCACTAGGTCAAACACCCTTTCTACACTACCACACCATGATTTTCAATAGCTGCAGGCCAGTACTAATAAGAGATACTAATGCCAGTTCTGTTAGATACAGAGTAGGCCTGCTCTTTATTGCAGAAATAACCCCTAAGGCCTGCATAATGGTGAGGAGGTAGTAGCTGAGGCACTGTCAGTCTCTATCAGTGACCCCTCCCTGCCAATTGCACACCTGCACTGCACCCCTGGCAACTCTGGGGCTGCTTTTGTATCCCTACAGCTCCCTACCAGCACTTGACACCTGATGTCTGCACTTACCCTTGCACCTGCCACCAGCTGGACGCACTTATTTATTGTTCTTATTTATTGTTTTTATTTATTTACTGTTTATCCTATGTAATGCACTTCCCCTCCCACTTCCCCCTTGCACTTTTCCCTTCCCCCCTCCCCTGCACTTGCGCAATCTCAATGTCACCTGGCCTAGTAAGATTGTTGTCTCTGTCTTCCCTCTGTTCCTCTCCCTTGCCTCGTTGCACCTTGAAACACTTGTGTATAGGAGCATTATAAATGCCATATCATATCTTGCATTAGAAGCAGGTTTTGTGTAAAATTTTTCATCAGATTATTACTGGTCAGGCTAAAGTTTGTAAGAGGTACAATCCTTGCTGGGTATTGTTTATTGGGTGTCTCGTGTAGGGTATCCTTTCATGTCTATAGATATAATTCCCTAAAGATGTTTCTGTATTGGGGGTTGGGCATGCTCACACTGAGACCCAGCCCTTCTTCATCTAAAATTCTCCAGAAACAAGAAGCAAAAGAGCCTTTGACCCCATTTGAGTGGCTGATGTTCCTGCAATGTTATACTCACATCCAAAAACGTACGCTCTTTGAATGAGTTTGTATGGTTCATGGTTACAAACATTTTAATTTTAGGGTGAGTGTTGTGAACCGTGATGTGAGCACCAAGCCATGTGTCTGATATGAATTTAGAGATTCCTCCTGCGAAGCAAGAAACCTTGGGGTCATCTTTGATTCCACTCTCTCCTTCTCCTCTCACTTTTCAGACATCTCTAAAAAGTTAACTATCAGCTTCACCTCCTCAGAGGTACTCTACCTTTTCTCACTTTCCCCCAGAGGCTCACTTTCTCCAGAGCCCTGGTTCTCTACAGGCTGGACTATTGCAACAGCCTCTTCCTCAACCTCCCCTCTTCTGCCCTGTGCCCTCTGTAACTCATCCAGGACATAACCACAAGACTTATCCTTGGCCTCAAGCCCAGGGACTGCATTTTTCCGTTGCTGACATCCCTTCATCGGCTCCCTGTGGCTGCAAAAATCAAATTCAAGACCCTTTGCATTGTCCACAAGGCCTGGGACCTACTTACATGCAACAATGCCTTCCTAAATACTGTCCTTCATGAGCCCTCTGCTCATCTACCTCCAACCTTCTGCGAGTGAGCCGGTTCTACAAGCAGATATTTGGAGGGAGCTCCTTATCCTCAGTAGGTGCCTCCATCTGGAATAGCCTCCCTGCTACCCTCTGTCTTGAGCCGGATCTCCTTAAATTCCAGAAACTCCTCAAGACTTTCCTCTTCTCCTCTTTCTTCTCTCTCCATCTACCCTGCTAACCCAGTTCTGTTTTTTCCCTCTCTTCCTTACAGCATACTGACTGGCCGCTGGGTGTACCTCAGAGTCTCACTGGTCCCCATCCCCCCGCCAGTCCTCTCTTGCACTTGACTCAGGGCCCTACACCCCACTCACACTCAATGCACTTGAGAATTTAACTCAAGAGAGTGGCTCTCTACACTTACCCCAGTCTCAACTGACTGGGTGCACGTGATCCTCGGCCTCCCTGTGACCCTCTGTGCACTTGCTTGATCCGTACGCACTCTGCCTGAAGATCGTCTGTCTGTTCTCCCTTGTCTTCACCCCTTAATTGCACTGTTAACACTGCAGAATCGCTGTCAGGCCTATTTGCTGTCTCCCAAACTGTTAAATGTATTTTTTACGCACTTACTCTGCCTGTGCAGACTGTTATGGTCACAGAATTTCAAGGGCTCTGAGCGACAGTTTTTCTCCATGTCCCCCCACCCCCTCCTTTGAAACAGTTGCCTGTGTATAGGCGCTATATAAATAAACAATACCATACCATTCACACATACAATCCTTTTATCACAGACCTGTTTATCAAATATAGAGATCTCTGATGACTGTTATATTCCTGAAATACTCTATGATTTAATGCAAAGCATATAGCAACCTTATTGGTGCTATGTGTCCCCTTTCCCACTCGCAGAGACGTATTTTGAAAGAGTGCAATAAGAGTGTACCAAACCGTTCTATTTTGGAAAAATAACCTTCTATCGGAAAATCATTCATATGGTTAGTCTAGTATTGCCCCTTTTGAAATACAAGTGAGGTGGTGCGAAAGCACACCTGCAACACAGGGCCAGTGGGCCCTCAGACTCTGGCAGGCTGGTCACACTGGTGTGCCAGTACGAACAGTTTGAAACTGTATTCAGGCAAGGCCTTCCATTGAGCAGAGACATTTTTATGGGAGGGCAAAAGGGGCACTTTCCCAGGGCCCCCACCTTGGAGGGGGCCCCACAAGGCTGCCTGATCTAAAGAAGTAAGATTCCTTTGGTCACCAGACTTAAATAGCACACATCATAATATTTTATGGCATAGTGCTGAGGCTCTAAACCTATTGCCTGTCTGTTTTGGCAGGTACATTCTGCCTTGATCAATTTACCATGTAATGCTTTCTGTCTTCACTGTGGTATATATAGTTTGTGTGTTCCTTGTGGCACAACTCCTGGAGAGTTATTTCCTTCCTGTGGGAATTATGTTGATCATGTGCAATAGCCACATTTGAAATGCCTATTTGTAAATTGAGTGCCACAATGGTACAGAGGTTAGCTCAGTGTGTTAAGCACTCATTGCAGAGATGTGTTCCTATGGAAGATTAAAATAGCACATTGTTCTAAGGCTGGCCGAGCCTTTCCCATGCCTGAAGTTTATAAAACTGCATGCATATGTACTTGGTCTATTATCAGCAATGTACCTGCACCATATAGGGGTTGCAATAAAAACGAACATGCCATCCTTATGGTGAAGGTGGGGGCCAACACCTCCAATGAGGAGCATAAACTGTTAGTCCAAGAGATTAATAAGTATCCAAATTTGGAACCAAAGCATTCATGCTTGTATCCTGGCTTTGCCAGCAGACAATACAGTGATCCTGGTCAAATCAACTAATATATCGTACATTACTGTACTGTCTTCTGTGAAGTTTGCCTTCTTTTAGCCCATTATTTGATCTTTCTTCTTTCGTAGGCCATTTGAGTGGAAGGGGTGGTACAGAAGGGAGCGGACCAGATGTTGGTGTAGGACTTGGGCAAGCATATTTTAAAGTCTGCTCGTTTGACACAAAAAACGCTATGCATTTTTGAAAAAGTCAAAGGTTTTTCTGCACGTTTATAAATGACAATTTCATAAGCCAGTGTTTTGGAAGTATGTAAAACTTTAAAATACAAAAGAAAAACCCAGATTACACTGATTGGCATGATGGTACTTATATACTTCTCTTGATGATGGAAAGAATGAAGCTAGAATCATTATGTGTTACACACTTCGATAATATTTTGTTTTTAAAAATTGTCATGTTTGGTAATGTGATTGGTGTACTTTCCAAGTCAGTTTTATAAAATTAGATTATTTTATTGCATGGTAAAAACTGGTAATGAAAGTTCAAATGCAGAAATTGCAGAGTTGGCACAATTCCCAGCTTCACCTCATAACCAGTGTGTGTAATGCTGGGCATCTAGTGTAATCTTGAATTGCCTAGCCTCTCGAAATTGCCAGTCCCTAAACCTTTCAAAATTGGCGGCCCTTCAGAGTGATTTCCTTCTCTGGGTATGATCTTTAAAAGAGTCTCACTCATGGTGTCACTGGCTATAGTGTTGCTTCCACTATAATAGTGAGCATTGATATATTGCACACTACAGGCACTTATTATTTTGAATCTCTAATGGCAACACTATTTGAAAACCATGTCCCATTTATAATCTCAGTCTGTCTGGATACAGACACCTCCCTGGTAGCTTCTAATCTGCATCCACTATCCATGCTATGGTATGTGTAGCTTTCTCCTTCCTCCCAATTGGTCTGCTCTATCCATGCTTGAGCACTTTTGAGTTCTGTGAGGCAGCAAATGTAAATTCTCGGTCTACTCTGGGTTACATGTACCTTTTGCATACAGTCCTGCATTAATACTACAAGCTGCATACCTTCCTGGATGTTATTGATAAAAAGTCTCCTGTATCTATGCTAGAACAGAAGTAACCTCTTTGTAGACTGATAATGTTGGTCTTCAAATGGTACTTGTTTATCATTCTGATGAGAGCAAGAATGAAGAGGGTAAGGGGATTTAAAGGTAGTAAACATCCTTATTTTTAATGCTGTGAGGCAGCATGTCAACCTATGGGTTGTGATTATGGTGGGGGGGCAGATATTCTTGATCACTTAATTCCTTTGGTTTGGTGGAGGTGGATCCCAAAGATCTCCGTGCCCAGGGCCCCGAAAGTCCTTAAGATGCCCCTGCCTAAGAGAAGGTGACAGAAAAATATTTACTTTAGCAGCAACAGCTGCGTTTTCACATTAGATTTCTTCTGTAAAGTACTTAAATTAGAATGTAATTAAACCAGCTTCATTTATATAGCAATTGTGTATTGATATTGAGGGGTTTTGTTGCACGACAGAGGTGTAGTTTGGGAGTGATGTGTGTCAGTCGGGGGGCGGAGTACTGCTTTGCTGTGAGCACCAAGTTGGCTAGAAACTGCCCTGCCAGTAGGGAACATAGTTCCACTACTTCTTGTCATGCAGTGCAACCAACGCCTAAAGCGACCCTAGCCTCGACCTTTCCCCCTCTCCATCCCCCAACATCTATTAGGAATCCTGCGAGAAAAGAAAAGGGTGTTGGTGGGGCTACCACTCGGTGTAATACCCACGAGGTGCTCGTCCATAACGCTCTGGCGGTGGTTCACCCTGGGATCCGGCGTCGAGATGGTGGCTTTGCGAAGAACAAAGACTTTGCAGCGAGTGATCGGCACACAGCATTAGAATAGGAATGCTAATAAAAATAAAAAATATTCTGACACTCAAAGAGCAGGATGAAAAGAATACGCGATGACTTCCAGCAGGGGAGGTTATTATTTATCCCACGCGGGACGGTTGATATCAACAAGCCGAGCTCTTCTGGCAAGCTCATTATTTGCCTCTGCTTTAATTCCGGCATTAGCATTGGTGCCCGCTCTCAGCTTCCTGCGCCGCTGACATGTCCGCTTTTTATCCGCCGAGAAGCGGCGCGAGCGCGTAGCACCGAATCCCCCAGGCTTCCGCATTTCATTTTGACTCCGGGGAGGAGAGCTGTCGCGATGCCTTGCATCGCGTGTCTGTTTCTCTCCCTCACGTCCACGCTGAAAGACAGAGAAAACACGTGATGCTCTCCATCACGGGCGCATGCGCAGTCGCTTCTAGATTAGGACTGCTCGCGTCCCCTTTTCCAATTCCTTCCTCCATCAGTGACTTAAAAGTGAGCGCGCGCGTGCGTGTGTGTGCGTGTGTGAGTGACTGCGCGCGGTGCATGGTGGAAGTGGCATTTTGCATTGCTTTCTAGCACACGAACTGGAAATAAACCAGAAACTAATTTCACACCGCCCACTGAAAAACCCAGGGAATAGTATCAAGCTGTGTACCTTCCCACCACGAGCTATTCTCACCACCACAAACTATTCTCAACTTGTAACCCACACCAATATTTTAAGCCATCCAGCATCTCGTGAATTTGGTTCAGGTGTGGACTGCTTCAGACAATTTACCAACCACCCCTACCTCAGAAGGGACTTGAGAGAATAAATGGGGGTACAATTTATGACGTATCATACATTTACTCCCGCTGAGAGGTGCTCCTGGCAGTCTGTCCTTCATGGTGACATTGTGGCTGCTTGAAAAATCAAGCTGGCAAGAAGAAGTGGGCTGGTCAACATCACCAACCCCCACCCGCTGATCTGTGCTAGTTGCTGCTCATGTTCTAAATGCAGTATTAGAGAGCAGAAGAGAACATTGCTCAAATGCTGGCTACCTAAACCTTGTTCGGCACTCTGTTGCTCTCAAGCAAGGTCTGTGCTAAAATAAAATAAAAATATAATTAAGGCAAGTTGTCCTTTTTCTTCCAGACCCTGGGGAAAAAAGAGGAACGAGGCTCAGACGATCAGGTCCACCTGGGGTCTGACACTGGCCTAGTGGAGGCAGCCAAAGACAAGGAAGCCACCCTAGCCAAATGACAAATGCGGGTGCCTATTGAGAGCTGATCCGTGAGGATAAACAGAAACCACCACCAATCAAAGACATCGTGCAGCATGCTTGCATAATGTGTCCCAGAGCAAATGAAAGGATCACCAACTGAGAAAATGCAATCCTGGGATAATGTGTCCAACTCCCCAGATCAAATGAAAGGGATCACTGGCTGAGAAAGTGCTGCATGCTGGGATAATGTGCCCAAGATCCCAAGGGATCACTGGCTGAGAAAGTGATGCATGCTGGGATAATGTGTCCAAGATCCCAAGGGATCACTGGCTGAGAAAGTGCTGCATGCTGGGATAATGTGTCCAACTCCCCAGATCAAATGAAAGGGATCACTGGCTGAGAAAGTGCTGCATGCTGGGATAATGTGTCCAAGATCCCAAGGGATCACTGGCTGAGAAAGTGATGCATGCTGGGATAATGTGTCCAAGATCCCAAGGGATCACTGGCTGAGAAAGTGCTGCATGCTGGGATAATGTGTCCAAGATCCCAAGGGATCACTGGCTGAGAAAGTGCTGCATGCTGGGATAATGTGTCCAACTCCCCAGATCAAATGAAAGGGATCACTGGCTGAGAAAGTGCTGCATGCTGGGATAATGTGTCCAAGATCCCAAGGGATCACTGGCTGAGAAAGTGCTGCATGCTGGGATAATGTGTCCAAGATCCCAAGGGATCACTGGCTGAGAAAGTGATGCATGCTGGGATAATGTGTCCAAGATCCCAGACGGTCACGGGCTTTAAAAGGGCTGCATGCTGGGATAATGTATCCTAGTTCCCAGAACAAATGAAAGGGATCACTGGCTGAGAAAGTGCTGCATGCTGGGATAATGTGTCCTATTTCCCAGAACAAATGAAAGTCATCACTGCCTGAGAAAGTGCTGCATGCTGGGATAATGCGTCCAAGATCCCAGACAGTCACGGGCTTTAAAAGGGCTGCATGCTGGGATAATGTGTCCTAGTTCCCAGAACAAATGAAAGGGATCACTGGCTGAGAAAGTGCTGCATGCTGGGATAATGTGTCCTATTTCCCAGAACAAATGAAAGTCATCACTGCCTGAGAAAGTGCTGCATGCTGGGATAATGCGTCCTAGTTCCCAGAACAAATGAAAGGGATCACTGGCTGAGAAAGTGCTGCATGCCAGGATAATGTGTCCTATTTCCCAGAACAAATGAAAGGGATCACAGGCTGAGAAAGTGCTTCATGCTGGGATAATGTGTCCCAGATCCCAGAGCAAATGAAAGGCATCACTGGCTGAGAAAGTGCTACATGCTGGGATAATGTGTCCAGGCTTCCAGAGCAAATGAAAGGGATCACTAGCTGTGAAAGCGATACAAGCTGGGATAATGTGTCCCAGATCCCAGAGCAAATGAAAGGCATCACTGGCCGAGAAAGTGCTGCATGCTGGGATAATGTGTGCTAGTTCCCAGAGAAAATGAAAGGGATCACTGGGTGAGAAAATGCTGCATGCTGAGATAACGTGGCTAGTTTCTAGAGAAAATGAAAGGGATCACTGGCTGAGAAAGTGCTGCACGCTGGGATAATGTGTCCAAGATCCCAGACGATCACTGTCTGAGAAAGTGCTGCATGCTGGGATAATGTGTCCAAGCTTCCTGAGCAAATGAAAGGCATCACTGGCTGAGAAAGTGCTGCATGCTGGGATAATGTGTCCAAGCTTCCTGAGCAAATGAAAGGGATCACTGGCTGAGAAAGCCCTGCATGCTGGGATAACGTGTCTAAGTTTCCAGAGCAAATGAAAGGGATCACTGGCTGTGAAAGCGATACAAGCTGGGATAATGTGTCCCTGATCCCAGGGCAAATGAAAGGGATCACTGACTGAAAAAGTGCTGCATGCTGGGATAATGTGTCCAGGCGTCCTGAGCAAATGAAAAGGATCACTGGCTGTGAAAGCAATACAAGCTGGGATAATGTGTCCCAGATCCCAGAGCAAATAAAAGGGATCACTGGATGAGAAAACACTTCATGCTGGGATAAGATTTTTGTTGTAATGCATAAACAGGCAACTACATCAGTTTATGCACTACAAGGTAATATGGTGGTGACATTAGAAAAACTAAAAGTTGATGTCAGTAAAGTTTTAATATTTCAATGTAATCATAAGTACTGGCACTGCTCTGGCAACCTTCCATACAATTGTTTTTCAGCCCCCCAGCTCTCTTGGGAACACAAACAGACCCTTTGGGAACAGGGGCTATGTATCCTCATTTGAATGACTCGATCAAATCCATGTGCAGAAGACTCAATGCTGTCATCTCCAATTTACTATTGAGCACACAGTGGAGTTCATTGAGTAAGATAGGTAAACCACTACCAGGGTTTGCAGGCTGCTTTGAGGATAATCGAGTTTTGCATATTGTCACTAAGAACATGTACTCAATAACTAGGATTTCGCGTGCAACCTTGAAAATAGCTAATGTTACACACAAGCTAGTTGACTAGTTATCAGGCATGCTCAAACTTCCAAACATAAAGTACACATGCCCCCTCAAACATTCCTCTCGTGATTTCGGGAGGTGGTTCTTGAACTAAAGTTAAAAGCTACAATATATTAGACATGCCCAGACTTACCAAAAAGATATTCACAAGGGTCCTCAAACTGCCTCCATAGGATTTGAGAAAGTTCAACAGAGTTCCAGAAGCATTATTACTGCTCTTGAAGTTCCATGAATCTGCTTGCAAGCCTCAAGCCACCAGAGAAGTTCAGGGACACTGCAATGCTGTTAAACTATTAAAATATATAATGAATCCATATCTAAAATCAGAAATCACCGATACTGATATCCACAAACACTTGAAACTATTGTGATACTTACACAAAGTATTGTGGTATGCATTTTGCCATTTAGTCGCCCTAATCTGCATAGCTGCCAAAAGAAATATTTCTAAAATGCAACTCACGTGATAATCATGTGCACACATGAGGCGAAAATACGCTGCTCGACATTATCTAAAATTGATTGAGAATACCCAAAGGAGGAACCAAAAATGTACAGCGGAGTGTCTGATACCAAGGACAAATAAATACAAAAGTTGATATTGGTTTCTTCGGGCAGGTTATCACATTGGCATCTGGACCCCGCATGTGGTTTCCGCATAGCTTGTTTGGCAAGTAACTGTAATTGACTAAAAGATAAACAAGAGATCAACTTCCTGACCTGAACATTAAAAGCATCTAGAAGACAACACTCCTTGCGAAAGTGCAGGTCCATAAACGCCAAAGAGGCTCTCACAGTCTTCTACCCTAATACCTTGCCAGTCAAGAACTGTTCTTGACTAGTGCAAAAAGCCTGCTTAACCAATTTCCTGCATTGTTTAGGCAAGTTTACAGGATGATTAAACATGGAAAAACCCAAATCAGACAATTTCAAACTTGCCGAAGCTAACACGTGGCATCCCCCGACAAAATTCAGTGACAAAAGATCCTTTGAAAATAAACCGGGGGAGCATTACCCTATCTACAGCGAAAGCAACATCGAGGATAGTCGCAATTTCGAAATACAGAGGTATCATGTTCCTTTCAAAATTTGATAGTTCTCTAATAACACTCTTTGGAATCTCTGTTCCACAAACTCAAGTGGCGATAAAGAGGAGTGACCCCAAATATAGCCAGTAAGATAACTCAGCGTGTAGCGCGCTCACTACTGAGAATTGTGTGTGATCTGCAGCTTTGAATCCTGGCATGGCCAACTCAGCCTTTCATGCCCCTGAGGTCGATAAATGAGCACCGGCCTCGGTTGGCTGATAATCGTAGGTGAATGTTTAATGTATGGTGCTTTGGTGAAAGCGATATATACATGACAAATGATTGCTATTAAACCCCTGGGGCCCTGAGAGCAAGCCCACACGATTCTGCCTTGTGAACTTTAAGCACAGCAAAAATAGCACTGCCAACATAATTTACTGCAATTTAATTTGTTCATTTGCTGTGAATTCTTGTACATCTGGGCTGTCCCTGTAGTCTTATCGTGGAAGCTGACTCCCACATAGCCAAAAGGTTTAACCCTTGTCAGCCTGCAGCTACTAACAAAACACCCCAGCAAAGTTGCTCAGTGTGTTAACAGACGTGTTACATTCTTCTGAAGTCAATAATAATAATAACATCACAGTTTTCTACTGCGCCTCGTGCCAGATTCCTACCCCTTCTAACCACTGTAATGATTGTTATTATTACCCAGCTCAATTGATCGACCTCTGGAAGATGAATGTCTGGGTTGACATTGCCAGTATTCACACCTGTGACTTCAGGTTGCACACAATACATAAGACATGCGCTTGACTCGCTCAGCTATCTTGCCATTGAAGACTTATTCTGAGTGATACCTATGCGTAGGAAATCTGCATAAAATGTTTGTATGCAGGTGTCCTCCACATTTGCACATGTTGATCCTTGGCAGCTTTGACAAAGTCTGCGCCAGTGTGGAGGTTCCCAAACCTGATAAGCAACCCTACAGAGGAAAATACTTCTCCTGTGCAGCGAGGGGCACCTATTCCTTTCTCTCAGGAATCACTTTCACCAGATTCTGCACCCGAAGAATCCAGGCACAGTCAGCCAAAGTGAATAGTGAAATGATGGCCACGGTGGCCGCCATTGCAGGTTGCTCATATGCACATGTGCAGGGATCGCTAAATATTCTTATCTGTGCTGAAAGCGCAGAAATCCCGGAAGATTCTGGGTTCTAGTGTCTTTTTGCAGAACACATTTAATGAACCTAGGATCAGAATCTGAGGAAAATGCCCGAGCGCACAGATGCACCATCAGCTCTTTCCTCCAGGGAATCTGTGGCCACCGGAATGAGCCCATGTCCTCGAGAAAACATCTGCTATTGTGCCAAGAACCAATTCCATGCTGGGTTGTCCAACTCCGGGCCTCGAGGGTCAGAATCCTGACGGGCTTTCAGGATATCCCTCAATAAAATTCATGAGGATAAATTTGCGTACATTTAGAATCATTCTATGCACATTTATTTCATGAATATTAATGAGGGGTATCCCGAAAACCCAGCATGGATCTGGCCCTCGAGGCCTGGATTTGGACAACCACCATCATATTTCACAGATTTGAATGCTCGCAGGGAACACTCAGCTTTTCATCCTTCTGCATTGAATGAAAGGAGTGCCACTAAACTGGAAGATAACTGATAATACTGTGCCACAAAAAAATAATCAGAGGCGTGCACCCTTCCTGTTAATCCTTTCACTTAAGAAAGCAGCAGACATCTCCACCTATAATTAGCCTTGAGCTGTTTACCCAAACAGCTCGTTGATCTGCAGCTCTACTCAACATATCAAGGCTCATAAAGCAAGAACAGCTATAGGTAGGGACTCCTAGCTTGCGTGTGCATGAAGTGTAAGACGAAGGCTAGGCTGCAGCACACAGACCACATTGAATTGTTTCTTTGCACAATATTCAGAGCTTTTTCTGAACTCAGTGGTACTCGTTTATCAATTTGAAAAGGGTGAAAGGCTGAGCCTTGCTTGTCTGCATTCGCACCCTTGGTTTGCGTGTTGCACACCGATGTCTGCAGCAGGCCCCTTAACCTACCTAGATATCTTACCGAAGAATAACAGGAGGGGAGGTCACAGTGATGTTCAAATCCCCTTCATCGCCCATGCGTGCCATCCAATGTTCATTGACATGAAAGAACACTTAAAGGGGTGTGCAGGAGGGCATGCATGGAGTATCTAATGGGCTGTGCAATACGGAGCTGGGCACTAACAAAACACACATGGTTTTTGGAGTATGGCTGCTGTTTTTTAGGAATGTTTACCTTACAAAATCCCTCTCATTGGTATGGTCCTGACAGCTTCCTATGCTAACATATACACTGCGTATGGAAGACCAAGGGGCTTCATTCTGAATTTGGCGGTAATTCAGTGGTAATTCCACTGAATTAACGCCAAAATCGGATACCATTACCACGACTTGGCCCTGTGAGTTTACCATGGGGTTACAATTGGAGGTAGGGCGGTGTTAGTTTCCATTTATGGAGATTTTTTGGGGTAGAATTACCACCAGCGGAGTTCCCGAGCGGTATTTCCACAGATTGTTGGAGGAAAAGTGGAGGATTTACCTCCAGCATCTTCCTCCAAAAAGCTGCAGGATTACCACTCTGTAGTTCCGCCAGTGTTAATTCTGCCAAAACTTGGAATCTGGCGGTTCAGGGAAAACGCAGGCAATTCCGTGAGCACCAAAAAAAAGTGGCGGTATAGAAATTACCTCTACTTTTCCCCTGCACCGCCAAACTCGAAATGAGGCCCCAAGTTTCTGCTTCAAGGATGATTACAAGAAGGTGTTCTGTTTGCCAGTTGGGGCTTAACAAGGGCAAGCATGAACTCTTCGTGCATAGCTTTCAAAATCCCTTTTTTAAGTTTGTAGCAGGCTTTCAAAAACTGAACATAAAGAGCTAAAGTTTGTCCATACTTGGACCAACTGCAAACCAGAACAGCCGCTTTTGGGTATAGCCTTGATGCTGACAATGTTTCTTTTGTCAGAGCTCCTACGACCTTTGAACCTCTTGCACACACCATGTTCAACCGTCCAGTAAGCAGTAGCTCTTACAGCACAGCCTGAAAGTTGTACTTGGTCAAGCACACAGGATTTGTGAAATTCAAGGTTTGCTAAGACCGGTTCCGGCAGGGGTCTGCAACCGTTGGCTCTCCAGGAGCTTTGGACTACAATTCCCATCAGCCCTATCCAGCACAGTCAGTGAGGATAGATCATGGGAGGTGTAGTACAAAACATCTGGAGAGCTGCAGGTTGCAGACCCTTGGGTTAGAGCACTCTTACTAGGTATGTCAAGCTCCGCCTCTTGCTAGAACATGTGACGGACATGTGTAGCAATGAATGTTACTAGAACCCTACACATAATTAGAGTGTGGCCCACTAGCTACACCTGCAATCAATAGAAAATCCAATCTAAAGGGATAATAGTAAATGAGGGTGTGAAGATGCACAGAACGTGGAGTGAGCATTCTGGATACTGTCCATACAGGGCAACAGCTGTCTGCGGCTCAGTGTATTATTGTTAAAAATCAATTGGATCTCAAATGCTAATGCAATAAGGATTGTGGTCTAAAAGAGGTTCATAGATTCGGGGTTCTGCCACTGCAGGCGTGGTGCAGGGACACATTTACAGGTGCCCTGGCAGTGGTCCTGAGTGCTCTCATTTTGGTATGTAGTCCGAGACAGAGTAGACTTGGTTTTTGGGGTTGCGGTGTATATAAAAGCAACTACAAGCTTTTTGCAGGTTCCCCTAAATCCTGAGTCTAACCTGCAAACCAACACTGGCAGCTTGATACCAATGTCTTGGATAAGAAGCGGGTGATGAAAGTATGGAAAGTGGCCAAAATGGCATGGTTCGAGGTTTGGATTGAAGGTCTGGATTTAAGCCATGATGATCTGGCTGATAATGAAACACTATGTATTCCTAGAAACCTTTAGGAGATGTATATGATGATATCTGGGCTTCTTTGGATGATATGCGCGCATGGGTTATGCACCGGGCGCTATCTACAAGCTGTGGGAATCACTGGTTAATTCGCAATATCATTTGTGTGTCTCCTTTTTTGCTCTGTCTGTGCTCCTTGACATGTACAGGCTGCGTTTCCTCTGTTCATTCTTGATCTCCTCAATTATTCCATTGAAGGTTGTGTTCCTTGGGAAATAGTGGATCATTGCCTGCTTTGCCTCCTGTTTAAGCATTGTATACTTTTTGTGCTTGTTGAGGATGCGGGTGTTCCCACTTGAACACCTACAGAAGTAATAAACAAACAATGGGGTATCCTGAGTCTGGTGCGTACATGATAGTGAACCGGCTATGGCCGTGATACTGCACCGAGACAAAGGACAGGGCAAGCTCATAGAAGAGGTTAAGAGCAGATTACAATGTACAATATGGTAGAGAGGAAGAGGGTCAGCCATATTGTAATTGCTGAAAATAGGTATGATATGTAGTGATGAGAGGGGTAGCGAAAAGGGGGATTTAGCAGTGTAGAGTCTCAATAATATGGGTGAATCATTTCTCCTGTGCCCTTTGTCCTGTCTTGTAGAATGTCATTGAAAAACAATGAATTAGAGTTAAAAGCAGGATGGGCTGGCAAATGGAGTGAATTGAAACACAAAAAATCTCCTTGAGCCAAACTAGAAGAGAGACCCACAACATAGTGCACGTGAATTGTTGAGAGTAAGCCTCTTGGGTGCAGGGTTCGAGCAGGTTGATGCAAACGGAGCACCTTAACTCCCAGCCTTTTTGTTCATTGTTTTAAGAGAAAGGGATGAAATCCATTCGATCTATGGAATTCATTAGATTTTATAGCGCACATGTGCCTGACTTGATGTCGCTAGATCTGATTTGATTGCAGGAGTCTAGATTCTCAATGATGATGTCCAGCTCAGGCGAGATTAAGAGAGATGTTCTTTAATCAGGATGATCTGGAATATAGTAGTATGTATTTATCTATATGTAGGTGTCTTCTTGGGCTTGTATTGTATTGTATTGATATTTTATTTGTATCACGCTCGTGCACAAGTGTTTCAGAGTGCGACGAGGCAAGGGAGGGGAACAAGCGAGAACAAAACAACGATCTTACTAGGTCCAGTGACATTGAGAACGTGCAAGCGCATGGGAGAGGGAAAAGGGAAAAGTGCATGGAAGGGGGGAGAAGTGAAAAGTGCTGAGCAAAGGAATACAAATAAAATAATAAAAAGCAACAAACAGTTGTAGTGCAGCCAACAAGTTGCAATTGCTAGGTTTAAGGCAACAGCTCAGAAAAAAAGGAGTGGGACTGTAGGGTTACAGATACATACCCCAGTGCAAAGGATTGCCAGGAGGCAGTGTAGGTGGGTGGCGTGGTGAGCAGGTACCTGGGCCCGAAAGTCAGAGGGTAACCAGGTGCATGATGCCGAGACAGAACAGATCAGCAGGTGGGAGGAGGAGCAAAGGCAGAAGCAAAGAGGAAGGTCTTGAGGTGCTTCCGGAACCAGAGATGGTTCTCCTCAAGTTTCAGAGTGGCAGGGAGGCTGTTCCAGAGCGATGCCCCAGCCGAAGACAGAGATCTACCAACAGCTCTTTTTTTTAAAAACAACTGACCCTGAGGGAGTTAGAGGTGGAGGAGTGAAGGGCTCGGGAGGGAAAGTATTTACAGAGGACATCTGAAGGTATTTTGGGCACAGGCCCCAGAAAGCCTCGTGGACAATGTAAAGGGTCTTGAATGTAATCCTTGAAGCCACTGGGAGCCAGTGGAGAGATTTCAGGGCTGGAGAAATATGATCCCAGGGCTTGAGGCCAAGGACAAGTCTCGCATTCCTGTTCTGGATTAGTTGCAAAGGGCGGAGAGTAGAAGCAGGTAGATTTAGAAAGAGGCTGTTGCAGTAATACAACCTAGAGAGAACCATGGCTCGAGAGACACTGAGATTCTGGGGGAAGGAGAGGAAAGGCAGAATACCTCTGAGGAGGTGCAGTAGGAAGTTTGATTTTTTAGAGACATCAGAGATGTGGGCAGCGAAGGAACACGTGGAGTCAAACATGAACCCGTGGTTCTCAGCCTAGCAGGTGGGGGTAGGAGGAGGGGCAAGGGAGGCCAGCCAGAGAGTGACAGGAAAGGAGGGTGAAGGTGTGCTGATGAGGAGGATCTCTGTCTTGCTGGCGTTCAGCCAGAGATGGTTGGCGGCACACCACTCCTGAATGGCAGATAGGCAATCAGAGATGAGAGAAGAAGAAGAGGTGGCCGAGGGAAGCTTGAAAATGAGTTGAGTGTCATCAGCATAGCACTGAAAATTGGAGCAGAAAATGGCAATGAGGTGGGCGAGAGTTGCCAGGTATTGGTTGAAAAGCCAGGGTGAGAGGTTAGACCCCTGGGGAACACCACAGGTATAAAGGGAGATAGATGAAAGGAAGGACCCAGGTTGGACCTGGGATGGCCGATCAGAAAGAAGTCAGCCAGGTCAGAGCCTGATCAGTGATGCCCAGGTTGTCACTGAGACAATTGAGCAGGATGGTATGGTTGACCGTGTCGAAGGCAGAAGAGAGATCGAGTAGGATGAGGACAGAGGGTATGTTAGAGTCAAGGTTGGAGAGCAGATCTTCACGAATGTTCAGGAAAGCAGTTTCCATGCTTCTGGCAGTTCTAAAGCCAGACTGATGGTCATCGAGACAACCAACAGAATCAGAGTGAAGGTTAAGCTGCAAGCTGGGCAGCTTTTCCTGGAGTTTGCCCAGAAAAGGAGTGATGGAGATTGGCCGATAGTTAGCCGGGCAAGAAGGGTCAGCTGTGGGTTTCTTGAGAAGAGGGTACACAAGAGAGTGCTTCAGAGGGGAGGGGAAGGCTCCTGAGGTGAAGGAGAGGTTACAGAAATCAGCCAGGGCAGGAGCGAGGGTGTCAATGTGGTCCTTGATAGTTTTGGAAGAACAGGGAGGAACCTGTTTTGATGAGACCTTCATAGATTGGACTTGTACAGAGACCTCATCAGGTGAGAAAAGAGGAAAGGACGAAAAAGAGGGTGTGGGGGTGGCTGTAGGAGGGCCAGATTTCACAGAAGGAGAGGGGAGAGGATGGGGAGGGGACGAGAGGATGGACAGGATATCCTGTTTTATTTAGATGAAATGAGAGGCAAGGGCCGTGCAAAAGGCCTGGGAGGCGACAGTAGAGGTGGAGACTGTAGCAGGGTTGGACAGCTACTTGCAGATTTTAAAGAGTTCTACTGAGTTGTTAGATGCCGCAGAGACACAAGGTTGTATGTGGGCTCTCTTCTTAGTGTGGACAGAGAGTCGGTATTGCCTTTGGAGCAGGCGACAGGCCAATTTGTCAGAAGATGAACAAGAAGCCCTCCATTTCCTCTCAGCCACCCTACACTTACATTCAAGTGTAGCTAGGTCAGAGTCATACCAAGAATTGCACTTGGCTTTAGGCTTTAAACGGATCCTCATGACAGGGGCAAGAGCATCCAGAGTATCGGAAATAGAAGAGTAGAGCATAGACAGGGCTGCATCAGGATGTGAGTCAGCCAGAGGTGGAGGGGGGAGAGAAGGTGGAGGTGAAAGCCTCAACTGACACACACTTCAAGGGCCGGATGTCCGAGAAGGTATATGGCAGTGTTGGGGTAGGCTTGGCCTTGGGGGAAGAGAGGGAGAGATGAGAGGAGAGGAGGGAGTGATCACTCCAAGAGAAAGGAGTGGTCAGAGGGATGGAGAGGGGGAGGTTAGAGGAGATCAAGACATCAAGTGTGTGCCCTGCAGAATGAGTTGGGCCCGAGGGAGAATAGAAAGGGAGAGGGAATCACAGAGGTCACGGCAGAGAATAGAGGAGGAACAAAGAGAGTCTAGATGGATATTAAGGTCACCAAGGAGAAGTTGAGTGGTTTATGCCTGGAGTGAGGAGGAGAGGTGCGCCTACTCAGAGAGACATGAGTTGATCTGACCAGGAGGCCGGTAGATAGTAGCCACAGTTAGAGAGTGGCTAGGAGAGAGAGAACGCCTGGAGACAAGGCATTCGAAAGAGAAGTATGTCTTCCTGGGAATGATAAAGGCAGGAATTCACTCAGGAAAGATCAGGGCAAAACCCCCTCCGGACCGGGTGGATCTGGGTGCAGAGAAGATCTTGTAGCCATCAGGAAGGAGAGTGTCAAAGCTCGTGACACAGCTGGCCGTGTACCATGTCTCGGTAAGACCGAGGACATCGAGGTCAAGTTCTTCCAGGAGGTAGCAGATGTCAGAGCAGTGTTTGACATCAGAGCGAGAGTTGAGAGTGGCAAGATGAAGAAGGTTGCTAGCATTAAAGGCCTTCCGGAGAGGGGTACAATTCAGAGGTACGCCCTGCGGAGGTGAGGAAGGAGCCCGAGGTGGGGCAGAAGAGGAGGGAAGAGAGAGCAAGGTAGTGAAGGGGGTGGAGGGGGAGGGGACAGCAGGAGATGAAAGTAAAATGATGAGGTGAGGAAAGCGCTTATCAAAGAGGAGGAGATTGGCCTGAGGGCCTTGGGCCATGACGGTGCCATTAAGGTAGACATTAATGGTGAATTTAGAGGATTCGAAGGGAGCCATGAGAACTTCCCACCAGGTGCCACCATTCATGAGAGAGGGGGAGACAAGACAGAGCACAGAGATCACATGACTTTGAACCAAAATGCAAAACACAGCTAGACTTGAAATTTACAATTGGGTTCAGATGCTAGCAAAAGGTCTAAAAATGCAATGCAACTGAGAATGTAAACATGGGAGAAACAAGCAGAGAAGGACAGTAAAAGTCCAAAGAGGGTAGGAGTGAGTCCAGAAGGAGGGAACTAACGCATAGTTAAGGAGGTGTGAATGTCATGGTAGTCCGGATTTCGTTGAAGAGTGAGGTAACAGCTTCATGGAAGGTCAGGTGCTGGGGTGCAGAAAAGACCCCAAGTAGCATTCTGGTAGTGGACAGGGAGCAGACAGGGTTATTTGTTGTGGGCTTAGTGGTCAGGACCAGCTCCCGCCTCCCGGTTGCAAAGATTGGCTTACTAAGGCCAAGGCAACCAATGGGAGAGGGGGCAGGGGCAGGAGAAACAAAGCTAAAATGCACTATCCACGTGGTGCCGCTATGCTGGAGGGTCCGGACTGCACAGGGTCACCGAAGTGCAAGGCTGGTAATATTGGAAAGCACTTAAGCAGGTGTGGACTCAATATTAAAGGTTATGCCAGAACAAAATCAGATTTGCGCATCAACACTATATTGTGCCCCAAAATATGTCTTCAGCCTTACCAGTGCAAGGTGTGGCCAGCAAATGACTCGTGGCTCGGTGTTGCTGCAGATAGTCAGTGAAAAGGCTCATTGTCCGATGCAGAAGTGATGAGGATATCGTCTACTGGATGGTCTACTGGATGCAAGAGAAGCTAGGAGCGCTGGGCTTAGCCCCTGAACGTTGTACTCATTGTCCATGATTCTAAATTTCCTCCACCTCAACTTGTCCCAAACTTCTTTTGAGTGACCCCAGGGATCCAAATAACATTTTAAAGTGGGATTATTTTACTTCCTGTTGTTTGATAGTTGTGTGTAAAATAACGTTTTTAGGGAGTGAAAAAGTAATTCACACAAAGAAATATTTGAACGATAAACAGCTATCTTTTTGTAATCCATACTTTGTTGCGCCTGGCATTGCATGCAAATTAAAAGATGCATTTGTACCTTAAAATGTGTCTTCTGGTTAGGCAATGGATAATAGTAGAACCCCTTGCTGTGGCAATGGTCTACTGGTAACACTGGTCTCAACTTATCCATATAACTGTGTGGGTGCAATTGGAGGAACAGGCTCGTATGTGTTCTTGGGTTTGCTATTTCCTGCTGAGCGTATGTTCACTTCCTGGATTTAGTTGTGTTTGGAGTATTTGCCTTTCTGAAGGTCTGAATGAAGTTCTCCACACAATAGAGTTAGACTCAAGCCTGCTACTCAACATAAGGCAGACTCAGTGACAAGAGATGGAAGACGTTGCTGGCCAGCCCTTATGAATTCTGGGCATCGGCATGAAGGAAACATGGTTTCAATATCCTATGAATGGCATGGACCCAGCCCCAACTCAGGCTTAGGATCAGGAGGTCTACTATGAGAGTTCTGTGCACTCGCATACAGGCCTAGTAATTAGGTGTTGCACTTGCAAACATGCAACACCCTGAGCCCAACCAACCGAGACCATAGCCGTTGAACTTTCACCTTACAATATGAACATTTCGAGTCACTTGTGACGAATTGCGGGATTCAGTCACTTCTCCACTCTGAGCCTTTCCTTGTAGGCTGGGGAGGTGAGCCCTCTATGTGATATTCTCTCTAGGGGTGGCGGCAAGTGGGACCTCACACGCAGGGTACAAGGACTCCCATTCTGCAGAGGAACTCCCAAAATTACTCACTCTTGGACTAACAGTGACATCAAGGCTTTAGAAGGGCCAAGACGTTACAGCCACGGTTTGTTATTGTACCATATGACCCAAGATTCAACCTGAAGAAATACATGGTAAGAATACCATGAAGAAGAAGAATGAGCGAGTAATACTGATCACTCAGTTGTTAGAAACTAGCAATACTGTGATGAGGAGGAATGAGCGAGTGATGGAGAGCACTCAAATTGAAGAGAAAAGGACTATAATCTTCCGCTGGGTAGGGCTCAGTCACGTGTCATAAAAAGGGAAGAAGGACTGTTATCAGCGACAAGAGAAGCCCAGGAGTTTCAAAGCAGCGTTGTTGTGGAGCTGACAGAAAGTAGGAGATTATATGTGGAGGAGGCAAACATCTGTCATGCGAGGGAAGCACCAAGAGAACTGAAGACAGGAGAAAGCAGGGGGCGGAAACCCCAAAGAAGAGAATCAAGTGTGACCCAGGAGTGGTGGACTGTACTGTCTGGTAAGTATGCTGAGACTGCTACGACTCTGGAACCTCAGAACCAATGCCAAGAAGCAGAGAGAGTTGGAGAGAAGGCAGAAGCCGTCCTGACCAAACCAAGACCAATCCCTATCCTGCAAGGTGGCCCAGCGATGCCAACCCATGGAATAGAAGGTAACGGGAATGGCGGGTGACCCGGGAGGGAACATCAGTGTAATGAGTACCAGAATCATGCTCGTCTCTGTAGCCTTGATGTAAGAAAGTCAAGCACAAAGCATTACTGGCACAAGCATCACAGGACTCATTTTACACATCCCAATGATACGAGAAATAACCAAAAGAGTGAGAATCATCACAGGAAGGATTCATCCTACTCGTCCCAGTGATACGAGAAATAACAGAGAGAGTGAGAATCATCATACGACTCATCTTTCTCACCCCAGTGATACAAGAAAGAACCGAGAGAGTGAGAATCATCACAGGACTCATCCTACTCATCCCAGCGATACAAGAAAGAATCAAAAGAGTGGGAATCATCACAGGACTCATCCTACCTATCCCAGTGATACGAGAAAGAACCGAGAGAGTGAGAATCATCATGGGACTCATGCTACTCATCTCAGTGATATGAGAAAGAAGCAGGAGAGTGAGAATCAGTGCAGGACTCATCCTACTCGTCCCAGTAATAGCTGAAGTAACCAAATGACGGAGACTCATTACTGGACTCATCCTACTTATCTCAGTGAAATAAGAGGTTACCCAGATAGTAGAAATAATGATTGGGCACATCACACTCTGCCCAGTCATATAAGAAATAACCAAGAGTGTGGGGCTCATTACTGGACTCATCCTATTTGTCCCAGTAAAACATGCTGTGACCAAGATACTAAGAATAACTACTTGGTCTATCGTACTCGTGCCAGTGAGAGTACCCAGAGAAGGAGCATTTTTACATAGAGTATCTTACTCATCCCTGTAAGGAGTTAAATAACTGGAGGAAGACGGAGAGCTGGAGCAATATAAAGACACATTCTATTTCCCCAGTGATATTAGAGAAAGAGAGACTTTCAGAGGCATTTGAGGAAAACACAATAAAGGAAACTCAAAAGCCAGGAACGCCGAAGAAGAGGATCGTACAAAGTCACATGAAAGGGGAACCAGTGAGTTGGAAACATCCCCTAAAGGAACTGAATGGGTTAATGCATCCGATAGCCAAGAACTATCTAAGAAATGTATATTAACACTGGGGAAGCCATTCCAGGAGAAGTAAGTCATTGTCCTGGACTTAAGCAGTTGTGTTTTAGTGATAAGGTCAGTGCAGCTTAGTTTTGGATGGAGGTCAGACCTTTTGCTTTGGACTTCACAACTGACGACAAGCACCCTAGTTTGTTTAGTAAGGCAGGGAAATCTACAGATGAGGGACAGTGAGGCCTTTTACTTATCATTTCAATAAAACATCAGTAAGAACTACTATAACTGGCCTGTCTCCTCCTTCTGCTCCACCACACACCCCACACACCCACACATGCTCAATACGTACAGAATTACATGAGAGGTAAGCAGCATCCCATAGAGACAGACACCAGAGACCTCACAGTAAGCCTGTCATCATGCACACCATCGCTAACTTGTGCCTATGCTAGCTTAAGAAGGATGCAACATCAAAGTGTACCCAAAATGAAGTTGGATTTTGCAACATGGCACTGGAGCACTTACAAGCCTCCTCCCAAAGGCTCTCGAATTCACATAGGAATTCCACTGCTTTACAGACTACACACTCTCACATATGAAGCTAAGCACTGCTAGCCTCTCACCACCTGAGTCCACTATGAATAAAACATGTGGGGCGATCAATTGGTAGCAATTGCAGGACAATTAGAACAGATTGAGGCAATGGAGCAGGCCAGGAAAGTGTAGGAAACTCTGTAAAGCAACACAATCTGTGAAGAATCTGAGGGGTCATCCAGCGTGGGCACTATAAGAATATCTTTGTGGTTAGATTGTTTATCCTTTTTTTAAGGTATCAATGTTATATTGAACGTTCAACCTCTGCTAGTCAAGCCGCCTACACTTGTAGGTCACGTTCACTGCATGCAAAACAATCTTATAAAATGCAGGGGGTAACTGTGAGGAGTCAGGAATGAAACTCGGACACAAGTGAGCCATGATTTTGGTTAAAGATTTTTATAGAAAATAAAAGGGGTGGGAAAAGGCCTCTCTGATCCTGCTCTAAGAGTCATTTCCCTACCTAAACCAAAACTAATGATCTTTCTTTGTCAGGATGTCAAAATCAAAACTGTCCTGTGTCCATCGTTCTATTCGGACCCTCACTCCATAAAGTAAAGTCTAAGGTGAAAAGGGAAATGTCTTAAATCTTGGGTGGTTTAGAAAAGTGTTCAAAAAGGAAGAATGAATTGCTCCAACACAAAAGTTCTTCAAGGATAAAGGTCCTTGTTCCCTTTCCCTGTATTCCTCTTCAATGTAAAAGTTCATCAAATAACAGTTCCTTGTGTCTCTCTTGGCCCACAATAACTCTGTCACGCAAAGCTGTTTGGCTTGGTATTTCTATCTCTTTCAGGGTTCCTGGTATACTTTTCTGCCATGCATTTGTCCTTCTCTTTGCTCAACACAGTCCTGAGTTTACTTCTCAAGACATTTGGTATCCATACACTTGTAATTGCCTCGTATACTCTACTACCAGGGCTTCATGTATTCATGTATTCACGCACTTGTGATTGCATGGTGTAGTCTCCTACCAGGGCTTCTTGTATTCACGCACTTGTGATTGCCTGGTGTACTCTCCTACCAGGGCTTTGTCAAGTTCTGTTGATTCCACCCTCCCTTCCTCCTCACCTGATTCCTCCAAACTTAACAGGGAAAAGCCTCCAGGCATAAAACCCTGTGAGTCCAGTCACGTTGTATCGATTTCGTAGGTAAATTGTAGAGGTAGTATTCAGAAGCAATGTTAGCTGGAACAACTCCCTTGGTAATAAGAATCCAATTACGAGGGTCAATCATACACACTGGAACCAGAAAGAAGGCAGCGACAACAGGAATGAAGGAGGCTAGTCGGAGCAGGATGAATCCTCCGACCAGACTAACGGCAAGGAATCCAGGGGATGCAGGAACCGAAGAAAGCAGGGCAAGAACAAAGCCGGTACAGAAAGAGAGAGAGGAAGGAAACCCGAAGGACGGGAGGAAGAAAAGGAAATGGAGCGGAGCGTAAAGAGAGAAGGAGAGAACACGCGAAGGCCGCTTTTTGAGCAGAGAGAGGGAGAGATGCACTAGTAAGGCGATAAAGGAACGAATACGAGCAGATCGAGGAAGTCAGAGGAGACAAGAGCTAGAGTTCCAGGGGGACAGAAGCAGGAGGGGCATAGAAGAGCTATAACTAGCGATAAGCAGACGAGCATGTAGCATGGAAAATCCAAGGTGCAATGGGAAGTGGTGCCTCTGTTGTGAGTGTTTAACCCTGGCGGTGGCCATCTTGGAAAACAACTAGACCGTTTCAAAACAGGACGGTCTGAAATCGTGATGGACCCTCTAATGGCACCGCCAGCTTTCCCACAGCTTCCAGGAGGGCATGACAGGCTTCTTGTATTCACACACCTGGTTGGATACTATATCCTCTTGATATATTATTCTTTTTGGGCTTCCCATGCACTTGCACTTCATACATTCACATATTTGTAAGGGTGTTATTTGTAATTCAATTAATTATTTTACAATAAGTCTGTTTGCCTTTTCTCTTTCTGTTACTCTGTTGATGATTATTTGCATTCACCGATATGCCTGGGGTCCCCACTGTCTCTGGGTGGACTCACCAGCTCTTGTTGGCATTCCTGTGCTCTTCCGCAGTCACCCAGAGAAGGTACTCTGCCTGCTTCCTTATCGGGACTTCTTTCTCTTCGTTCACCTGTCTCCCGCAGCTTCCACTGGTTGTGCCCGCTTCGCTCCAGGCTTCAGTAAGTAAAGTTCTGCCTTCTGTCACCTGCAAATGCCTAAGAGTCTCATGCTGGTTCCTGGCATTCCTGCAGCATGTTCAGCTCCTGCAGCGGCTTTCATCTTCTCTGTTGTTAAGCCACTGGGCTCCACCATACCTGACTGGGCTTTTTGGTTCCTCGAGCCTCATGGAGAGGTGCAACTTTTGCTCACCAACAGCAGCTATTAACTCTCTGCTTCTGCTCTTTAAATCTCCCAGGCGCAAGTGTAGGTGAGCAACAACTAGAGTGCTTGCTGGGCTTCTGGCCTCTTCCACTCTGTATTGCTCACTTCCTCCTCCAAGTCCCAGTATTTGAGTACTTGTGGGAACACAATTCCATTGTTGATGATTGGTCTGAAAAACTTGGATAAGCACTTTCAGTGGTCTTAAATGGCAAATCAGTCCTGGATGATTGATAAGTGGAATTGGAGAAAGCAGTTTCATAGGCTTCACAAGGCAGACCAAAAGTGGAAGGTTGGCCTATATGTCTGGGGAAAAGAATCTCTCTAATCTGCTTAGGAGAAGGAGAGGTATGACAATAGGCCATGAGGGTATTGGAGATGGGAGGGTTATCTTCAAGGGAAAATGGGGGATGCCATGTCTGAACCGATGAAGCTATGACAGAGGTGGTCTCCCCCCATTTGATCCTCCCTCGTATAGCCGCCCCCAGGATCACGATCAGGTAGTGGCTGCCATCCCTGGCCACATTGGAGGAAGTCACCGCCGGGAAATCACTGATGATTCCATCGGATTCATCAGATAACTTTTAGTGTGCCATTAAATGTCCCATTAGCAACTAAACCGACAAAGAAAAATGACACATTATCAATAACTTCTGATCAGTTGGAATATCTGATTTTCCTCAGCTATCAATGAAAGCCAAAAACAGTAATGATCTCTGAAAGTGTATTGCATTTAATGCTACAGATGCTGAGGACCTAGAGTAATCTGTCTCCAATAATGAAAATGCGCCATAGGACGATAGATAATAAAAGTGGCACACCTGTATGGTTTTAACACAGTACATTCTATGGGAATTCTATTGGAAAACTATTGGTTTCTTGCAGTAATTGTCATACATTATTAGGTGAGCCATTAGAAACACCATTGCAGGGATTCTTATTGGCTAGAGTAGTAAGGATCCTGTGGACTTTCCTGTAGGTAGCGAGCATGATGTTCTGGGAGGACCTATAAGAATGAAGACTTAAAGAGGCAATTGTCCTATAAGATATAGATGGAAGAAGCGTGATCTTAACAATGGGAAGACATTTAAAACTCCTCAGAACTTCCGGCGAATACTTTTCAAAATATTTTATGTGGAGAATTGAATTCTTAAATAAATCATAAACGAATTTGGGTGCATATTTTGTCATTATTACTTTCTTCAAGAATTTGTATGTGTCTCTGTTGAAACATATATTATTATTATTATTATGATTATTATTATTATTATTATTATTATTATTGTTATTATTATCAATGTGATTTAGTTACAAAAAGATCTTTACACATAATTTCTCATAAATCCTTACAATAAAAGAAAAAAAGAAAAACATTTACAAAAATTATACATTACATAGTTGCAAAGATGAATCTGTTTAAAATTCATCAAAGTATACATTTTTCAGTAGAACCCAACTAATCGCCATAACATTTAAACAATTCATGTATAATGTAATTTCAAAGTATTGGCGTCATTTTTACAATTGATCCCTCTTAAAACAATCCTCAAGAATTTCGACAAAAACTAAATTTATAGAATGTTATGCGGTGGGCCAATTACAATAAGTTTATCACCAGGGATTGACGATAAATCCGAGATTCACACCATATGTTACAAATATAAACATTGTGCAGGGTTGATGTCTATAAATATGTATTGAAAAAGGGTATAATGCAATTTAAAGTTGACTAACATGCCCACTGATTTTTTCTAGTGATTCTTACAAGGAGCCGCGGTGGGCATATTTCTCAATCTTGTTGCAAGGAGGTGGATTCTGATGGTCTGGATAAAACCGACTCCACCAGACTTTGCCCGGTGCACAAAGGGCTTGGTCTTTTGCAATGAGAGTGAGTCAATATGTAGGTAAATCTTACATTCCAAAAGTCATCTTAAAGACATTTGGGCACAGTTCCATTCACATGTAAACAACACAACAACGCAAACAGTTGAGTGGCTTGGTGGATGGCTATGCTGGGCCGGGAGCAATCACACTCATGACAGTTTTTGCAGTCGGCCTGCATGGTGGGAAAATGCAGACATTATACCACATTGGAGAGGAACTTGGGTTAATAATGCACAGAGACATCTGGCCTGATGAGGTGGAAGAAGAGATGTGAGAAATTACATATAGGACTAGATGTTTATATAATGCGTTTGTTTTGGGAGGGTGGATTAAGGTTTGGGGATGTTCATGTCACTGTTAATACTGATTTTGTGAACACTGCAATCTAAAATACAATTATTAAAAAAAAGAAAACTCTGATGCTGAAAAAAGTCTGTCAAAATCACACATTCCAACTACTTGGTGTAATAATTTTCTACATATTTACTTGATTATTCAGAAAAATATTGGGCCAATGGTCTCTTTAGCCTTTTTTTGGCTGAAATCCCTCATCACGGCAAATCTCTGTGGATGTTCCGCACCTCATTGGCTCTTTGAATTGGTGCGATTGGTGCGACAAAAAGCTGGGGCCAGAAGGACCTTCCATTCTTTATTGAATTCAACATATGAAGTGGTGAAATCACAAGTTCCACTGCACATCATTAAGGTGACCTCACTTTTCAGAGCATATGATTGATACCAGCTCCTCACACCGCATGGCGCAAGGGAAATGCCAAAAGTCACTGTGGTCTTTTCACTGGATCTTAGACGCAAAGGTGGAAAGCAGCAACCAAACCAAAAATAGCCCAGCGGACCACGGCAGAGGAAGGACAAGTCAAAGTAAGGTACAGAGAAAGTCTGCCCGAAACAGAGGAGTCAGGGAGGAAGATCCAGGAGCAAAGGAGGAGGAGTCATGCAGGAAAGAACTCAGCAGAATGAGAGACTTCAGAGCAGAGGAAAGTGCAGGAAGGATAGAGTGAGAGGCACACCTCGGGAGTCAAGAAGCAGCGCTAACTGTGAAATCCCCATTACAAAGGAGAACCAGCATCAGGGTGAGGCTAACTCTCAAAGCCCAGTTCCCAAGGCAACAAGAAAACTGTCCTTCCAGGGTTCAGGTACGGAAAGCCGTCAGTATTCCTCCCACATGTGCAGTGAACATCAAGATGGCAGTGCCCAGGTACATCATTTGACGTGTGCAAAAGGACTATGAGATGAACACCAGCATTGATACTTTCGCAGAGCCACCACAGAGGGTAACACCGCTAGAAGCCAGATAAGTAGACACATTGCCTATTAAAATGGTGCAGTGGGACACTCTGCCCCCCTCCAGGAAATGCCAGAGCTATTGGTTTCCAGTAGTAGTATCGGATCAAGTGAGAGCATGTACTTGAGTGGCAAGATCTCAGGTGCGGTCACAAGCAATAGGACCCTTCCAGTCGATGAGATAGACTAGTCCTCCATATCAATATTTGGAATCAAAGATGGCATTTCCTTCATATTCCAGTTTACTGTTAACCAGTGTTGGGGGGGGGTCTTCTGGTTTGTTGCTAAGGATCAGGTACGTAACATTTCTGAAGGGATACAAGAAACACCAAATGTACTCATCAAACTCCCTTTGTTTGGAGGAGATACGTTACAGGAGATATGCAACAAATAATACAGCAAGGTCCCAGGAAACATGGGCCAGCTTCAGTGGCAGTGGCAAATTCCTGGAAGACAAGCACACCATACTCCAAGATGGAAGACGGGTTCTATAGTCCCTTTTCAGCTTGTGTCTTTTGCCAGAACTTCCTAGTTCGTAATAGTGATGTGGTCAATTGGTAAACCTGTTGTATTCTTTGCACAAGTTAATTTGCACTTTGAACAGACTGAAGTATAGGGCGCAGCCAAGGCTTTGGCATTTCTGGTGAAGTTGTTAACGATATCCGTTCTTGGCATTGTCACAATCAAAGTGTACTGGGCAAAAAAAGAACTAGGCTCTAAAATGGTTGCAGAAGTCTGTTAATCTGCATGGGTCCCGATCATACGATAAAGATCCGAGTGTGCTAGGGTAGTCTTATTTAAGGTGGGCCTAGCACTTTGTACAACCAAATCTTTCAGGTTGGCTTTTCTTGCTTAAGAGTAGCTTCTTCTGTGTGCAGGGCTTGGTCTGCGGCTCATAATTCCTTCTGGGCATTGATACTAGGATCTGGT
Source organism: Ambystoma mexicanum (assembly GCF_040938575.1). Classification (NCBI taxonomy): domain Eukaryota; kingdom Metazoa; phylum Chordata; class Amphibia; order Caudata; family Ambystomatidae; genus Ambystoma; species Ambystoma mexicanum. The sequence continues at coordinate 1,603,076,094 of NC_090929.1, read as the reverse complement.
ATAGGTGGAAGGCATCTTAGTCTATTAAGGTGTGCATCACGGTGGCACAGCATACCGGATTTCCGGTACCAAAAGTGTCCTGGTGACCCAACATCATTTGATCAAAATAATGCTGGATGCTGTTTGGACCTGAACTCAACCAGCCATTACCAGTGGTGGAAATGGAAAAAATGTGGTGGGGGATCCCACAAGAGCCAGGGTGGGGGCGGTTCCAGAGGGGGCGTGGTCTAGAGGGGGCAGGGTTGGCAGTGGCCATCCGATCAAATGAATACTTAAAAAAAAAAGAAAGAAAAAAACCCCGCGACGGCAGCATTGCCTTTTACCGCCGGATTTGGTGTAATGCACAATGCTCCCTACCTACATGTACAACTGATTCCTTTCAGTTGTACATGTAGCGAGCATTGTGCATTACACACTAGTGCCAAAGCCGGCAGTAAACGGCTAAACGACAATGCTGCCGTCGGGGGCTATTTTTTTTTTTTTTTTTAGTATTACAGCGCGGTTCATGTGCTTGGGCGGCTGACTCTGGCCGGATCCCGAGATCCGGCTACACATCTGGTGCTGGATCTCAGATCCGCCGAGAGCCGGCCCAATGACCAGCACTGGCCAATACAAGAAGTCAAGCAGCGATATCATCTAATTACACCACGTGACAGTGTCCTGGATTAACGTGGTGCAAGGACAGTGCTAAACAGCACTGTACCTGGCTCTCTGGTCTCTTCACTGATTCCCAGATGCAAAGGTAAAGAACAGGAACCAAGAGAGAAAGAAGGCCGCAGAAAGCATATATGATGATTTAAGAAAAAAAGTGAATACAGTAGTCGAATGGGACAGAAATGTGTAAAAAGAAAAAAAGGCTTTAGGAAGAAATTATTGTGTAAAGACAACCAAGGAAATTGGCAGACTAAATAGTTCTAGTAGAAGTAGATACTGGTCAATAGATCGGTTTCTGGTATAAATTATAGTAATGGGTTAAGGCACTGTAGAGAGTGAATGAGTGTGTTGGTGGAAGCGAGTGAGTCTAAGTGGGAATGAGTATTTCTGAGTTAGTGCGTGTTGCATAGTAACCCTCCTGGGAGCATGGTAGCTCCCAGGATTTTGTCATGGGCCACGTGGCAGTAGCCACGTGACCAGCATAATAAAAGTAACGAGCCGCTTCACACTCCAATCTGGCTCCAGTGTCGTGCTTTGTGTGCCCCTGCTGGGCAACGCCGACCTCCACAGTGTGCGGGCCATGTGAGCATGGCTGCTGGTGGCGACCCCGGCCTGGGTGCCCCCAGAGCCGGGGCCGTCGTGTGCTGAGTGCCCCCAGCCAAGTGTGGGCTCCAGTGACCTGGAGCGCAGTGGGGTGATCCCCACTGCATCATCCGCAGCGTGATCGCCGCACAACGGAACCCCGTTGGGTGCTCCCGACATGAGCACGGGGCCTGCCCGGTGACCCGGAGCAGGCCCCCAACAGTGCGAGTGAGCAAAATAGTGTGCGGGTGATTAATTGACTGACAGTGGCTAAACAGCATAGACTGAGCAATATATGCCCTCGATAGTAGCCTTCCGGCCAAGTGAGAAAGTCCTGTGTAGACCTGGAACGCTTGTGAATTCCAGGGCTTTTCTGTCTAGGAATAAGAGAGCTACTCCCTTGCAGTCTAATAAAACATCAGAATCTCGGTTAGTTACCTTGAGGACCTACAGTTCTGACTAGACATGATTCTTGGAGAACCGTAATCTATGCTCTTGTGTGAGAAAGAACAACATCTGTTGTTTTTTATTTTGTTATTTTTGTATTTATGTATTTGGGATGTATAGAGCGTGCCTAACACGTGGGTATCTGGGCGCTGTAAGTACAGGATAAAAAACGTTCACAGATGTCACCCCGGGCAACACGAGTACGAGCATTCAAAGACAAATGCGTCTTTACAGAGTTAGCGAACTATACAGAACATACAGATGGAATGTACAATTTGCAAATTTACAGATTTCCAATTTACAATGTGAGGGCTCTAGGCCTTGATTGCCGGTACAGTTTTGAGGCTAGGTATACAATTGGCAGTGTATAAGGTAGGCGTGCATACTAGGGGTTTGCTAGGGTTTCGGTTTTGCTCAATGGCATGGATTCTTGTCGGGTGCAAAAGCAGCGTACACTTTGGTTGTTGTACACTCCAGTGGGTACTTGCATTACGGCATGGAGCTGTGGTATTTGGTGCCCTGCAATAATACTTTTAGGCCACTTAGCTAAACATCCAAGTGGGGTACACCTTACCATGCAGTGCACTTCATATCAATGTTTTGCATTGTGAATAACAATTATTATAACCAATAAATGACTCCCACTTGAGGCTGGCACCAGAATTGCTGTTTAGTTTTGACATCTCGTTGTCATTGTGCAGTGGAGACGCAGGACGCGGCAGGACCCATCGAAAAAACAGGAATCTTCCCAAAAATTCAAAGAAGCCTCCATTGTGAAAAATTATACAAATAACACATTGTTCTAGTTTTTGGCCTTTCACTCCTGCTCATAAAACTTTGTTTTAGTATTATTATTCGTTTCATAAATTATGAGTGCATCTGAGCAAACATTTTCCAAGCCGGCTCATCTGCTGGCGCGCGCAAAGTGAAGTCTTTTTGTATAAGAGATCACGAAGTAACTAATGAAACTGACACTCAGAGAATTACAGCTCATTGGAGATTAGTTTTAACTTCGTGTTTTTCGTCACAGCCAAAAACTCCATCTGCTGTAAAATCAGGTCTATCCAGAAATTCCTTGGGTGTAAGTTATAGATCGCAGCTTGAAACGATTTAGTTCCTCACACGAATGATATTGGCTGCAGTTAATCCTCTTGAACTCTGACCTCTGCCAGCCATGGCCAGTTCCCCAATCCGGAACAAACACCCAGCAAGTGGATTCAAAGTCAGTACTGCTCTCCATTTTGTGGAGGTTATTATAATTATAAGTCTAAGTTGCCCTTTTTTCGATGCACCGGACAATGGCGCGGCAATTAGTGGAGTCAACACGGATGGACTGTTCTCTGATAGGTAGACGCGGCAAGTGAAATGTGCAAAAGAGGTAAAGGACGTTTGCAAAAGATAAATAACGGGATCACATCGATCTGTAGAGTTGAAAACAAATGATCGTCCTTGGGGGTCAATGTCAGGAATACACTTAAATTTTCCAAGTATTTACTACCCGAGACAGCGGAGGAAGCATTCGTATTGGTTGCCCTCTGGGCCTTACCTAAAGGCACGGCTCACAAACCCTTCTTCTACCGTTGATGTCGTTGGCCTTCCAGTCAGTCACTCACTACTCCCCCAGCTGCCACCCTATGTGTTGCTCCTCTCAGTGTCATCTGCCTCCTAGGGCCTGGTCTGTGGTCACCAGTTAGTGCTCTGATCCCCAGTCATCCAGGTTCATCTCCCTCCTCCTTCACAGCACAGTCTCTCTGGAGTTAGCCGTCTCGCATCACAGCAGCCCCGTGTCTACCCTAGCTATCTATTCTGTTTCATCTCTCCTGTAGATCCTGATGTCTAGTCCCTTCTTTGTTTTGGCAGCAGCTACTCTCTTACTGCATACCTCGCACTGGCCCCACCTCCTCTAATTATTATCACTGGACTCCACCCCATGCTTATTGTCCCGGGGTACTAATAGCTAAAGCTGCCTTGATGGGGGGCAGGTGTAGTAGTCAATTGGCTACATTAAAGGCCCTTGATTTGCTTTGACCTTTAACTTAATACCCAGGTACACCTTTTACCATCTGTTAAATCCGCTAACTCCCATTACGGTGGCTAGTGCTTAAATGAATGAACTTTTGATCCAAGAAAAAAGTAGAATGTCAAGCTCTAGATTGGAAGTCAGAAACGGTTCTTTGTCTGAAGCCTTCTTGAAGAAGGGCGCTCCAAAATAAGACTGACTTTCTTTAAGCTGTCCCGTAGCAGCCTTCAATGGGCGGTGTTGTGCAGCCATGGGGGAGGGTGCTTAACCCCCTAAAACCTCCAGCATCACCCCCCCAAACATTATCAGGATCCATCAAGGGGTTTCACCCCCCCAATCTCCAAGTCAGCCGCTTCCCCACCCAACCCCCGCTTTCCTCTCCTTGCTGCCTAAATGGATTTCTGCCATGGCCACACCATCCCTGCCCCACCCCTCAGAAATCCAAACCAGCCCCCCACACAGCAAGAGCCCCCTCACAGAGCGACCTGTTCCCATGGCCCGCAACAGCTTCCTGGTTCCAGTGCACACCAGATCACGCTGCCTGAAGACAGGCTATAAGAGTGTGGAGATGGTCTTTGAAAATCAGTTTTTTTGGCGCACATTCATTAGTACGCACTCAAAAAACATGATACTATCGTGGAAAAATATCCACTGACTATTTCAGTGGATTGGTGAACAATTTATTAGTAAAAAGCTAACAACAGGACAAAACCAGACCAATGTCAGCTCAAGACTTTGGCGCAAGCGGGAGCCCTCTTACCTCTGTGCACTGTTCTCTTACACCCAAAGGAAAACCTGCATGTCAATGGAAGGGGTGGTCTAGAAAGGGGAAAGGAATCATGCTGAAATAATGTTGCAAACAGGGAACAAAGCTCTACTATGCGATCCTTTGGTACCAGCTCCGTTCTTACATGTTAGACACTGTTATTAAGGAGGACAGCATAACATAATGCACTTTGTGAAGTTGAATATGATTCACATACACTCTGAAGTAGGTGGGAACGCTTACAGTATGATGACTTCTGTCTGTTAATGGCGCTTTTCCTAAGAAAACAGAAGACTAAAACACGCTTACATGTGCCAAAAGGGAAATGCGTCAGAAGCGAGAGATGTGAAGGCGACCATAGCTACACAATAAGTGAAGATCCTTCATCGCAAATACATGCACAGTAAATCCTAAAGCTCCACCTCGCACAAGCAAGAACAAGTTGGTTTAACATGGCAGTTTTCAGTATCTGTTCAATATTATAATGCAGTGATGTGCAATGAGAGTACACACAATGTTCAATTCCAAACTTTCCCCCACAGCCTCCTCAAATGAGACCTTAACTCAAGTCTCTTTAGGGTAACACACATAACATCCAGGCATGCCAAAACAAATTATTTCTTCAGTAGCCTTACAGTAAAGCAACTGGGCCGTTTTAGAGCCTTCAGAACAGGTGTTGCACACCCAATAGTAGAGACACCTACTAACCATCGACAGACAGGACAGACTTGTAATTATGACTAGTACAATGAGTAAGATCTGACCAATAGACGCGCCCAGAGGTCCCAATAGACCTTCAATCCATGACCCAAAGGTCAAAGAAGCCTCTGGACTGGTGTAAAGGAGGCTTACAGTGTGAAGGATGTGGGTGAAGATGTCAGTAATATTGCTTGAGTAACTAGGTATGTAAGCACAGCAGTTACTCTTCAAGTTTGCGCAGACGCCTCCTTGTGTGGCCAGAACAATATCTTAAGCCATACGATCCTGGAGCACCATGGTTCGGATGGCTACTTGTTTTCAGGATAATAGAGTGAAAGAGGACGAAGTTGCATTTACAATACCCTCTACAAACCGTGACAATTGGGTCAGATGGTCTCTGTTTATCTTAATCCCAAGGGCTGGTATAAGATATCCCACCCCTGCAACAAAGTTTTCCCAGGCAGTACTTCTTCTGAGAAGGGACTGGGCTGGAAAGATGGGATTATGACGCAATGCAGACAGGATATACCCCATGTAACAACTCCCTCCCCAATTAATGGGTAGCCAGGGATAAGCTTTGTCCCCACAGATGAAATATGTTCCGTAGAGGGGGCATGGCTTAGCGCCGATGAGAGCAGAAGCCTAATAGCAGCACTCCGCTCCGATGGGAATTTCGTTATAAATATTTTAATTTAACGCACCTTAATTATGGTTTCCTGGTGCCCCTTCCTGTTGCGGTGAGCAGCCTGAATCCCAAAGCTCTCCTGTGAAGACTGCGCTCTCTTCATGTCGTGTGTGGAACGTCTGGAGGGCCAGGCCTAAAGCCGCATCATCCCGTGATCTTCAAAGACGACGTCTCCTGTCAGCTGGTTGGCGGCTGAAACGCGGAGAACACGCTAATGCATCCGGAAAGCAGTTTTCGCTCAAAACAAAGGTTTTTTCTTTCTTTTCTTGCTGCATTATCCCTACATTTCTTGCCTTAACGCTAATACTGAGAATATACACATGGAAGAAGTAAACCATTTTTAAGTTTACTTGACAAAAAGAGGGAGAAAAGGAATAAAACATATTGTTCTAATAATATTTTCAGCCCAGTTCAACCATATAGAACAGTTTTTTGGGCATATTTGAATATTTATCAAGCAATTTTGCCTGTTTCCTTGCCTTATATTAATTTCAGTTTGAAAGCAAATACTCGGATAAGGTACCTCTTATAAAATACAACATTCTTTAAGCACGGTCTGTCACAAACACCTCTCATGGAGGACTTTTTCTGCGTCTACAGAATTCTGTGAGCAGCATCATATAATTTACACTCATAATTTTTGCAGCACATTTTTCCTCATACTGTGTTTGCTCCTTCTTGAAGAAATTCAACTACTAATGATAGTACTCTAAGTTGTTGAGGTTATCTATCACTACCATTTCATGGTATTCTGAGTTTTACACTCTTCCTCTAATAATCCTGATGCATGAAAGGGAGAATATAAGAGATCTGTGATATTGCAAAGGAGAAATCTAATTGTGTTGAACTATTTTATTCTTACACTCTCACATATATATATTATGGCTACTAAAAAAGGACAAACCAAAGAAGCTTGTGTGTCATCTCCCACTACCGTAAAGAGATAGAAGAGTGAAACTCTGACACCAAAGAAGATATAGTAGACCCAGTCAGGCAGACCATTTTAGCAGAAATCAGAGCTTTGAAGCCCTTCTTGGAGGATACAAATGCTAAGCTGCAACTTCTTGATAATAAATAGTCTGTTTTCAAGTCGAAAAGCAAGTTAGCAATGCAGAAATTGTTTCTAATAAAGTCGCTAACTTAGAAGCGCAGATTGCCTCCCTACAGCAACAAACTGAAAACCTTGAAAACAGAAAAAGAAGAAACAACTTGCGCATTGTAGGCCTTCTGGAAGGAATTGAAAGAGATGATGCTATTGCCTTTTTATACATATTTCTTCCTCAAATTCTTAGCCTACTGCCCTCTGTGCAACTCAACATCCAGAGAGCTCATCAAATTGGTCCCAGTAACTCAGCCTCCCATTCTCGCAGTCCTTCCAGAACTCTGATTTTAGCCCTTCTTGACTTCATGCTCATTACCCTCATCATGCAGAAAGTCAGACAACTTAAACAGCTAACATGGGAAGGTAATAAGGTTTTTATTACCCAAGATGTTTCCAAGATAGCGGCTGCAAGAAGAAGAGATCTTATAACTTTCCGACCTGCTTTAAGGCAATTAAATGCCAGTTATGGCATTATCCACCCTGCTATCCTGAAAGTTACTTTAAATGGGCACACCACAACCTTTCAAAACACAACGGATCTAAGATCTCACAAAAGGTCTGATATGGATACTTCTAACCCCATCACATGAACAAATTCTACAAAAAGACGCGTATCTTCATCTTACAATTTAACTTGCCTCATCGGAGCGGCGAATGATGGGCCGTACTTTTTCTTTTTCTGCTCTCCTTCCCCCATTTCTTACCCCGTTCCTTGTCTCTCACTCCTTTCATGTTATCCCTTATCCTGCTGGATATTAGTTTATTTATACATGCTAACAGGTTTTTATGCTTGAAAGTTACTGTTTTATTTAAACTACAGTTTATTTTTGTACATATTTTACCCTTTTTCGTAAATTATGCCTCTCAATATTGTATCCTGGAATGTCAAAGGTTTACATAATCCCATTAAGAGACAAAACGTACTTTCACACCTCAATAGACTTAAGCCCTCCATAGCCTGTATACAAGAATCACATCTTTCAGTTGACAAAGCAGCAAAACTCAAACGACATTGGGTAGGCCAGGTCTTTTCAAGCGCAGCCAATGGGGAAAAAAATGGGGTAATCACACTCAATAAAACTCTCAAATGTAAAGTTATATCTACGGAATCTGATCAGTTGGGAAGATGGGTTATTCTTAATATATTAGTAGATTCCTTAACATATACAATTCTTAATGTTTATGGACCTACCTCCGTAGATCCATCCTTTTGGAAACAACTCAGAAAGCATATACTTCTCAGTAACCCCCTCAATTTCATTGTATGTGGAGATTGTAATCAAGTCATAGACCCATTTATGGACAGAAAATATGATGTGCGGTACAATAACACTACATCCCATTCACAATTTATTAACTTTATAACTGAAACTGGCCTTAGTGATGCTTGGCGTATCCTACACCCCACTGACTAGGAGTGTACCTTTTATCCTACACTCAAAAACTCTTTCTCACAGCTTGATTATATCTTTATCCCTAATTCTATGGTTAGTCTTCTACTTGATGCCCATATAGAATCCATCACAATATCTGATCATGCTCCAGTGCACATTAAAATTGCTACCCCAATAACCACTCAAAACTCTCGCAGATGGAGATTCAACAATAGCCTATTAAATGATGCATCTTTTACACAATTTATCACAGAACAACACAATAACTATTTACTTGAAAATAAAGATCAGGATACTTCCATCCCCAATAATTGGGATTGCTATAAAGCAGTTCTTAGAGGTCATATTATATCTTATGTAGCGAATAAGAAGAAAAATCTTAAAGCTGAATCTGAATCCATTCTCAGACGGCTTAAATCCATAGAAATTCAATTTGCCCGCACTAATTCCTCCACAGTCCTTAGGGACATTTTGAAATTAAGTTCAATACAATAACCTTGTCACACAATACTCTTGTTCCAATCTACTTAAATATAAAGCCAAAATATATCAATTTTCCAATAAAACCAGTAAAACCTTGGCTTCATATCTTAAACTTTAGAAGGAGAAATCCACAATTGTTGTTATTAAGGATCATTTGGGGAACAGAAAAGTGTCTGATAAAGATAGTGTGCATGTCTTTAAGGAGTTTTATTCCAACATATACACTTCTGAAGCCCCTCCCAATAATCCTGCTATTAATTATTTTCTATATAACACACCTCGCGACTCCTACCCTCAAATTGATCTCTCTTCACTTAATGCTCCAATTACTGCCCATGAAATACATTTAGTTATTAAAAACCTTAATAAAGTTAAAGCCCCTGGACCAGATGGCTTCCCTATTGATTTCTTGGCCATTTCTCAAATCATTTAGTCCCTAAGATTAGCAAACTTTTTTCTCACTTTATTTCAAATAACATGGCCCAAGGCTCTTTTTCAGAAGCTATGCTAATAGTATTCCCTAAACCTGATAAAGACCCCGAACTCCCCCAAAACTACCGCCCAATTTCCCTTATTTATACTGACTGTAAGATTTATGCTAAAATCCTCGCCAATAGAACCCTCCCTTTCCTACCCTTTCCCTTTCCTACCATTTCCCTTTCCTACCCAATCTTCTTAAGCAAAATCAAGTAAGTTATGTAAAAGGTAGAGTATCATCATCCCATATTAGACTTTTTTTGGACATCATTGAAATTCTAAACAAATCAAATGACCCCTTTGCTGCGATAGCCCTTGAAGCTTGAAAAAGCTTTCGACAGAGTCGCATGGGACTTTATGTTGCAAGCGCTCAAGTGGCATGGCTTTGGTCCCCCTTTTCTGTCCATGATTAAGGTCTTATATGCCAATCCTAAAATGCAATCTTTGTAAATGGACAATTATCCTCCTTCTTTCCCTTGTCTAGAGGAACACGTCAGGGCTGCCCATTATCCCCTATTCTCTTTATTCTAGCGTTAGAACCCTTTCTCGAAGCCATTAGACAAAATTACCTCATTTTGGGAATTCCATTTCATAATTTAAATATTAAAACAGCGGCCTATGCCGATGATGTACTTGTATTCTTAAAAAACCCTCAGTTTAGCGCCCAACATTTACTTAATATCTTATCAAGATTCTCTAAAGCGTCAGGATACAAACTTAATAATGACAAATCTGAGATTCGTCCACTCAATATACATTGCACCTCGTTTCACACTAGCACCCTAGGTATGAAATGGTGTCCCCTAGGATTCAAATATTTAGGTATCCACATTTCTGCTTGCATCAATAGTATTCGTAAACATAACTTAGAAAGCATAGTAGCCAGAGTCAAAGAATTAGTATCTTCTTGGTCCCCCCTATATCTCTCCTGGTGGGGTAGATTGGAATCGATTAAGATGATGTGATGATCTCCCCCATAATACTCTATCTCCTCTATATGCTGCATATTCCTCTTTGTCCCTCCTTCTTCAAATCTTTAGATTTATATCTCACAAAATTCTTATGGGGGAAAAAGAAACATAGAATCTCGCTGAGTAAGCTCAAACGATCCAGATCCCAAGGAGGGGTTGGTTTCCCTGATTTTAAAAAATATCATCTAGCCTTTACTGTTAAGCAAACACAATGGTGGTTTGTTCAGGACATATAATTTCAGGTGCCTAATTGCGTGCGCCTGGAGAGCGCTATGGCTTCCCCAATGTCCCTTGCAGAATGTACTAAATATTCCTGTCTTCGCCAATCTATCCTCTCCCTCAAGATGTTTATGTTCCCATCCATAACTAAGCAATCCTCACTTATATCCCCCTTCATTTGGCACAACCCCTTGATTAAAATCTAAGGTAAATCCATTTTCTGGAAGCCATGGCTCTCTAAGGGCATTAGGTTCTGTAACCAGTTTGAGTGTGGTATTCCCATTACATTTGATGAATTTATTGTCAAATTTCATATGCCTGGCTCTTCCCTGATGCGATTTCTTGCAATTATTGCTGCAATAGAAGAACATTTAGAGACACTGATGTATAATTCTAATGATCCTGATGCGTTAAGACTGCTTCACATACTCAACCCTACTACAACAGCCTCTATCTACTATAATATCTTATTAAATTCTTTACCTACTCCGAGGATTGAATGTCTTCACAATGACTGGAGAAGAGACTGCATACAGTTGGATCATCAGTTGTTATGGCCCCCCCCAATGGCAAAATATTTCTACAATCACCACCTCTTCAAGTCTTATCTAAACCTCATTCTTTGTTCATCATAGAGCCTTTATCACCCCTGTATCCCTTTTCAAATGTTGCCTATCACCTAATGATAATTGTTGGAGCTGTTTAAAAGCTCAAGTTTCTTTTAAACATATGTTCACAAACTGACAATATGTTAAGTAATTCTGCACATCTCTGTGGAACACCATCAGATGCACTTTTAACATAACTATGGATTTCCGTTTTGATCTCCTTATCTTAAGTAGCTCCATGCTACATAACAACTCCGTTAACAAACATGCTAGATATCTGTTTGACTTATGCTTAATAGTGGCAATGCAAAATATCACGACTAATTGGAAAAACCTAAGCAAAATTCATTACACATTTTGGTGGAATTCTATATGTAATATTCATAGATTGGAAGGATGTAATGCTTCTACCCCTGATTCTCAAAATATGTTTCAGTTGAAATGGCAATTATTTAATGACTTTGCATCAGTAACATGTGAATCATTATCCTGTAAGAATGCCTGATTTATTTGTACCATACCCTTAAAACCCCTCCCTTCTCCCTCCTCTTGTGTGTGTTATGTCCAGTTGGGGTTTTTCTTGTTGTCTGTTAGTGTGTGTTCTCCCCCAATACTCAGAAATCTGTAGCACAGTTTAATACTATACAATATAAGGATACTTGGCTTACTTTGTATTAATCCTTACTACATCTTGCTTACCTGGCTTTATATCAGAGGTTATTCTTGACATACAATATGTCTATTTGCTACGTTGTATTCCTAATTTTGTTCAATAAAAATCTTTAAACTAAAAAAAAAAGAAATATGTTCCGGAATACAAAGCGTACCTGGACTGGGAAAATGGAAAAATTATCCCCAACTGAAAGGAGGCAAAGGGTCCATTGATGCAAGAGAATATTATCAAATCTAACTACGGGTGATTTATGACAGCTTTGGTCTATCCAAAGTTATCGAATGTAATTTTGACATCCCATCCGACTATCATGTCACAGATATTCGACATGTTTTTTAGGCAGTAGAAGAATCAAAGCCATTTTCCCCACAAGGATTTTCGCTTTCATTTGGACTGTCGTACGGCTAAAACATATCTTTTTCCCTTCTAAAATCACTTAAAAGTACCAGAGTCCAGATTGCTGCTACACGCAATGAGAATAAAAAATGAGTGCAGAAAACAAGACATTGGGCCTCATTCCGAGTACGGCGCTAACCAATGGCGCTATTAACGCCTTGGTTGACGCCGTACCCGGACCGGCAGCGCCTTGGTGGTTGGCGGAATTACCGCCCCATTCCAAGGTTGGCGGGGCGGTAATTCCCCAATCCCCATTTACCCTTCCCCATTCCCATTCTTGCCCCATAGGGCATAATGGGAGTGGGGAAGGCGTCAATTACGCCACCGTAAATTACGGTGGCGTAATTAACATCAAGGTCCCTTAGCGCCATGGTATTTAACGCCTGCTAAAAGCAGGTGTTAAAAGCACCATGGCGCTAAGGGAACTCGGAGTATGGCGGTAAGGGATTACCGCCACCGCTCTCGTTAGCGGTGGCCGCTATCCCTTACCGCCATACTCGGAATGAGGCCCATTGTTACAAATGGTGGAGTTGGAAGAACTTTCTGAACCTGCAGTACAACAGAATTCCAAAATGTTCCAGGAACTTGTTAAGTATAGACCCAAGCACATTGCGCATCACAGTAAAATCCAAGTCAATGTCCCGGAATCGGCCTGGGGACCCATTTTGGCAGCCTTTGCAAGACAAAACAAAATACAGTGAGGTTATATGAAGAGCCTTCTTTAAATCTAATTAAGTTGAGAATAGAGTTGGAAGAAGTTTGAGTTTCATTATATAACCAAGAATCAGGCTGGAGTCCCAGGTCAGATTTATTTAAAAACCTGCAGGAATTTTGAGAACCTGTCGTACAATTCTTTTTAATGTGTTCATTGAACACAAACACTTTCCTGAATCATGAAAGTCTGGAGTTATCTTTCATATTTATAAGAAACGTCAGAGAGACTTGCCTATCTCACTTTTAAATTTGCAGTTCAAAATCTTTGGTAGAGTAATTCTGGGGAAAATACAAACATAGGTGTCTAGGGAAAACATCCTGTCTACATTCCAATTGGTATTCAGAGAAGGGCTAGGCACAAATGAGCAGACCACAAACCTGTAGTGACAAACTAATTGTGGCTGAAGAAGGGCAGGGTCTACCCTGCATTCATGGACCTCAAGACTGCATTTGATAAAGTGATTAGGAGCATATTATGGCATTTCCTGAGATACAATAATTGTCCTGAAGATTTTATCCAAATTGTAATCCTTATTCATCTGAATCTTAGAGCATCTGTGAGAAGTGGTAGATCTAGGCACTGCGCAAAGTGGTTTCTGGTTGAGACTGGTGTGATACAGGGCTCTGTAATGGCCCCAATTGTGTGTTCTTATCACTTATAAATAGGCTTATGGCCAAACCCGTGGCATGCAATGCGGATGTACCCCATTTTGGAAAGCCATCTATTCCTATACTGTCGTACGCCTATGATATGGTTCTAATTGCCAGAACGCTGCCGGCCCTCAATAAGCTTATTCATATATATTCTGATTTTATGGGTAGTTTGGATTTGGAAATCAATGTCAATAAATAGGCTGTGATGATTTGCCAGACGATGCCTCCAAGAAGCCAGGTCGGACCTTCTCCTTCCTTTACTGTCAAGGGTACAAATTCAACCTGTGACATCCTGTGATTAAGGTTTGACCTTTACCTCATCTCTTTCTGGTACAAGGCACTAAACAAGCAAATAGTATGGCCCAAGCAATAGATGGTGTCTTTCGTTTGGCAAACAGTAGAAATGTTCACCAATGGAGTTGCTGCTAAAAATCTATTCATCTAGGGTTATTCCAATAGCAAAATATGGAATAGGCCTTTGGGGCAATGGTAAGTTGGCACAACTACACATCCTTGAAAACAAGTTTTTTAAACATTTGCTTGGCTTAGCTTTGTCCTCACCAAATTTTGCGGTTCATCTGGAGGTGGGATTTCTCTTTTTGGAAGATGAATTTTCACTGGAGCCTATGTTTTTATGGTTGCGCATCTGGGGTAACGTGAATGTGGTTTTAACCAAAAAAATTATTTGGTTGTTATCGTCTGTATATGAAATCAGGTCCATTCCTTGGTTCAGACAAATAAGAAAGCTGTCCAGCAGTCTGAACTGCAACAGTGTATTTACAAGCCCTACTAGTATCACCTGCAAGGCAGTCAAGTCCTATACAAATAGTCTTGATGTGATTTTATCAGCCCAAAGGGAGCATATAGAGCTGATGAAAAGCAACAGTCATTACCATGCCTTACTGTCTACCATCGGTCTTCAAAAATACCAAATATTTTCAAAATTTCTAAATGACTGATATTTTATTACAAGAGCTTGTTTTAATGTTTTTTCTTTGAAGGCTGTAACTGCTAAATGGGCTGACCGTCCATCTGATAATGTAATTTGTAATATGTGTAATGCAGATATTGTTACTATATGGCACAGAGCTAACTTTTATTGCTATTTTATGATTTTGTTGTATCGGTTTTACATTCTGTATTTCTTGTATACTGCATTGTGATTTCATGGTATTTTATTACTGAAATAAATCTGATTGACTGACAATTAAAAACAATGTTTATTCAGATAAAATACATTAAACATATGCTTTCAACATGCAACATGATCAATTGTACATAATCATTTACAGGTTAAAAATACAGTTCAACATGTCCAGATGATTCGAAGATCAATAACAACTGCATATTAAGATGTTTACAAATGAAATTGGAACAAATAGTAATTATTGAGGATGTTGACACAAAGAGCTGGAACTAGTAAGATCTTTTATTTAAGTTGATTGCATGAAGAAAACACCTGCAGCATTTCACCCCATCCCCTAATCCTCTCCT
Organism: Ambystoma mexicanum; assembly: GCF_040938575.1. Classification (NCBI taxonomy): domain Eukaryota; kingdom Metazoa; phylum Chordata; class Amphibia; order Caudata; family Ambystomatidae; genus Ambystoma; species Ambystoma mexicanum. The sequence continues at coordinate 1,603,061,056 of NC_090929.1, read as the reverse complement.
TTGGTGCCCTCCCTTCACGTTCTGCACTGGAGTTGACATGTGCAGAGACACTTATATAACACATTCTCTTCCTTTTAAGGAAGGGCACTTCTTTCAGATACAATTCACTATTTTTCTTTTGTTCCACCCGTGTCAACTTTCTAAACTCACCGGCCCTTTGAAAACCTCATACACCCTTTCAGGAGGCCTGTAACTGGTAGGTCCCTTCCACCCAACCACACTTTTCCTCACTCTGACAAGTTCACCCTTGATTACCAACACAGGTTTCCCACATGTTATGCATTTAGACCTTGCCTTAGCTCCTTCCTTACTCTGATGCATTATCTCTACTATCGCCGTCACATTCGCCTCCATGCGCCCTGTCCGTTCTAGCTATGCCGGGCACACAAATATCTTCACCTCATCAATTTAAAAGGGATTGCTCCCATCACTGTCTGAGGTGGTAAACACAACCCTTTAATTCTCTCAAACACAGTGTGATTTTTACAAGTCTCACCCATGACAATGTGCACACTTCCCACAGATATCAATTCACCCTCTAGACCACACTATTTGTTTGAGGGTGATACAGTGCAGTTCTCTTATAACTTATGCCTTGTCTTTCAAAGTACTTTTCCAGCTACCTACACAGATTGCAGACCAGTATTGGTCAATGCACTTCCTGGGATCCCTTCCTGCCTAAACACTTCATCCATACATTTTATCAATGTTTAGGCATTTGTCTCCCTCACAAATTTCACTTCCACCCATCTTGAGTACAGATCAACCCTAACAATCACAAACTGCCCATCAATCACCTTGTCCTACATCAAGCAGGCCCAGAATATCCATCGCAATGTCTTCCCAGACACCCTTTTTCACCTCCATCAGTACCATAGGTTGTACACAGGTGCACAGAGTCTTCTCACTCAGCGCACTCGAAGGACTTACTTTCCAGGCAGTGATTCTGTTACAGGCCACCAATAGTCTGCTTTCAGTAGACCTTTTGCCCTTATCATCCTTAGATGCCCCGTGGGCAGTATCTCAATCAATGTGTCCCTTTATCCATAAGGCACAACAACCTTTCCCACGTAAAATATCTAATTTTCCACACTTAGTTCCCTTTGGATTTCCCAAAACGTATTCTCCTCTTCAGTCACTCTTGTCTTCAGTGGCCATCCATTTATTACATACCCCATTATTTTCTCTACTGTTGCATCATTCTTGCATTCCATGAGCCATTCCTTTCATCCAATGATATGATTGTGTGAGACATACACGTGTTCCATCCATGCTTCCTGTTAAGGATTTCAATCAGGCGTCACACTCTGGTCTCAGCCTAGTATGCAGAGCACAACTGAAATGCTTATATATTTATGTTCGATTCAATATTGAGAGGGTACACTACTCATATCACACCCCCTTTTCAAATACCCCGAGTCACAATGGACCATGAACCAGGTTGGTTGATAAAATGTAATATTTATTATTTATTTTAAAATTCAAAAGAAATCATACTATTTTTAATATGGGGCAGCAATCACCAATGGGGTGATAAGAACAATAGGAATGTAAGCAATGTACTTAGTTTAACCTTCTACTGACACATCTACAAAACACCAGGGAATGGGAGCACTTTTTGATTTTAGGTAAGATAGCATTTGAGTTAGAATTTCCCCCTGAAATGTTCCCTCAACCCACAAATAATACATTCTAAGTGGATAAACAGAAGCAGCAGGTAATCAGGAATGACAAATGGAAAACAGAATTGAAATCCGACCTTCCCTCCCCAAACAAGAGAGAAAAACGGATTTTAGACCCTGGCAATGCTAAAAAGGACACTCGGAAATGGATGAATAAAACAATGAATGTGTTTAAAACTCTTGAAACAAAAACAATTCTTTACTGGAGCAACACGGGAAAGATACTATTAATCACAAGCAATGGATTGAGCAAAAGCATACAATTCGAAGTTGAATGGAAGATTTAAAATAGTTTATAATCAAAATGACACGTTGGAAATTTAGCAAACTTTTGCAATTCCCGCCTGAACTTACCAAAATGGTTTTTAATAAAAATGGGTGAAATTGTGTGTTGTGTTGGGGTGTAGCTATGGATCATAGGTACAATCTGGAAGTGAAATTAGGTCTCTAGCTGGTAAATTGAGTGAGTTATGCAAGATCTAGTGAGGTGCATTTTGAGAAAATGAAGGCGCAAAAAAGAAAAGAAATCAGTTTTGACAAGACAGTTTTACTCTCCACGAGAGCATTCAGGCTGGACTACCAGATTGAGACACAGTAAGCTCCAGGGTTGACTCGCAAATTCAACTCAAGCACCTCCGCGCCCACCCTGGCGGAACCAGTCCGATCACTCGAAAGAGGACTAGAGCTTAGGATTTCACAAGACAAAGTCATTAAAGAAGTTGGCGCTAGCACAAGAAATCAAAGGCAGGGTTTTAAGAATGATTTTTGACAATATTACAAGTTATCAGGATAAGGATAGGATGATTTAGAGAGTGGAACTAAGGACAAGGCAAGGTATATTATGGTTTTCTATGGTTCCTATTGATACTCACAGTCCACTTTTTAGTTTGGATTTTGGACAGTCAGCGGTTCTGGTCACCACAAGGATCTGGTCTAACAAAGGACAGACGGACAAAATCAGCGGAACAGGATCAGCTGGGCAGAGACTGGATACCAAAGGATAGTTCTTCTGGACTGGCAATTCTGGTTACTGGATACTATAGGTCATCAGGGCAGCAGGATAGCAGCAGCATGCAGTGAGTGGCAGCAAGCCAAGCTGGATCAGGATGCCAAAAGTACCACAGTTTCTCCTGGTTACTGGGAGATTAGTGGGTTTTAATATTGTAGGGTAGGACTTGCTGGAGCAGGATCAGCAATGCTTGGGTTTTGCAGTGGGCCCTGGAATAGGATCAGCAATGCTTGGCCTTGTAAGGGAGTCTGGAGTCTGAAAGATGAAACAGGAACAGGAACGCAGCACAGGAAATCAGGAATCAGTGTGTCTAGGGTCTTGTCAGGGACCCTTATTTATAATGCAAAAGGACATCATCAAGATAGATGCTGGACAGGGTTAACTACACTCGCCCATAAACTACTTGGATTGGGCAGGGGAGCTAGTCTCCGCCTCGCTCTCAGATGGTTGCACTTCTAAGGGAATGATGTCAGATTTATGAGGTGAGGTTTACAATGTCCAAACATTCCCACATTTACTTTACTTAAAATCCGATTTTGCCAAAAACATACATTTCTTCACTTGCAATCTCTTGGAAAATTATACACACAGGTTACATATTAAGTGCAGCCCAGTTCAGTCCAATCCTCAGGTCTGTGCGACCTTGTTTCGCTTTTCTGATACATTTTGGTAATTTTACACATTAAAGATTTGGCCTAAAATTCCCCAATTTTATACACAGATGTGAATTGTCCCCAGGGATGTAGATACAAATTTTTATGTTTGACACATCAATACTTCCTTGGAATCTATCATATTTCGTAACTTCTGTTCCCCAGGCGGCTATGAGTTCTACCAAGTTTTAAAATTAGATTTATAATAATATAAGATTTATAATCTAGATTAGACTAGTTTTAAAATTAGATTTAAAACTGCAGGCTTTTAACATTTTTGCTAATTCTTGCTACAGAAATAAAAGTCTTTAAAGTTTCTTTATAACATAGGGCCTCATTACGAGTCCGGCTGTAACCTGCCGGTTTTTCTGGCTCGGTTACCGCCGGACTCCTATTACCAATCCGCCTCCATGATTCCCGGAATTACCGGGGCATTACAATCCGGTGACCTGGGAATTCCAGAGGCGGAATTTGGTAAATCCCCATTCCCATTGAGTCCCATAGGACTCAATGGGAATGAGGACCATGGAAACACCGGCACCATCTCGTGATGGTGCCGGTGTTTCCACGTCCGCCTGAGGGTGGGCGGTGTTAAACGCGCCAGGTAAGACCTGGCGGGAATGACATCTCCGCCTGCAGGACTCCAGATCACCTGGTATGGAAACAACGGTGGCGGCGGGTTTAACGCCACCGTTATTTCCATGCTGGGTGACTCGTAATGAGGCCCATAGTCTTTGTAACCCAAATGCAGTCCCTTTATTACTAGATCCTGTTTTTTTTTCTTCCTCCAACTGCAAGCAGCTGTCATTTCCTTCCAGACAAGGGGGTTTCCAGTCTTAATTGAAGGTTTTATTTCCCCTTCACACTTGACAGGTGAGTGTCCCAGGACTGCCATTGTCCCAGCCTGGAGCACATACGAATGTCTGATGAGCGTGTGAACTTCCATTGTCCTGTGCCATTCAAAGATTTTCAAGCTGGCGATTCACACCTACATGTCCTGAATTTATGGTGTATCTCCCTTCCTTTTGCGAAGTTTCATGGCTGGCAACTGGAATGACTGGTTTATCTGAGAGTTTGCAAATCCAGCCTATGTGTTTTAAACTGTTTAATTCCTTATTTTGGATCTTGAATTAAACAAACCTGTAAAAGAAGATAGCCTATGTGTGTATTATCACCACTAACATAATCCCTTTACATTGCTAAGTAAACAGACTTTCATTAACAATTGAGTTTTAAACAGGCCACTTTTTTCTCTTCAGTCCGCACAGCCCATTTCCACATGTGTTACAAACTGCTAGCATTTCTTTCCTTACTTCAGTTTGCAGCTCCTCAGATTGCCCACGCTGTCTTTGCAGCTGTAGTCATTTCCTGGCAGCAGGAGTTTTATCCAAAGTATAGATACATTTGCACTTGACCTGGCTCAAAGAGTTAAGTCTCTTTGAAATGCTGCGCCTGGATGCATTTTGGCAAGAAATAAACATGGGTTCCCGTGCGAGTGAAAAGAAAGTTGTTTGTTGATTTGTTTCCAATCTACTTTGACAGGACCTGTCATTCAGAAATTATGCCTGGTTTTTCTGAGGCACAATTAATTTAAAAGGTTTCATTTTTAAGGGGAATTTTTGGCTTCTGCAGCAATGCAGTGCTGCCTGTTCACTTGATTCAATATATGTTTCAGAACACACTGGCATACTTTTTCAGTGTGTCCTCTTGTTCCATTTTGCCTGTAGTGTGCTGCGCAGGATGGTGCAGCCATCTTTTGTTGCTGCCAAAACGCAGTTTTGAAGTCCTGGTGCACACAGGAGTCAGCGCAGCCAGGTTGCAGTTTCTTACGCAAATTCAGCTTAGTGATGTGAGGCAATGCTGTTCAGTGGGTCAATATATCCCACATTTCTTCTCCTCTTCTCTCTTCATCCTCCACACTTGCACACTTGACAGGTGATATGCAAACATATTATCACGGCCAGACACCACCTCTATCTCAAAATCATGGCATAGAAGTTATGTCACCAACCCTGCTAGTCTCCTCAATAGTTTGGCCGTCTGTTCGTTTTCACCAACTTGAGCAGTTTGTGGTTGGTTCTCACACAGAATTTGGGTCCCCATACAACATTTCTAATCCACAACCCACACACATCCAAGCACTTACTTTTCTATAACAGAATACCCTTTTTCTGCACACTTTAATACCCTTGAGGCATGTGCAATTGTCACTTCACTTCCTCCTTCACTTCATTGGGAGAATACTGCCCCAAACCTATCTCACTAGCATCAGTGGTTAACATTGTTTTTCTTATTGTGTCAAATGTACCTAAAAATGTATTATTCTTTAATCCCCTCAAACTATTTCATGCAAAGTTCGCCCTACACAAATTCCTCCTTATCCTTCACCACTTCACTCAACCTCCCTACTTTCTCAGAGAAATTCTTAACACATTTTTTATAGAATTCCACAAGTCCCAGGAAGGACTAAAGCTTAACCTTGGACTCTGGTGGGTTTAACAATGTAATATTATCTACCAACTCCACCTTCAGTCTCTCTCTTAGCTTGGATATACTGTGACCAAGATATGCTACCTCCTCTCTCCGAAATGTGAATTTTAATGTGAGCCATTGTGCCCACAAAATTTCCAGAACCGTTTTTAACGATGCATCATGTTATTCCATTGTGCTCTCACAAGCTAATGTGTCATCTTGCAAGCAGTACCCATTTTTGATGTCATAAAATAGCTTGATCATCACTTTATGAGATACGGATGCTACATAAACTATCCCAAAGGGCATTCTTTAAAGACCCCTTTGTGCGATATCAAAGTGGTTAACGACCTAGACCTCGGATCTAAGTCCACCTGATGATATGCTGAAGCTAGATCAAGCTTGGCAAAAACACAGCACTCCCCAATCAAACTCAATATCTCCACAATATTTGGTAGATAATGCAGCTCCACTGCAATGCTTTTATTCAACTGCCACAAATCTACGCATAACCCCACATCTCCATTGGGTTTCCATGCCACCACCAATGGTGACACCCATTTGACTGCCACTGCTCACTCATGTATGCCTATCTCACATAACTCGTCAAGTTAACACTTGACCACCTCTCTCAAACCCATATCCACCGATCTTAATTTAGCAGCTACAGGCTTTTCTCCGTCTGTCAGAATTTTCATGTGTACTATTACTTTCAGCTTCCCCACCTTGTTGAAGGACACATTAGGGTACTATTTACCTCCCACACATTTTCACTTTTATTGTTCACCACCAATACCTGATCCTGTATTTTGGGATCAAGTCTAACCTTTGACTTCCTCTGCTTCTTCCAGCTCAACAGTGCTGCTGTTCCTTTTTTGTCACATATACCTTTCCTATTGCCTCCCTATCCCTAAATCCTAGTTCTGCATGAAAATAACCCAGTATTTAAATTGTGCCCATGTTTTACCCACCATGGCTTATATTTGGTGGCCAAAGATCTTCTACCTTCCCTCCTAATTTCTCTTCCCAAACTTATGTGAGATGAAGCATACCTTTGCCACGGAGTTGGCCATCATCTAGACACCTTTTCCATTTATGGGCACTGCTTTCAAACCGGAAGCATGCTCTTTCATTTCCATCACTTCCCTTCCTGCTTCCTTCCTTCCCACTTCCACGCATACATGTCTTCTGTTCATCATTGTTCTTGGCGTTAGTTCCATTGTACCTTTTGTAAGTTGAGCTATGCATGCCATGGAGTGCTCAACACTGTTCATGATCTTTATCACTTCCTCCAAGCTGGGATCATCCTTTATCCATGGCTCCTCTCATATTTTGTCTTTACAGTACTTGAACATAAACTGAGCTCATCAAACTTTCCCCCGAAAATGAGGTTTCTTGCAATTACCTTAACTCTGTAATATATATATGGCAAAATTGTAAGGCCCAGGATGGTTCTGGTCTTTGGGTGAAAATGACAATCTAATCTCATCCTCCTCCAAATCAGAATCAGTGAATATCCCCTAAAGCTTTTGCCCTTCATACCTTAAGCAAGGCATTAGCAAGAACACGTTTCTCTCTAGGCTTACTCCTCCATGTTGCTTTGAGATAATGCAAAACGTCTTTTTTTCAAAGACCCCATTTGACATGAGGGGAGCCTGGTGTTGCCATAAAAACAGTTGCTGATGGAACATTTTGCATCATTGTCAGTTCAAAGTAACCTGTTACAGGAAAATGCTTACCTTTCTCAACTACTTTACTTATTTTTAGGTAGCACTGCCCATCTCAACACCTTTCTTCACTCTCCCACGGAAACCTATTCCAGTGACGTTTTGTTGCCGACTCACCTCCTGGTGCAGATTCTCACCTCAAGCGGTTGATACGGTAACAGTAACACTTACATGTGTGTCCTTCATCAATTGTGCTGATGTTCCGCACTTGACGTGAGGTCCATTTCTCTAACTTTGCATAACTTGGTCTACGCTACCTAACACTCCGTTCCACAAACACAAGGACCTTTCTACAAATGTTATGGGATGCGGACCATGCCATTGCCTGCATTCGTCTTATTTGCCTTCGCTCTAGCCACAGCAACTACCATCATGGGGGATGAAATACCCCTACGTCCACAAAGTTGGAATATCTACATTGCTGCTCAAAGCACAACGTTGTTGCTGCGCATTGCTGTATTTCATTAACTAAATAGAGAATGGCTGATTGTATTCCTTTTATAAAACTAAGCGCACCAGTTTGCACACTTGCAGTATAAAGGTGAGGAGAAATTTGTGCAAGGCCCCAGAGTGTTATTCTTGAAGGGATGTTGAAAATGCAAACTTATGTAGTGACATTCATATCCCAATCAATTTAAGGTTTGTGGTGCATACAAAATGTATGTAAAAACCCATAGGCTATTCCCAATGGAGTAGCAAGTAAACATTGGCACTGATTACTCACACACTGCAGTGGATCATCAAGAGTTTTCACATCAGAACCAAGGCTGAATGTATGGGTGGCTCAGCATAACCCTAATGCTCTGCTGCAGAATATTATGACAGCTTCACAGGGGTGGTTTTTGCAGGAAGCGCTGATCCAAGGGCAGTCTCCAGGCAGCTCTCCCCATGGAGCTGTAGGAGTAGTGCAGGACGTGAATCACATGAACAGTGGAGGTGGAGCCCACAGCCCTCAAACATGTGGTCCGTCCGTGTGTAAAGTGTCATGCAAACGTCTGTCTCCAGGCAGCTCTCTCCATGGAGCTGTAGGATTGGTGCAGGACGAGCAACCCATGGAGAGTGGGGAGTGGAGCCAACAGCCCTCAAACATGTGGTCCAATCGTTTGAATCACGCAAAGGGCTGAGCCAAGAGCATGTCCAGTTAGCTCTCCTTCTGGAGCTGGAAGAGTGGTGCATGACATGCATCCTATGAGCAGTAGAGGAATGACCTCAGCCCTCTGGCAGGGCCGGACTGGGAACCAAAAGAGGCCCTGGAAAATGTTGTCAAAGTGGCCCAATATTTTGCTGAACGAGCGAGCATAGCGCGTGAGCCCAACACACTGTGCATTAGACAGGCCACGAGACACCCGGTCCCGCACCAAAAGGGTGTTAGGAAACCTGCTATTATTAAGAGTAGGAGATTGAAATTAACAGGAAGAAGGAACACCTGCCCTCCCCTGCTTCCAAGATGGTGCCAACTGAAGGGTATTTCTAGGCACTTTAAAAGGGCTAGGGTCAATCCCCAGGCCATGAATGAGTCCGGTGTTTGTCTTCCCCCGGACCTTCCTCTGGTTCTGTGTTAACTGACTCGTAGCTTGGGTCCTTTGTTGGGCCAAAGCACAGGTAGGCAAATACGAGCTGAGGCTGTTAGGGAAAATGGGCACCGTGAAATCAATGCCAACTGCTTAGTGCTTCTGGGGCCCCTGACCATGGCACGGTTGTCCCCCATCCCCTCTCCAAGCCTAGCCCTGGGCTCTGGCAGATGTAGGCCCCCAGGGTGTGTGGTAGTCACTAGTCACATTCTGTGAAGATTTTCATTGGATCTGCTATTTGCTCTCACTCTAACTGGCTTTGTGAGGGAAGATGAAAACTCTGTACACTTGTCCCTGCACATGCTTTCTGTGCCCCAATGTGTGCAAAAAGATAGGAACTATGTGAACATGATTCTGAGGGTCCTCTCAATGGGTTAACGTGTGCAGGGGAGAGGAGCTATGTGTAAAGGCTTCTGAGAGTGCTATCAATAGCACAGGGTGTGCACAGAGGTAGAGGCTGTGTGTACAGGCCCCTGAGAGCACTCAAACAACAGTACCATGTGTACAGGGTGATGGGGGCTATGTGTAGGCGTCTGAGAGCACTCTCAATAGCCCCGGGTTAGTATGGAGGTAAGCGCTATGTGTGCTCCCCTGAGAACGCTCTCAATGGCTGTGTGTCTTTATAGAGGTAGGTGCTATGTTCACAGGCATGAGAGAGAGCTCTCAAGTGATCTGTATGAATGTAGGAGCTATGCACACATGTAAGTGCTCTTGTGGGTGAAGGGAGGTAGTAGACATGCATAGAGGTGTGGGACTGCTTGCATGGGGTCTGGGTATGAAGGGATGTAAACAGAGTCCTGGGGTGGTTTCCTAGTGACCCTGTGTGTGCACGCTTGTAGGAGTCATGTGCACAGGCCACTAATAACTCTGTGTTGTGGGGTATGCATGGCAGTAGGTGCTATGTACACAGCAGGACAGCTGCTTGAACACATTGTACCCTAGAGGCAGGCAGGCCAAGGGCCAGTGCCACGCCTGTTTGCCCACAATCCACAGTGCACAACGTGGAGGAAACTGGTATGAAACACACATGACGTGATTTAGGCTTGGTGCCCCAGCCAGCTCCTGAGGGTGTTTGGGGGGAGCTTCTGTGCTATTAATTCCCACCAGGCTTTGTGGATGTGCTGCAGAGGCAGGGCACTGGGCACGTGCATTAGACAGGTCCCTGGATTTGAAACACAGCAGGCAAAGTTTGTGTGACAGGGCAGTGTGCAAAGAACAGGCAGACAATGTGCACAAAGGCCTGCCTCAGGGCACGCAATGCAAAGTGCATGGGAGGGAAACTAAAGTGCAATTATGCAATCCTCACTGTGCAAGGATTGGTCAAAGAGATCACACTGTGGAAAGAAGGATGTAGGGACACTGAGTAGGTCATTGGTACAGGAAACATAACCAAATGTGTAAAGTGCATCCACTGCATACATACTATGTTCAAGGGCCAAGAAGAATTTGGGCCTGTACCCATTAAAAAACGTTTTGTGATGAATCATTCCCATTGCGTAATAAACAGACTTTGGGACACTGTGTAATGCTAATGCCCACCCATTACTTAGTTATGTGATGCCAACGCATGAATTGCAAAATATACACGCAGGGGGCGCGCCTCCCGTGATTTGCACCATGCACACAGTGGAAATACACTCCTCCCATATAATTTGCAAAATGTGCATTTCGGAAACACACTTAGTAAGTGCATATGATATGACTGGTGATATACACGGACTTCAGGAATACACGGACACCACACCCTCATGGCCAGTTGCACCCACGTGCCCTAGTTTCACTGGACCAAGTTGGTACATTTTACTGTTGGCTCTAGAAAATAGACTGTGGGGGCATGGGAAGGATCCAGAAGAGAGGAGGGCAGGTAAGCCAGGAGAGGAGAGGAAAGAAGGAGGTAAAAGTACCAGAGAAGCACTAGCAAGTGATGGTCACTCAGCAGTGTTACCCAAAATACTCATCAGAGTCTATCTGTCGTCCCCACTGCGACCTTGGCATGAACAAGCGTGTGCTCCTTCAAGGAGCTGACTTTGACACTCCCTTCTGACAGCTGTGGCTCTCCTCTGCCCCATTTCAAAATGTGCTCTGCGGAACCTCTTTCAATAACTCTAACAACTCTCTGGAGTCCATGCGTGAAGCTCTGTGCGTAAAGAGGTGCAAAAGGGAGGGTCAAGGACAGTCTCCAAGCAGTACCTGAAGCTGGCTGCCTGAGTCTGACGAACACCTAGTCGTGATCTGTGCCCTAGGTTTGGGCTGAAGAGTTAGAAATTTGAGGGATCAGCGGCATTGTCCATTGAAACAGTCTGATGTGAGGGACTTTGTCATCCACTTTTCTATCCTTTCACTCTGTTGCCCTTCTTATAGAGACAATGCTGCCTTTAGTTAGTTCCCGGATGAGAGGCGACGGAGTGCTGCTATTGCAGCAGACTTGTGGGGGATCATTTCACCTTCATTTTGGAAACCCACACCTGAACCAACATTGTTTACTTCCCATTGACAAAGTGGAGAGATTGTAGAGAGACTGTATTTCATTTTGTGTGAAAAGTTGATTAACTTAGTCTGAATTGGTGGGGCCCTAAGATCTTCGGCTTCAGGTGTGATTCTGGTTTTTAGCTTTTACTATTCCTTATTGTCTTATGTGTTCATTTGCCAACCCATCCTGTGGTCTAATCCATGGGAAAAAGAAAAGCAAAAAAAATCACCTGGTCTGAACAGCATCGAAATCTTTCTTTGAAAAGTTGTGTCACAAGTTGAAAGTAAGATCAAGGAACCATTTAAGGCATAAGGTCAACTAAACTAGTCCATTGGCGAGAAATGGCCCATGGTTAACACAGACAAGGTCAACACATAACCATAGAGGCTTTAGAGAATGGCATAGGGACTAAGAGAGATGAACAGGCTTTTGAGCATCAATGAAGAATTGGACAACATGTTGGATACTGATAGCATCAGCACCGACTTCCACTGCCAGAGTATAGAAGAAGCTTGTGGTCTTGGATTTCTCCAATTGTCGCTTCAATCACACCTTCCGCTGCTACATGAATACTGAAGAAGGCAGCTCATGTTGAGTCAAATATGAAGGAGGCCATTAAGGAGAGGAAGGTTGGAGAGGCACCTTACGCACAGGGATGCTCATTGGCAGTAATCAAGAACAACAAACACAATCAACAAGCTGGTTGTGAAGTGGAGGGGCGCGAAAAACCTGTAATATAATAGCAAGAGGTCTGGTTCGGGAGGAAAACCCCATGACCAAGAAACGGAAAAGTCATTAAATGTGACACAACCAACTGTTTAAGAGATCTCCCAAACAGAGACAGATATGGACATCACAAGGTTTCCAAAGCTCTCTCAACTGGTTACAGGCTTGCCAACATCTTTTAACGGGTTGTGACATCATGAGTGACGTGTTTTTCTACAAAAATCGAAGGCAGCCTAGGGTTGGTTAGTGGGGAAAATGACATAGTATCTATATGGGGTTAGTGCTATGATTGGTTATGCATAATCTGGTGGCTCCACCTGCGACCACCTCCTAAAGGTTGCAAGTAAAGGCATGCCAGGTTAGTACATTATAATTTGTTAGTGCAAGGTAAGTAGGGATTGGTCAGTGAGGGTCTTTTCAGCCTTGATTCCTTGGATGGTTACCAGCCCATGAGCAATAATTCAAGGTGAAGAGAACAGCCCCTAAGGCACTGTCTGTAACACTAAGGTTACCATGTCCGATCCTCTAGGCCTTGAGCTTAGTACATTTAGCTTTCATCCTAGTACTATCTTTGAATCGTTTGTCCTAAACTGGATGGGAAAGGAGGTCTCTGTCTGGCTCAAATTAATAGACTTTGTCTTTCAGTCTCAGGTCACGTGTGTATAGATTACTGGTTTGATTTTCCTGCTCCACATTTGTGAGGATTTTAAACATTTTCTGCATGCAGGTGTCTAATCTAACAAGACTTTTTCTAACGTCTGCCTTTGTCTGTATCCTGGGGTGCTGATGTGAAACTCTCCTCCCTTCATAGCCTTTGCTGAACCATGAGCAAAGGCTGCACAAACAGCCTGGTTTGCACCTTCCTGCTAAGTCAGCAAGTCATGCCTCTGCCTGCGTTCTCATGCTTTCTTAATGTTTCCATTCACTTCATTGCAGCTGCATCTTCCATTTTGAGTTTCATGGCTACCTATGTTAACTGTGTTGAGCGTAAAGCAAGCTTCATGTCTTATTCTTGTGCATCTTGCACTTCGGCATAGCAAAAGAGTATATGTCCTCTCTCTATGTGGGTCACAAGCATGTTCTTTGTGTCTAAGAGTTATTTAACCTAGGTGTCTGCATAGCTTTGTGCAGGGATGCATATGTGCTTCATGTCTAACACATCTGCAGCTTGGTCTTAGTCATAACATCATTAGCTCTTTGCATGGTCACAGTCAGTCCACTTGCTCGATCGTCTACAAGTTTATCTCATCTACAACGTCATCTGGATAGGGTCTAAATGGTTGCCTGAGTGAATAGTGTTTCTCGCATCTGCGTTACAGTGGCGATGGAGAGGAGGAGGCCATGAACGATGTGCGCCTGTCATTTCTGTATCGCTGTAATGAGGGAGGGACAGAGCGTTCAGGGCCAGATTCATCTGTCCCTTTTCAATCCCCCCTCTGGTCGACACATCGACCACACTTTTGCAAAGATCCTCCCTATTTACATATTGCCTTGGAGTCCAAGCCTTCATCACCCCCCTCAGACTGCCACAGCACTTCACATGTTCGTCTACACTCCAGGTCATGTATCTGCACTCTCCATCGGGTTTGCACCATACCATTATCCCACATAGTTGGGGGGATCTAGAGAAAATTGAATTTCGTGCCTGGAGGAAAAAGAGAATTCTGCTTCTGGGGTTACTGCAGCACTTCAAGAGTTTGTGTTTGCTCGTCTGTTTTCGTCTCTGCATCTAAAAATATTTTCATCCCTATCGTCTTTTTGGTAGTCTTCTTGCACTGTGCTATAGCAACTCTGATGACACAAAATGCAAACAGCACTAGTACTAAGGCTGCTCTTAGTATCTCCAGTCCATTGGCCATCCATCAAGGAATCTAGTAAAAGATATACGCCAGCCAGTTGTCATCTTCCCCTGCTGAATTTGTGATTTCTTCCATCTTGGCATGTAGGTCTGACAGCTGCATTATGGCATCTGCAAGGGTCCCATTATCATCATCATGAGCAGGTTTGAATGTGCAACAGGATGGCCCGATCTTTGTGCAAACTCCATAGCCGTGAGAGGATCCAGGACGTATCTATTTTGAAGGGTCATTCGTTTTACAGATCTGAGTTCTTCCTTTATAGCGTTGAACCCTTTCACCAATGAATTGATCATCTGTAACAGCTCCTATCTGGTAATCTGGAGCCATTTGCTGTTCGCATTGATCTGGACCCTGGAACGACTGAAGCAAAGAACATCTCAGTCCTGCTGAACAGTCTATGCTCTTGCAGCATTACATCAAGTGATTCTTGCATCCAGGTCAAAATATAATTTCCTCTCTTCACTCTAGTCAGCTCCATAGATCTTCTCTTCGTCTGGTGTGTATCCATCTTTGGGAATCCATCTACTTTTATGTCCTTCTGAGGCACTACCAATGCTGGTGTATTCAGTTGTATGAGAGAACATATCCCTCCCCAGTTTGGTGGTAGTTGCATGTATGTCTTGGAACCACAGGCCCAGTAGTGGTCCATTAGTACTGTTGTGCCGACCTTCATAACAGGTATCTTTGATATTCATTTGCATCCTCTGCTCATTCCAACCTTTACTGGACCATCATTCTGGAAACAAATGGAAGCCTTTTTGAGAGGTATTTTTGGCAAAGGGCCTCATTTGTTTTCAACTCACGTGAGCAGTTTAGCACTCACTGCCCATTCATTGAGTAATTACTGCTTCATTCTCCTTCTGTACCACTTCCACTGCAACTGTCAGGAGTGTGTTTGTTTTGCACCCGATTATCCATTCTACCCATTCATTTCCTGTGAATACTTGTCCCTAAACTAGTATTTGGGGTCTTTCCCGGCATCCTGGCATTCCTCCTACTTCCTTTACCCCTCTCTTCAGGCATTGCAGCTCTGTTTGTGTGATTATTTTAGCTTCTCCTCGGTTTGGGCCATCCAGTATGTATTTTATCATTTTGGGCCTCATCACGAGTTGGGCGGTTTCCCCGGCAGTATTACTGCCGGGGCTATTAGCGATGCCGCCAAACCCCCCCACGCTATTAGTGCCGGTTCACGGATTTGGTGGAAAGGTAAGTCCCCATTCCCCATTGGGCCCAACGAGGAATTTTCGCGCTACTACTACCGGCAGTATTAGCAGACGGTAATAGCGCCAGAAAATTGGCAAAATTGCGGCAGATTTGCCCCCAGCTCAGAACTGGGGGTAAATCCTGCCAAACCCGTGATTTGGCACACCCTTAAATGCAGCAGTAGTAGAGTTACCGCCGCATTTAAGGATTACAGCCAAACTCGTGATGACCCTGAGGGCTCCAATAATCTTCAATCATTGCTTCAGTTTTTATATAGCTGTCCTCATCGCAATTGGTGTTAGCACTTCGCTTAAGCCTTTTTTACTTCTTGGGCAGTACTGGTGACCATCTCGGTTACAGCTGCGGTCACTAAAGGGATGGATGTTGTGTTGGCATATGCTTGAGTGTGTGAGTAATACAATACAGCTCTCTGTAGTGCAAAGAGGGTAAAGAGGCAGAACAGAAAGAAAATCAATACAACAGCTCTGGCAGCGGTGTCCATGCGTTACATATGTGCACACCCATGGTGTTGTTCATGAGCTTGGAATGGATGCATATCAGACAACACACCCTTTGGTATCATGTCTGTTATAAATGGTCAACCTCTCCTGTGGAAGAATTGACTAATGTGGCAGCAAAAAGTCTCTAAAAAATGAGTTAAACTTTAGGGTTATTAAGTAAGGCAATAATAGGCACTTCACTCCTTTTAAGTATAGGATAGCTGTTTGCAACGTAGATAAGGAAAGCATGAACAAAGAGTATTTCTGGCACCATTGGATCTGTGTCGCTGTAAATTAAAAAAGTGCTTTTCTGTTGTATCGTGCAGTTACAATAATACTCGTAGAAAGTCCGTTCACATAGGTAGGCTGGTTGCTGAATGTAAAAATAACATTGTACTTAAACTAGTTTTCTGTATGCTCCTGTTTAGCTATGCTTATGGAATATGTCTGAATTTGTCGCTCGTCTTCCTATTCTTGAGACAAGCTGATTGCGCAAAGTCATTTTTACCTTTGCAAAATTGTCACCACATCACATCGGTGGGGGATACTAAACACCCCCTCTTTAGCCACAATTCCTTTTCTTCTACTGGTGCTTGTCCCTGTAATTCAATTATTTGAGTAATGGACAGCAAATTAACCCCTTCTTGCGCTCATGTGTGTCTATTGGGATGAGTATCGAATTTGTTTATCTCTGGTAAGTATGCTGCCTTTTTTGCTTCTGTGTCTGCGCTTCATTGCAGTGGGAATCCATGGCCTCCCCCCACATGTGGGCTGGCACCTCACCACAGCAATGGTTGATGGTAGTTGTAGTGTGTCTATGAGTCTGTCCAATAGGGGCGCATGCTGCACTGGAGTGCCGTCAGTACGTCGGAAGCCCCTCTGCTTCAATTGTGACAGTCCTGCATTTACTGTTGACGTCATGTATTCGGAGTTGGAGTACACTGTTATCTCCTCGTCCTAATTTGTTTCTAGCACTGTTATGAGTGCTACCAATTCTGCTGGTGGTGCTGAGACGTGTGCGGGCAAGCGCGTGCTTGCCACCACGTCAAATATCCCGTTCTTTCTCAGTTTTGCCACTGCTGTCCCAGCGTGTCATCCCCCCTGACTTCTGGTCAATCGTTGAGGACCCGTCAATAAAGAGTACTTCTCCTCCCCGAGGGCATTTTCTATAACCCGTGGGATGTCATCATAGTGTTCCGTGTATTTCGTGCAGCCGTGTACATAGTCTGCCTCTTTCACTGGCTCTGCTATGAATTTTGCTGGGTTTACAACTCCACATCTCATTACCTTTATTGTTGAGTTTGAGATGATCACATCATAGTCAAACTCTACATCTAACTACTTTTATTGCTGAGTTTGAGATGATCACCTCTTATCCAGATGATGTCTGTGTGGGCAGTGTGCTTTGGGCTTCTCAAGAAAGGTAACCATGACGTTCTCCATGTAAAGTGTGGTACTACAGCCCATGGTGATACTTGCCGATCTATCAACTGCAAAGGCAGCTGCAGCCAATGCTTGTTCTTAAGGATAATGGTCTCTCAGTACTGGGTCCAGAAGCCTACTGTAGTAGGCTATTGGTTTGTAGCCGGAAGTAGTTTTCTGTGTGAGTACTGCTGTCATCACTACTCCATTCGAGTGTGAGAATAAGTGCAATTCTGCACTGTAATCCGGGATTCCCAAAACTGTGGCTGTGCATATTGCCCTTTTCAATTAATAAAATTCTTCTGTCATTTCACCTGTCCATATTATCTTGCCATCCCCCCTCTGAGCCTCCTTAAGTCCATTTAAAAGGGATCTAGTGTATGTGCTGTAATCAAATACCCAGGCCCTGCAATAGATCCAAAGAACTACGAATTGCTGCATCTTCCTCACAGTCTTTGGCTGTGGTCTTTTCATAATTGCCTCTGCCCTTTCAGGTGTTACCTTCCTGCCTTCTTGTGAGATTAACTGTCCACTGACTAGAACCTCTTCCTGGCAATATTGTAATTTCGCTTTCTCCACAACCCTTCTCTGCCAATACTGTCATCAAATGTATTGAGTCTATTCGACACTGTTCCTCTGTCCTGCTACACACCAGAATATTGTCCTAGTATTGGATTATTGTACTGCCTAGATGTACCTTACTCAGGTCTATTTGGAGGACCCTATTGAATATGGAAGCAGATTTGCAGTACCCTTGTGTTAGCCTTTTATGTTTCCACTTTTTATTTCTATATAGAAAAAAAGCCAAGTCTTGTGATTCCTCATGAAGGGGAATTGATAAGAGTGCATTCTTCAAGTCTATTACCGTGGAATGTGTCGCTTCTGGTGGGATGCTACATAATATTGTCACTGGATTAGGAACTAAGGGAAACTCTGCTTTGACAATAATGTTTAGAGGGTGCTAATCCTTCATAAAACACCATGGCCCTCCTGTCACCTTCTTCACTGGGTACACAGCCGTGTTACATTGAGACTCTGATGGTAATACGATTCCCTGTTGCACTAGTGCAGAGATTGTCTCAGAAATGCCTTTGTATGCCTCCTTAGGGTGTATTGTTTTGCCCTTGGTAGGATCACCGCTGGCGTGAATTCTATTTTGACTGCTCCTATCCCTTTCAACAAGCCAACATCATACGGGCTGGTTTCCATAATATGTTTGGTACCTGTGCCAGATTGTCCTCAAGAAAGGGTGGTGTCTTTTTCATCAGGGCCATCCTTTGTGGGACTTCCCTGGGCATTATTCTCAACCAGTAAGTAATGATCATAAAAAACAGTGGCCCTCATTACAAGTCAGGCGGTGGACCATGGTGCTACTAGCACCATGGTCCCTGCCGGATTCCGCCATGGTGGATGGCGGAATTACCGCCCCATTCCAAGGTGAGTGGGGCGGTATTTCCCCATTCACCATTTGCCCTTCCCCATTCCCATTTTTGCCCCATAGGGCATAATGGGGATGGGGAAGGCGCTAATTACGGCACTGTAAATTACGGTGCCGTAATTAGCACCAAGGTCGCTTAGCGCCTTGTACTTTAACGCCTGCAAAAAGCAGGCGTTAAAGTGTGAATCAGGCGTTAAGGGTTAACGGCGCCGACGGCGCCGTTAAACCCTTAACGCCTGACTTGTAATGAGGGCCATTGTCTCAATATCTGAATAGTGATCCCTAAACAGTTATTCGTCTGTCAAGTCAGTTAGTCTGTTTCATTCTCCTCTTACAATTACTGCTTTCCAAGCTCACCCTGTCTCATCAGTCCTGTGAATAACTACTCTCTCTTGCCTTACTATAACTGTTTCCAATTCTAATGGGAATACATGTCCTTCCTTCTCATCCAGGGGAATTTCTGACCTGAACAAAACCTTGTTTGGTAACCGAAGTAGGCTACCCTGTATCTCTGGAGGCCATGCTAGCAATATATCCACCCCATACTGAAATGCCTCCAGATTTAGGGGCAGCCCCCTCTGTGTGGTCTTTCCACAGAATCCTTGAATAAATTCTCATGCATGCATATAGTGAATAATAATCTATTTCTTATATAGCACGACACACCCATAGGTCTCAGAGCGCTCAAATAACAGAAGACATTATTATCCCACAAAGTGGTACTCCTTTTTTTGACATCAGAAGGATGAAAGGCTTGCCAGGATTCGAACCTGCCACAGCAGGCTGCACACGGATATCAGGGGCAAGCGCTTAGCTCGCTGTGCTATCTGACCGGCTCTACAGTGCACTTCCTAATCAGTGAATGAGATGGTCTTGTTGAGCTTACTCATCATGTCTCTTCCCATTTTGTTAACTGGTGTCTGGCGGGAATATAACAGTTGCATGGTATGATCAAGCTCTCTGACCGAGATTGCCAGTTCGTAAGTGAATGGAACCAAATCTATGGCCCCAAAAAAAAACCTGAGCATGAATGGCAATGCCTGATATGGGGTATCTACCCTCCCTAGCACAAAACCTGGTGGCTCCCAGATCAATGAGAAAGGAAAAAGTCTTGTCACCCACGGTTTCCCCCCACTCGTGGTTCCTCAATCAGGTAAGGTGTAACAGATGGGTTTGAACACATCAAGTCAGTCTGTGGTCTATCCTAATGGTGGCATAAGCTACTCCCTGTCCCTGTGAACATATTCCCTTCCACTATAGCCACATTCCCTAGCCTTGGTGCGGGAGTCTGTATTGTGGTATCAAAATGTCTCACGGCTAGAGTGTTCTGCTTTGTCGGTGCTCATGGTGCTGCCTGCTGTTGCTCGGTGTATACAGGTGCATGCTGTGCTGATGCCATTTGTGGCGCATAAGGAAGTGGCGGCGTGTGATCTTGGGCATAATAGTCAGTTGCTCTGAGGTGTATGCTGGTGGGTGTGTCGTCCCCCCTCTTGAATCTTGCCAATTCTGTTGCATTCTTCCCTTTCCCCTACATACTTGGGCTATATGTCCCATCTTCCCATATGACCAACATTGGAACAGTAGTCCTGAGTGCTGGGGATGTCCCAGCTGAACCTTTCCCCTCCTTGATGTGTGTAGTTTCCCGCTGCTCTCCCCCTCGGCATGCCTCCTCTTCCCCACGGCCAATAGTTAGTGCCCCCTCTTCCTGCGATGCTTCCCCCTGCCATTTGCTGCTTGTACTGTGCATTCTGTGTAACCTCTCCCTCTCCATTTGTTAACATTGCTCCTTGACTTCTTCCTGCTTCCTTTCATGTTTTTTTCTCGCATTTTCTTGCATTAACCTACAATAATGCACTATGGTCAGTTGAATTTCTGACCACGGCTTCACCTCCATCCCCACTATTTTTTTCAATTGCTTCTGTACTTGCTCTAGTAGTCCCTGGCTAAGTATGTGGTAAAACAAACCCACAGTTTTGTCCCATGGTTCACGAATCTCAAAACACCATCATTCTTGGATCTCTTGAATATATTGAATTGGGTCTTCGTCCTCACGCATTTTGCGTGACATAATCACGCTTATTTCAGATGTGTCTGTGTATTGTATGCCCGCCCTAAAATCATTGAAAGGTGCTCCGCCGTGTGTCTTGTTTTGTGCAGTCACTCCAGGATACCCTGCTCGCTTCCAAAAATTGTCAGCTCTCTCCCCAAGAATGGCTCTGCATGTCGCCAACTGCTAATGTTGTCTCTGCTGTCAACCTTTTGCATGTCGACCACTGCTAATGTTGTCTCTGCTGTCAACCTTTCTAACCCATAGATCCATTTTCCTGGCTCTAGAGTCAATGATAGCAGTTTACATCTCAAACTATCCTTATCCAACATTTGCCACGGTATATATTGCAGTCGTCCTCTTCTCTAATAGCGGAAATTGTGTCAGACCCATACTCTTCTTGGGCTTCCTTATGTCTTTTGTTACCGTAAATGCTCCCATAATGCTCGTTTTCATCCACCCGGTGACACCCTCAACCTTTGCGCTTTTGGTGTAACCTCATCTGCGCTATGTGAGCGGCCTTTGGATCGTTTGAGCGCTCTTCAGGGTCCAGCTTTCCTCTTTCCATTTCCTCCTCTTTGTCCCCTAATATCTCCCATTTTGGGCTCCCTTCCTTTGGAGGGGCAGCGCAAACACCTTCTTCCTCCTTCGCCATCGATGTCCCCTTCTTCCTCGTCTAACCCCATTGTTCCTACTCTGCTTTCACTCTCTCCATTTCTTTTGTCCACGAAGCTCAGTTGTTTCAGTATATTTTCTGTCTGGTGTCCGCTGTGCTTCTGCTTGCCTTACGGGCCACAGCAATATCAATCCTGCTTCGATACAATGGGCCTCATTACACGGATGGCAGAGAACCATGGCGCTATCAGCGCCATGGTTCATGCCGGTAAAATACCGGCACCACCTTGGCGGAAAGGGAATTACCGCCCCATTCCAAGGTTGGCGGGCGGTAATTCCCCCTTCCACCATTGCCCTTCCCCATTCCCATTTTTGGCCCATAGGGCTCAATGGGAATGGGGAAGGCGCTAATTACGGTACCGCAAATTGTGGTACCGCAATTAGCTCCCCGGGTCCCTTTGCGGGTTGGTTTTTAACGCCTGCAAAAAGCAGGCATTACATCCCCCAATCCGCAAAGGGACCTCGTAGTAAGGCGGTAAGGATTTACCGGTACCAGTATTTTACCGGTACCGGTAAATCCTTACCGCCATCCGTGTAATGAGGCCCAATGTTCCAATCCTCCTTCGTATTCCTGCTTTCTTGTCTAAGTCCAAAAGTCTGGGAACCGTCATTATTTCTTCCACTTCCTTAAGGGGTCTCTCCCTACGTTCCTCTCTTTTTCACTCTTGTTTGTTATCCCTTTCTGCCTTCTCTCCACGCGTCGTCCTTTGATAATTCTCTCAATCTCTAAATTCCTCTTCCTCCTCAATTTTGCCTTTCTCTCTTTTTCTTCTTCAGCCTTTCTTGTCTCCCTATCCCCTGCCTCCTTCTGCTTTCTTTTCCATTCCTTTTACTCTCTCTCCTTCTCTACGTTCTCTAATTCTCTCCTCATCTGTTCCTGTTCCTTCTTCTCCTCTTTTTCTGTCCTCCTTACTTAGTCTATTATTTCTACCCATTCTCTTTCCCCCTTCTATCCTCTTTTGTTCATCCTCTTCCTCCTTTTCCCTTCACTTCTTAGCTTCCCCCTCTCAGTCTTAGAGCTCTGCTGTACCCCCTTCTAGTCAAAGCAATATTTGTCCTCGCACCCAGTCATTCAGAGGAACTGTCATCATGTCGCCCCCTATACGTTGCTGAGTATCCTCCTGACCCCCCATCAACTTCGCCTGAAGCTCACTGTATTCTTGGCACTCGTCAGTCATGGTCCTTATTTTCAGATCCGTTAGCTGAGCTCCACTGTTATGTCTTCACTACTATACGCAGGAGGTGCATACACATGGTTAGTGTAACCTGCTGCTGCTTTTAATTCTTTCAAGGGGTAACATCCCTTTCCTCCTGTCGGTGAATCAGTTGTCTGAAGAGGTTGAGCAGTGGGCTCTTCACCCACCACATCATGCTGGTTTAGCATTCACTCTCACTGGATGGGTCCGCCTCCTTGTCATTAAACATCTTCCATAGCTACAACAGCACTAATCTGTTATTCAATTTCTGTGCTTTGTACGGGGCATGCAAATATGTGGTCATGTGTTGAAGCACAGATTTTGAAAGACTTCCCTCCTGCGGCCAGGCCCTTGCCATTTTTCCCTCTGTATCACAAGTCCATACCGCGCTATACTTGGCCTGATATTGTGGAAGGGATTTGCACACATGTCTGAGGGGAGTATCCCCCATAATGTCATGTCACCTTCTGACTGCCGATACTTACTTGACCTCAAAGCAGGATTTTTGTGTGTTCCAAACATTGCCAATCTTATTTTTGTAATTTTGTTTCAATAATAAATCAACTCTTCCCAAATACAAAAATGTCCGATGTTTTCCAGCAGCCTCTTCGGCTTCATCAATTTCAACAAACCGCCCACACTCTACCTACTGCCTTTAAGGGCCAATTCAAACTTTCAAGTGCTCCAAGAGCCGTACCCAATAGTTCTACAATCATTTTGTTTGTAACAATCTCAGCCTCTCGAGTTAACCAAGCCTTCACTCTTCAACCATCACCTAACATTCGCTACAAAACAGCCCATTTTTCCCCTTTTCTCCACCAATATCTGTGCCCGACTTTGGGCCTCGAGCCTATGTGCTTTGTCCTATACACAACCTCCTTGATATGATATGATATGATATGATATGGCATTTATGAAGCGTCTATACACACAAGTGTTTCAAGGCGCGACGCGGCAAGGGAGTGCGAACAGAGAGAGGACAGAGACAACGATCTTACTAGGCCAGGTGACATTGAGATCGTGCAAGTGCAGGGGAGAAGGAAGGGGAAAAGTGCCAGGGGAAGGCGAGGGGGGCAGAGCTGTACATGTGATCAAAACAATAACAAGAAGTGCGGCTAGCAGGTGGCAGGTGCAAGGGTAGGTGCAGACAGCAGGTGTCCAAAAGTACAGGTAGGAGGACTGTAGGCTTACAGAAATAGACCCAAAGTGCAAGGGTTTCCGGAGGAAGTGCAGGTGTGCAACTGGTCAGACAGGGACCTGGACCCGAATCAGAGGGTGGCTAGGTGACCAGTGCAGTATCGGAAAGGAAATCAGCATGGGAGAGGAAGAGAGAAGGCAGAAGCAAAGAGGAGGTATTGAGGTGCTTCCGGAACCGGAGATGGTTCTCCTAAAGTATCACAGTGGCAGGAAGGCTGTTCCAGAGGGAGGCCCCCGCTGAAGAAAGAGTTCTACCACCAACTCGTTGCTTGGAGAAGCGACTGACCCGGAGGGAGTTGAAAGTGGAGGAGCGAAGAGCTCGAGTAGGAAAGTATTTCCGAAGAGAGAGTTGGAGGTTTTGAGGACCCAGGCCCCAGAAGGCCTTGTGAACAATGCAGAGGGTCTTGAACTTAATCCTCGCAGCCACTGGGAGCCAATGCAGAGATTTCAGTGATGGAGAGATCCGATCCCGGGGCTTGAGGCAAAGGACAAGTCTCACAGTCCTGTTCTGGGTGAGTTGCAGAGGGGGGGGGGTAGAAGCAGGCACATTTAGAAAGAGGCTGTTGCAGTAGTCCAGCCTAGAGAGAACCAGAGCTCTAGAGACAGTGATCTTCTGGGGGAAGGAGAGAAAAGGAAGAATACCTCTGAGGAGGTGCAGTTGGTAGTCAGAGATGTGCGAAGCAAAGGAGAGTGTGGAGTCAAAGATGCCCCAGATGTTCTTAGCCTCACCGGTGGGAGCAGGTAGAGGGCCAAGGGAGGCCAGCCAGAGAGTGAGAGGAAAGGAAGGTGCAGGTGTGCCGTTGAGTAGAATATCTGTCTTACTGGCATTAAGGCAGAGATTGTTGGCAGCACACCACTCCTGGATAGCAGACAGGTAGTCATAGATGAGAGAAGGAGAAGAGGTGACAGAGGGGTGACAGAGAGGAGTCTGAAAATGAGCTCAGTGTTATCCACATAGCACTGAAATGTTGGAGCAGAGAGCAGCAATGCAGTGGGTGACAGGTGCCAGGTATTGGTTGAAATGCCATGGAGAGAGGTTAGACCCCGGGGGGACACCACAGGTAGAGAGTGAGATAGAGGAAAGAAATGACCCAAGTTGGACCTGAGAGGATCGATCACAGAGGAAAGAGGTCAGCCAGGCCAGGGCCTGATCACTGACGATTGAGCAGGATGGCATGGTTGACCGTGTCAAAGGCAGAAGAGAGACCGAGTAAGCTGAGGGCAGAGGGGAGATTAGAATCAAGGTTAGAGAGCAGGTCTTCACAGATGTTCAGGAGAGCAGTTTCAGGCTTCTGGCTGCTCTGAAGGCAGACTGATGGTCATGGAGACAACCAACAGATTCAGTGTGAAGATTAAGCTGGGAGATGGCCAGCTTTTCCAGGACTTTGCCCAGGAAAGGAGTGATGAGATTGGATGATAGGGCAGGAGAGGTTGGCTGAGGGTTCTTGAGAAGAGGGTGCACAAGAGAGAGCTTCAGGGGCAAGGGAAGACTCCAGTGATGAAGGAGTGGTTGCAGAAGTCAGCCAGGGGTAGGCGTCCTTCTATCGTCACCAACCACTATGCATGCAAAACATATGAGTGCACTCTTAAACCAACACCATAGCATTAATACCCCAAAACAAGTACCCAACGCCCGTCTTCCTGCTTATTCAGAGGGGATCAACTCTTCTTATACACCACAGCATAGGATAACCTTTTTCATATTTATTTTTATTTATTCTATTTTTTTCTGTAGTATTCAAGAAGCTGCCACCTTCCGTAACCTAAGCTAACGCCTAGGAACATGGTTCATCTCTTCATTCATAATCTAAGCTAACGCTTGTAAACAGGGATCATCTCGTCATTCGTAACCTAAGCTAATGCTTGTAAACAGGGACCATCCCTTCATCCTTAACCTAAGCTAATGCTTGGAAACAGGGACCAACTCGTCATCTGTAACCTAAGCTTACACTTGTAAACAGAGATCATCTCTTCATCCATAACCTAAGCTAACGCTTAGAAACAGGGATCATCTCGTCATCCATAACCTAAACTAACGCTTGGAAACAGGGATAATCTCATAAATAACAAAAATAACAAGTCACAACACAAAAATTCCCTCCCAACTCATATTTGTCAGATTGCTGGACTCATACTTACACTACGCGGATTTGTGGAAGCCCTCGGACACCGTCACTCCCTTAATCTGCGACTTCGTCTTCTGGTCTGCTGGGCATCCCACAAGGGCAGGCAGGAATTTCACCAAGGGGGCTCCTGACCACCGGCTCAGTGGCTCACACGTGATTAACAATCCGGTCCTGAAGGGTCGCGATGCAGCGCTTCAGGATCGCAGAGGGAAAAAACGATATGTTTCCGGGGGCATTGACAAACCTTCCTCTGCTATCACTTGAAGTGGAGGGTTGGGGGAAAGCCCCCAATCTAATAGCAAGAGTTCTGGTTTGGGGGAAATCCTCACGTCCAAGAAACTGAAAAGTCCAATAATGTGACAATACCAACTGTTTATTAAGAGATCTATCAAACAGGGACAGATATGGACATTACTGGATTTCCAATGCTCTTTAAACTGGTTACAGGCTTGTCAACATCTTTTAATGAGTTGTGACATCACAAGTGACGTGTTTTTCTACAAAAACATAAGGCAGGCTGGGGTTGGTTAGTGGGGCAACTACATATAGTATCTACATGAGATTAGTGCACTGATTAGATACGCACAATCTGGTGGCTCCACCTGCAACCACATTTTAAATGTTACAAGTAAAGGCATGTCAGGTTAGTGCATTATAATTGGTTAGTGCAACAAAGTGTGAATTGGCGCTGAAGGTGGGTAGGGATTTGTCAGTGAGAGTCTTCTCAGCCTTGGTACCTTGGACTGTTACCAGCCCATGAGCAACAATTCAAGGTGATGAGAACACCCCCAAAGGCACTGTCTGTACCACTAAGGTTACCATCTCTGCACCTCTAGACCTTGAGTTTAGTACATTTAGCCTTTGTCCAAGTACTCTTTTTGCATCGTCTGTTCTTAGCTGGATGGGAACGAAGGTCTCTGTCTGCCTCGAATGAATACCCTTTGGGCCTCATTACGAGTTGGGTGGTATTCCGGCCGTAAATCCTCCGGAATATCGCCCTAAGGAATTTCTGTTACCACCACTTGGTCCAGCGGATTTACCGCTGGATTACAAGTGGTGGTGGCGGTGTTAGTCCCCATTAATTTGGAGTCCATAGGACTCCATTGGGGATCTCGGTGGAATTACAGCTGGCGGAATTAATGCTGCAGTAATTCTCCCGATTTTGCTGATAATCCGGCAGAAAGTGGGAGGATTTACCTCCAGCATACTGCTGGAAGTAAATCCCCCACTCCAGGGCCAAACTCGTAGTATGGCAGAGCGGGAAAAGTGGTGGCAATTCAGTTACCGCCACTTCTTTCCCACACCGCCATACTCGTAATGTGGTCCAATTTGTCTCTCAGTCTCAGGTCACGTGTGATGAGAACACTGCCTTGATTTTCCTGCTCCACATTAACAGGATTTTTAGCATTTATGCATGCAGGTGTCTTATCTAACAAGACTGTTTCTAATGTCTGCCTTTGTCCGTATCCTTGAGTGCCAATGTGAAACTATCCCTCCCTTGATACCCTTGGCTGAAACCTGTACACCGGCTGCACGAACAGTCTGGTCTGTGCCTTCCTGCTAAGTCAGCAAGTCAGGCCTCTCCCTGTGTTCTCGTACTTTCTTAATGCTTTCCATTCACTTCAATGCGGCTGAATCTTCCATTTTGATTTTTATGGCTACCTATGTCAACTGTGTTCAACGTTAAGCACGCTTCATGTCTTATTTTTGTACATTTTGTGATTGGGAATAGCCAAAGGGTATTTGTCCTCTATCTATGTGGGTCAAAAGCATGTTCTTCATGTTCAAGGGTGATTTAACCAAAGTGTCTGCGTAGCTTTGTTCAGGGATGTATACGTGCTTCATATCTAACGCTTTTACGTCTTGGACTTAGTCGTAACATCATTGGCACTTTGCACGGTCACAGTCAGTCCACTTGCTCCATCATCTGCAAGTTTATTTCCTCTACAAAGCCATCAGGATAAGGTGTAAATCGTTGCCTGAGTGAATAGCATTTCTTGCATCTGCGGTACAGTGATGATGGAGAGAAGGGGGCCAGGAACGATGTACATATGCCATTTCTGTATCCTTTGGATGAGGGAGGGACTGGAACGACGAGGGCCACATCATCCGTCCCTCGTTAGTGGCCTGTAAGCAGGGTTAATGTTTCTCAAAAGAAGGCATTTATGATTGATATAGCTGTTTGGAAATCCTCTAACCTAGAGCTGGGAGCCTTCATCAAGGGGAATGACCGATCCTGTTTTACCAAGCCATCTGTATGATCAGTGTAAGGAAGGTATGGTATCAACAGTAGACACAGAGACTATAGATGCAATTTTCGAAAACCTTTGTTTTGTAGTTTACTAGGGTTGGTGAAATTCCTAACTGGAACTAAATCTCAAAAATCCTGACCATAAAATAAACAACAGACAAGTTCAAGTCAGTCTAGTCAAAATCAAAGGCATATACTAAGAAAACCTAACCTTGCCCTCTTTCTTAAATGACAAATGTATAAAGGGAATACAGAAAGGAAAAATAGTGTCTTAAAAGAAATGTCAGAATGGCTTAGGTAACAACTCCCTTCCCCACATTAGTACAGGGCCTCGAGAGTTTCTTTAAAAGTATTGGTGGATGGCACAGTTCTATCAGTCTTGCACACTCTGGCTTGCTGGTACAATTCAACAGTGCAGGTTTGGGCTTTAATCTTTTGACAGTCTAATCAATTTTTTAAGTGTCGTCTGCCTTACCACAAATGTACAGTTCTTTTCTTGACTTTCACTTTGCCAATATTCAATGCAGGCTTTCCTCCGCCCGCCTTGTGCCTGCCTCTCTTTTCACATTAAACTCTTCATTTCATCACAGTTCAGCACAGGCTCCTCTCCATTGGGCTCAAGCATGTCTTTCTCTTTGTGGGGGGGGTTTCCTTCCCACATTCTATCCTTCACACTTAACTTTCACTCTACCGCAGTTCAGCACAGGCTACCCTCTGTCGGGCTCGAGCCTTTCTTTTCTTTTTACTGTTGAAGACTTTAGAAACTTAAAGGATTTTTACGTAGACCTCTGCATGAGTACTTTGACTTCCTTTCAAACAATTAGATAATCAACAATCTTCACAACATCAATGCTCCTTGGTATTTGTAGTTTCCTTATTCTCTTTACATGTGCCCTCTTGGCATCTTTCAAAGTTCACATGCAACACCAATACTTCTTGGTACTTGTAGTTTTGGTATCAGCCAATTTGACTGAATATTTTTGACTGTATGGCCCATTTGACCATATTTAGGCAGTACGAAATGATCGTACAACCAATAATTTGGTCAAATGGTCCATACTTTTTTATTTATTTTTACATTTGTAGAGCGCACTGCAGCCCATAGACATCGAGGCGCTATTACATGAGGGCGTATACGGTTCCATTATAGTGAACAAAGGGAAGAGGGGTTGCGGGGGTGTCCCCCGCTCCCCATGCTTGCTATAAATGAAACAGGGGTTGCAGGGGTGACCCTGGTTCCGGGACAATGGAAGAGGGGGACATAAAAAAAAACAACATAGTAAGTGACCCTGCAGCGTCAGTTCTGACCCGCGTTGCAGGGACAGAACTGACGTAGCAGGGTCAGATGGAAAGTGGATGGTGAAAGGTAATTGGGGAGGGAGGTGGGTATGTATTGGGGGAGGGAGGTGGTGATGTATTGGGGGCCAAAGGGGGATGGATTTTTCCTGCAGTGAAATTGGGTTCGCAGCGAAATTGACTACGATGAAATCTGCCGCGAAATGTTATGCCACGGTCAAATCATACCAATCTGTAGTTTTACTTTTGCCCTTTTGGCATCTTTCAAAGTCCTCATGCAACACCAATACTTCTTGCTACTTGTAGTTTTACTTTTGCTCTCTTGGCATCTTGGCATCTTTCAAAGTTCACACGCAACACCAATGTCTCTTGTTACCTGTAGTTTTACTTTTGCCCTCTGAGCATCTTTCAAAATTCACGTTCTCTTTACTTTTGCCCTGGTGGATTTTTTCAAAAGGTCATATAGATTGCTTTTCACTCAATGAACTCTCTCGTTCGGGATCGTGGTTACTTTCTTGCTTTCATTTCCCACTTTCTATTACTCAGAATATTTCACAGAAACTTTCAAATGTGTGATTCAGCTTTGGAGGACCACTCTGTAACCCTGTATACTTTTCTCAGCATTCAATCATTGTTCTCTTCATTACACCTTTTATCGGCACACTCGCTGCCTTCAACTCGTGTTATATGTCTCTTCCGCTCTTAACACAAACCAGGCTTTTGTTTGCCTTCCGTAACTCACTGGTCGTGTTTATTGGCCTTCTATCTTCAATGCTTTTCCCATAGCAGTCAAGGCCGTCATCAATGCCTCCTCTGCTCCTTCCCAACTCTGTTGTTTACCCGGGAGGGTAGCGGGCTGCCTGGAAGAACTCTGAAGGTTTTTCTTTTCTTCTCACTCGTTTTCTGTCATGGAATGTTTACGGCTTCTCGAAAGGATGAAATTCTCTCCGGCTCTCTCTCGTTCTCCGCAGCAGACGATCAGCCCTTTGGCCTTCCAACTTCCAGAGCCTGATTTGCATCTGCCCCATAAGAGCTGTTCCTTCTTGCACCCAGCCTCGCTCAAAGTGTGCCTGTATGCACCATCTTTTATCCTGACAGGGAGTGTTAACAAATGGCAGGCGTATGTAATTCGTATTACGTGCCTGACTCTGCCTGATCTCATTAAAGGGACAGAGCCATTGCAAGTCAGTAGAGGTGATCCTCCTGGCCACATTCCTCATCTTCTTCGACTCAGTAGTGTTGTCAATGTGAAGTGGGGAGGAATTATAGTAGTTTTAGTTTCCCATAAAATAAGCAGGGATAGGACTTAGATGGGTCATGGAAAAAGGGGGATACCATGTCTCACCATTAGGTGCTTCACCCCCACTTCCTGAGGACCCCCTACCCAGGTGATACTCCCTCGCTTGTCCACCCCCAGGGTCGGGATCCAAATGCTATGGCCTTTCTCTGGCCACCAGAGTACAGGATCCCGGGGGACTAGGCTGTGAAACACCCTCTGGTTTTCACATCAGATAGGATTGATTCTTTAAATTGCTTATTTTTAAAACATTATACAAAATGTATCCGAGAGTTCCATAAGTTGGACCAATGGCTTAGGAGTGTGTTTGTGGCTGGTGGTAGCATTGTAAATGGAGCTCACCCTTATGTCACAGCAATAAAAGCATTTTGTGATACACAATCAGACATCCAGGAAAGCGTTGTGGTAGACCCCACAGCAAGAACTGCCTCGCCCAACTATGGAAACATCAAGTAGTGCTCCAAAAGACCTTTTTAAGAAGATTCTTACTCAGAGGCCAAACCGGTCCTGCAACAACTTAAATACAGAATGGGCTAATGGCAATTTTCCCCCTAAGTTTCCAATGAAACCCACTGCATACAGGACATCAGTGACAGTCTGTGGACCCAGCAGATTTTCCTGTTTTATGTTTATGTTCTGACTTTACCTAAGGATGTAAGGAATCAGCAGCTAAGATGATTTGGAAATCCATAAATTGGAGAAATCAACAAATTACATATTTGAATATTGCCATCGAAGAAGTTTCTATGGCTAGGAGAACCAGAAGGTTAGGTCTACTGATAAAAAAGAAAGGATCGGGAAATGCTTATTTTAACATTTTGATCCAATGCGTTAGTATTCAGGGTGTCTAGCTTGTATCTGAGTTCCACGCATTCCACATCCAAATATCGCCATTGAGACATTTTTTTTCAACATCAAGGACCTGAGTGGTAAGGCATGGGGAAGAACTTAAGCAAGCGGCATGTACCACTTGAAAGGAAGTAACACACTCCAGTGCCAAAATTCTTGCTGGACTCTGAGGTCACGCATAAATCTCCTGCACCAATATTTCGCACATCAATTTTCTCAGGTGGTCCTGAAGGTGAACACATGGAAAAGGGCTCCTTATACACAATGCCCACTCCCAACAGCTTTAAGATGTTGACATCTAAGGAGCATGTGGAATGACTTGGCAACAATTGTTGCTCTGATCTGTCAACGGGTTCATTGCCTTTGGCTCCGGGCCCCATCATCGCAGAATGCTCTTCTGAAGTAGTCAGAATGTGATCCTCTCACACCTTATGCTGGCCAGGTCCTGGAGTGAACAGATTTTGTCATGGAAAATTACATCACCAGAATTTAGTGTTATTTTGTCCACAATATGATGTTTTGTTTCAAGAAAGGTGGTACATTGTCCCTTTAATCTTACATGGGTTTACGTTCTTCTAAAAAGTTACATCCAAAAACAGACAATGGTGGAACTCAGGCCGACTGTGTGTTCTTATAGCAACTCCTTTCGACTGGTGAGTTGAAGGGATTAGGGATTACCTCCTGCATAAACATTGAGGTTCTACATATAGGAAGGGGTGATCATTTTTATTTAATATTGATCATTTTTTAATGGATCCTTTAAAAATTCCTTTTCAATCCCATTAGTGATCTATAATTGACATTAGGTTGTTAAATAAATCAGTATCCAAGATCACCTTTGTTCTTTTAGTGGATGATTTCAATGCAGAATTGGGGAAAGATGGCTTTGAAGGCCCACCCATTTATTTAATGTATTTATTGTTTGCTCATTAGGCGCTTATGGAATGAACGATAGCCAGTGTGAAACGTACATTTGTACAGTCTCCTACTAGACTAGGAGCTCCACTCGATTAACAGATAAACTACACCAGATGTACCCACCCAACTGATATAAAGGGGTACTCTCATAACCCCCATACTACATTATTTTGTGCTAGAGGGCTGCCCATTTTCAATTATGATAATGGCAATGTTTGCAATCCTTTAGTCCGCGCCATCACAACTGCACCCAACTTGACTCTGTATGTACACTAACGCTTTTAGATAATAGCTAAGAAAGGCAGTCTGGTATCAGCCTTGCCTCCTGTGGAAATCAAGCTCTTCATCCCTCCCTACAGCTTTAGATTCACTGTTCAAGCACTGGTCCTATCCCATCTGGATGGGGGCAATGCTCTCCTCGAAAGCATCCTGTCGTCCTCCCTTGTGCCACTGAGAAGTGTCCTACATGCAGCTGCACGCCTCAGCAAGGTTCTACGCAGATATGACCACATCACCCCGGCCCTCATCGACCTTCACTGGCTCCTACTGCACGCACAGATCACCTTTAAGTCTTGCTGCATCATCCATAAGGCAGTCAACCTCAAGTCACCCAGCTACCTCGCAGAGAAACTCAGCATCTTCGGCAGACAGTGCACCACCAGAAGCCAGGACACGTGCAGACTTGAACTCCGCTGCTGCAAAAAAGAAAGCACCAGAAAACAAGCCTTCTCTGCCTACGCCCCAAGACTATGGAACCTTCTTCCCGTCAGTATCAGGCTTGCCCCCACACTCCTAAAACTCAGAAAAGAATTCAAGAACCACCTCTTCAAGGATTCACTCCTCCTCAAAATCTATGCCATCACGTCACCCCCCATGCCACCTCACTCACTAGACACTGCACACCCCACTCCAACCCGCCACCCTGTACAGCTGTACCCACCACTGGGCCCCTATGTATCCTACCCCCAGCTGTAAATCTGTTCTGTTGTTACTTCTGTAAAGTGCTCTGTTGTGTATCTATATTGTTGTATACCTCTGTAAAGCGCTCCATTGCTTCTCGAAGCTAGGTCTGCACTCGATAAACACTGTAATAATAATAATTACCATAATAATAATAATAATAGGTGGGACAATGTTATGCATATAGAAATATTAACTAGGTTAGTTACAGGCACCAATTAAGAGTTACCAGTTAGCTTAAGTTGCCCAAAACGTCTCATTGCCTTTGAACAGTTACTGTCAAACGCAAAACGTTTATCACACTTTTGACCAGTCTTTTCATGTGGCGTTAAACACCCATTCCAGGGGCTGGGCTGGGTGCTTAACGCCATTAGCACCTCAGGTTACCAAAGTGGTAACCAGGGTTGCTAAAATATATATTTTTAATGGATTGTATTCATTGAACGGGACGCGCGTCAATGAATGAAATTATTATCCAAGATGGCCGCCATGGAAAGGGATGGCAGGGCTCTTCAGAGCCCCTGTTCCTTTACAATGGCAGCCGGAGAAGTGGGGAAGTAGCTGCGGCAGCAGCCTGTGTCACCACAACAAAAAGGTAAGTGGGGGTGGGAAAAGGTGAAGATAAGGGAACGCAAGGTGGGAGGAAGATGGCGGCGGGGGAGCCGGGCCTTGGGCGCAGTGGCGTCATTAGGTGGGTCTGGGGAGACTGGGCCCCGTCTGTGAAACCATGTGCCCCCCCCTTGCGCCCCCCTGCCTAAAACGAGCAGTGACCATGTTCTTCCCTCGCATTTGTCTGTGCCCCCCTACTTTTGTCTTTGGCCCCCTCTGTGCCCCTCCTAAATTTGATTCCTGGCGACACCACTGCTCAGGCGATTTCAAGCCAGCATTCTTAGCCACCTCATTGGCTGGCTCCCTGCGCCAGGATGCTAATAGTAAACTAACCATGAAAAGGGGACCGGTTTGTACTCTGATGCATGTAGAAATGCTTAAATTTATCTCCAAAACAGCCTAGAATGCACTCATTTAGACAAAAGGTTGATATTAGCAAAGCAGGCATCTTACAAAGAAGCATGCATTACGGGCAAACGTGAGTGTGTTCGGTTAGCCCGTGGAAATGTATCAAATGAAGTCCTACAGAATGATTTTAGGCACTTTTTGAACATTGGTTTCTATTGGTGCAAACACAGTAACAATGAATTCTCAGTCAAGAATCATAAGAGTGACAAGTGATATCCCACGTCGAACATGTCCTATGACTGGAGAGCAATTTAAATTCACGTGCTTTGAAATAAAAATGATTTTAGCCTTACCTACCTCTCATAGAAGCGCTGCCCCTACAGTGTATCCGCACGATCAGTTCAAATGTAATGTGGCTCTTTGGTCCCCTCTTCCGGATCATGTCTTTAAAGGTCCCTGGTGCTCAGCGATATATTTTCTTTTCGAAGGTACTGTCAACAGCGCCAGATATAGTGGAGGCCACTCAATTGCTTCATTATGATATGTGGGGCTCCATAAGATGTGGCCTGCATGGGCAATACACACAAGACGTTAAGGTCGCTAGAGGGGTATGTGGGGGTGCGCATTGGCATCCCTACTCTTCAGTCTTTACATCTGCACCCTGGAGAGTGCTTTGTTGCAAGTTGTTTTTGTTGTTTCTAAGGCTAGTGGAATCCCATACGGTTACACGTCTTTTCAACACATTTTTTTCACCTAAAGATTTTTTCATCTAATTCTTTTCACCAAAAACCTTTTTCACCTAATGTAGATCAATAAAACTATTCACCGAAAACCTGTATACCAATTATTATTTTTTTAATTGGTGGGGTTCTTGCCACCAAACCCCCGTTTTCCACCCTTAATAACACCCCCAACATTCCCAAATATTTTTTTTTATTGGCGGGTCCCCTCCCAACCCCATTTTCAAAATATAACCCTTTACCGCACCCAAACATATATACATGAAAAAAAACTTTTAATGAACTTTCAATGAACATTTTTCGGTGAAAAAACTCTTGAGGAAAAAGGTTTCGGTGAAAAAATAAAAAATAAAGGTTATTTTTTTTTTTGTATTACAAGCTCCTGGGCTGTGGCCAGCACCATGTGGCTCTTTACTTCTGGAGTGGCTGGCTTTCTTATTCAGGCCCCTTAAAAAAAAGAAGAAAAATAAGAACAGGAGTGCCGTAAGTCTAGCACTTTCAGCATTGACCCTAAACAAGAAAGAATAGGAATACCAAATAATGTGCCTTTCTGGAATTCTATACAATAATTGCTAGACTCAGTAAAGGTTTATTTCAGGGTTTATTTCAGGGGGTGAGTCACTGATTTAGTCTGTTTTTAAACGCCTCAACTCAGCCTTTCATCCTTCTGAGGTCGATAAATGAGTACCAATACAGGTTGGGTGTATATTTTTTCTATATAAAGCGCTTAAGCGTAAGTGCTATATAATAACACAGCATTATCATTTGGTCATGGACATCTGCTTGCATTCACAGTGATTTGGTAATATGGGCCTATATACACTGATCTTAACTATACATATGGTGATCCATTCTTGTATGAAATGTACATCACATTATAGTGATATCGTAACCATATTTCTCGTAGTGTATAATGCTATGTGATGCCACTTCCTGTTTTGTCAACGGGTGAAAGGTCGTGTTCCATCACTTCCTGTGATGTCATCAGGGGTCAAGGGTCGTGTGATGTCACTTCCGCTACCCCTGGCATTTTGGTGAAATGACGTCGCTGCTCCGGCAGGAATGCTTGTTGTCTCTCAAGGGTGCTACCCGGTCTGTGGCCATAGGGGAGAAACCTGACACAATACAGGATGCCGCCTACCTGAACCCTCGTGTGCTAAGAGACTGCGAGTGATGGCGGGACACGATCCGATGAGACTGTTGCAGACAAGGAGCCTTGGACAAAGCCCACTTTGGATTCGCCTGCTTCTCTTCCCCTCTTTGCACTGTCCCACCTTTGCGTTAAAAACCACAATACACCTTTTGTTGAACTGTTTCTTTGAGATGTGTCCTTGGAGGAGTCCAGTTAGCTTTGTGGCAAATGTTTGCATTGATTTATGGTTTTGCTTTTATTGCAGATTAATAGTTGGGAGCATCCCAACTATTAGCAGCTGGTCAGATAGCACAGCTTCCAGCGCTCGCTTTGACATCTGTGCAGAGCCTGCTGACGCAGGTTCAAATCCCGGCAGCGCTAAACTCAGGCTTTCATCCTTCTGAGGTCGATAAATGAGCACCACACACCGTGGGTAATAATAAGCAGCGCTCAGATGCCTGAGGGTTCGTAGCGCTATATACATGCTAAATTATTATTATTATCCCAAACAACCATGGTGGATGAGTACTTCCTTCGTACTATGTGGTGTAGGAGTCGTTTATATTGAGCCTTTGGCAAGAAGGAAGGCAAACTCCTCCTGTTCTTCACATCCATGTGTGATTTGTAAGTTACTCGGTCCTTGAAGTCTGGACCACAGTTGCCTTTTAGCTGGAAGTTTGTTTCTGCCTGATGATTTTGCCCTAGTAAAGATTGCCACACCTGTGTCTCTCCACAGATCTGTCAGTGAATTCCAGAGGTGGCATCGCTTGTGGCCTCAGGGAGGTGTTGCCCCTAATTCCTTTGCACAAAAAACAATAGAGGGGTGGTCTGACACCTGGATCCTGACATCCCAAAAAAGTTGAGGTATGTCTTTCTTTGCTTGACGTTACTACATTAAAAGACATGGGGCCTCATTACGGGTCCTGCAGTAACCGTGCCGGTGGACCCGTAATGATTTAACGGCACCTGACTTCCCGGTAACACCAGGGGATTACAACCATTGTGGTCCGGGAAGTCAGGCACCGGCAGATTATAAGTCCCCATTCCCAGTCCTTTGGGAGTCTATGGGAATGGGGACCACGGAAGCACCGGCATCATTGTTAATGTTGCTGGTGCTTCCGTGACGGCTTGCCTACCATGGCCGCTGCGCCCGGCAAGGTCAGAACTGTTGTGCACAACGTCTCCGGCAGGCAAACCCATAGTTTGTCAGTCCGGAAACAATGGTGCCAGTTACCAGACCGCCAAACTTATAATGAGGCCCATGGTGTCTGATTCTGAATTTTGTGGTAATTTGGCAGTAAATCTGCTGAACTACCACCAAAATCGATTACCACCAATTGGTCCCATGGGTTTACCACAGAATTGCAAGTGGTGGTAGGGTTGCGTAATTTCCCATTTTTGGAGTCCACATGACTCCATGTGAATTATTTGATGGATTTAACACTGGCGGAATTACCGTGCAGTCAATACGCCGATTTGTGGAGCTAAAGTGGGGGATTTACCTCCAGCAACATGCTGTAGGCGAATCCGCCATTTTTCATCCTCAAATAGACGGACACAGAATTTCCACCAGTAGTATATCTGCCAAAAATCCTAATTTGTTGGTGCAGGAAAAACAGCAGTTATTCTGTTACCACCACTAAAAGTGGTGGTAAGGTGATTACCGCCGCTTTTTCCCTGCACCGCCAAACTTGGAATGAGGCCCTGCCTTACAATATTGCGTATCACTCAGCTTTTGTTTAACACTAGCAATCATTTAACAGTCCCTCTGTGACATTCTAAACCCAAACATGCTCTTTGCTCACTCCTTGCATAAGGAGTGCAAACGTTTGCTTGGGGGCTGTAAGATGAGTGCATGTTATGCAAATTAACTTGGAAACTGTAATTTGAAATAGGCATTGCTTAGCTCTAGCTATGGGGAGCATTAGCTCTCTCACTGAACCTGTGCTCAGCTCTTGGAGGCATCCCATCTGGGTGCTGGCATAGAGCCTCAACAAGATCATACTAGTGATCACTCTCCTGGAGGGGTTCTGCGGGCTTTGTCTCGAGAGCTCTTCTTTGCTCAGAGTGCTCAGCCTCTTTCTGAAACAGACACCTGTGCCATCTCCTCTGCACCGCTGGCCAATCACTTTGCGGGTCTCCTCTCAGTCACACTGTTCAGTACTTTGCAGAACGCCTCAGGCACACTGATCAATCACTGTCCAGTTCTACTCTAGTTCACTCACCAATTACTGTGCAGATCACCCCAGACACACTGACCTATCACTTTGCAAAGCACCCCCCTATTTACATGCTAGTAGAATGATACAATGCTGCCTCTGGCACACTATTTCATTGCAGCACTGTTGTCAAGGCAGATGTTTCAGACTACAATTCCCATGATATCTTGCCATGGACAATGCTGGTTAGGGATGATGGGAGTTGTAGTCCAAAATGTCTGGAGAGCCAAAGGTTGCAGACCACTGCACTACACATACCACCCGGTGATAAAATACACTCCACCAACACTTGTCACAACAATCCGATAAGAGACTGGCGCTGTAATCACACAGGCCTTGTCTTCACCCCATGAGTGACACTGTGTGTTTTCCCTCTACAAAGACAGATGGATGGCAAGGAAGTCCTTATTGCCAAGGCCACCCTGAATTGTGCTGCTGTGTTCCTTTGCAAAGAAGCTTTCAAGCCAGCTGCCTGCTTCCATTAAATACATTTCCGCAGAGCTAAAGAAATGCTCAAGGGCTAACCATGGCAAATTGTTGCGCTGTTCCGATAATGTATTCCCTTTGTTGAGAAAAAGATCTTTAATTCCTCACCTATTCATCATAATTGATTGAGGGAAATCTGTGGCATCTAATTGATTTTTAGCCTATTGAGATTCTCCACTTAGCGTAAGGCAGTCTTTCATGTATTCGTGCGCGGTACAAATACCTTTAACATTAACATTATACGGAGTAAGATCATTTAAAAAAAAAACGTTTTAAACATTTTTTATAATGAAGTATATATGGTTAGTAATAAATCGTTATATATTACATCATCAAGAAAAATTAATCCCATAAATTAGTCATGACAAATACATTTAATAAAATCATAAGACAATAAAATACTGGTCCTGCCAACATTACCTTGGAAGTGTTAGGCTGTGCAGCCACATTAGTTGTATAACTGTTGCGTGATTTGAAATGACTTTAAATATTAAAGTAGGAGTGGTGATTTCAGCCAAATCACACATGCTGTAGCGCACATAGGAAGTTCAAATCCAGTTAGCTTCTGTAAGAGCAAAGCATTGTGGGTATGCACATAAGCCCAAAAGCAAACCTTTAGCTCCAGCAAAAACTTGCTGACTTACAGGGCAGCAGGCAATACTATTTTATACATAGCTTCTTAAACCCAAGACAGACAGTCCTCATGTCTGCAGGCAACTGCTGATCTGTTTCGCCCTTACTGGGCATCACCAGTGCAACAGCCTTGTGGTCGCAGTCTTCGTGGGTAGCAAACACAAGCCAAATTATGGTGGGTTTAAAAAGGCTTGGGAAAAAACGTAGCATTCACTATTTATATAGCACACACCATCAAACTGAATAGGATCTAGGAGCTTTTATAATAGGTGCTTATATTTCGTAACTCAGAGGTAATCATTTTCTTCAGCCTTAGAATTATGAAAAACTGTGTGGTCTCTGTAAATTAAAACGTGTGTAGTTGGGTCTTCAAATTGAGCACTCGTCGCCTGATTCCTTTGAGCAACCCCACAAGTCACTGAAATACCCCTTCAGAGTTTGCTGGGGTGGTGCCAGACTATCCCCCCAAACCTCCATTACCTGATATGATAGATTATTTAAAACGCGCTTTCTAAGCACGGACCCGGGGATTGAACCTGTGGTACTCCATGTCGTTTTGCGTCCAAGGCGAGCACGCTGCCCCTGAGCTATCCTCCCGAGAACTGAGAGGGATTGTTCTACGAAACGGAGTGGTCACCCTGCAGAAAGCCACCGTTCCCACTGGGAGTCTACGTGCGGAAACATAGATGGAATGGTGGATAGTCGAATGGGAAGGAAATACGTGAGATGTGACTGCGGACTGAGAACGGCTACAGGGAGGGTGGCCAGAGGAAAATAGATAATGCAAAGAGTTAGTCAGAGTCAGAAAGTGTGTTGGGTGTTGAGGTTTGGGGGGGGTCCCAATAATACACCAGGCCTCACATGCATACAGACAACACAGACACTGGTGTAGCGGTTTCGGAGTCTGCTCATGCACAGCCTAAGCACCTTGCGTGAGCTCCCTTTATTGTAAGTGCGTGGTGATGTACCCACACCGCATCCCTCTTTAGGGGACCACACAAGACTCCTTTTTCATAGAGTTAAACAACACAAAGCAACAACACATCATACTACGAAGAGCATTGCATGTCAAAACAGTTTGCCACCAGTATTTAGCCATCTACCACATAGTCCCGTAAGTACGCGGGATGACCTCTGGATTCTCTTAGTAGGTATCTTCGTTCTTGTGCTGTTTCCGCCTGAATTTCTACTTCGTATCGGACATCCGGGACATCTTACACTTCGAATGTCATCTTCCTCATCCATGTCAAACGACCTTGGGGCATCAGCCTCCCCCGCCCCCTCTCCAGAGGAACCATTCCCATTTTCTTCACCCAGTGAACCCAGAAACCTCCCAAAGAAACAGAAATTCCCTAGTTACAGTATCATGTCCATTGGAATTCGTAACCATTGATCCCTTCGCATCCACCACCTGAAGTAATGCATTCCCCGTAGATGGCTGATAATCAGGGGCGTTGCTGGGGGGGGCTAAGGGGGCTATAGCCCCTGATCTTTTGGTTGTAGCCCCTGACAGAATCTCAGGAGCTACAGCCAAAAGACTAGCTAGCCCCCAGTCCCAACAGTTCCGACATCAGCTTAGCCCCGGGTCTTTTCCAGACCTAGCAACTCCCCTGCTGATAATCATCTCCTGAACAATGCTTCTGCCGGGTGAACCCCTGTGGAACAAAAGGTGTGGTCTGGTATTCCAGAAAAAATGGTACAACGTCCTTTTGAGACATACACCTTGCCCATGTGTGATTCTAAACACCTTGTTGAGAATGTGAATGAACCTTTCTGCTCGCCGTTAGCTTTGGGCCACACAGAGGTTATTTTCCTGTGGTGAATCCCACAGGTTTCCATGAATGACGAGAACCCCTCACCCTGAAATGGGGGTCCCTTGTCTGAGCACAGCTCCTCCGGCAGGCCATGAATTGGAAATACCTTCTCTCATACAGGGATCACATCAGAAGGGGCAATGGAAGCTACAAACTCAACCTCTGGATATCAAGACCACTGGTCAATCATCACCTGAAAATGTGTATCCTTGCTGGTGGATCGGAAGTCCACGTGTACCACCTCCCATGGTTTACAACTTCTTGGCATGGATTCAATTCTTGGCTCCTTCTGCACCGGAGCTGCTGCCGATGATATCCAGCCCTTAGGTCAAGCTTTGAAAAGAATTCTGCCCGCCTGCAGATCTGCCACCACATCGTCAATGGTCAGCGTGATGTGCCTGCAGGGCCGGACTGGGAACCAAAAGAGGCCCTGGAAAATGTTGTCAAAGTGGCCCAATATTTTGCTGAACGAGCGAGCATAGCGCGTGTGCCCAACACACTGTGCATTAGACATGCCACGAGACACCCGGTCCCGCACCAAAAGGGTGTTAGGAAACCTGCTATTATTAAGAGTAGGAGATTGAAATTAACAGGAAGAAGGAACACCTGCCCTCCCCTGCTTCCAAGATGGTGCCAACTGAAGGGTATTTCTAGGCACTTTAAAAGGGCTAGGGTCAATCCCCAGGCCATGAATGAGTCCGGTGTTGTCTTCCCCCGGACCTTCCTCTGGTTCTGTGTTAACTGACTCGTAGCTTGGGTCCTTTGTTGGGCCAAAGCACAGGTAGGCAAATACGAGCTGAGGCTGTTAGGGAAAATGGGCACCGTGAAATCAATGCCAACTGCTTAGTGCTTCTGGGGCCCCTGGCCATGGCACGGTTGTCCCCCATGCCCTCTCCAAGCCTAGCCCTGGGCTCTGGAAGATGTAGGCCCCCAGGGTGTGTGGTAGTCACTAGTCACATTCTGTGAAGATTTTCATTGGATCTGCTATTTGCTCTCACTCTAACTGGCTTTGTGAGGGAAGATGAAAACTCTGTACACTTGTCCCTCCACATTCTTTCTGTGCCCCAATGTGTGCAAACAGATAGGAACTATGTGAACATGATTCTGAGGGTCCTCTCAATGGGTTAACGTGTGCAGGAGATAGGAGCTATGTGTAAAGGCTTCTGAGAGTGCTATCAATAGCACAGGGTGTGCACAGAGGTAGAGGCTGTATGTACAGGCCCCTGAGAGCACTCATACAACAGTAACATGTGTACAGGGTGATGGGGGCTATGTGTAGGCGTCTGAGAGCACTCTCAATAGCCCTGGGTTAGTAGGGAGGTAAGCGCTATGTGTGCTCCCCTGAGAACGCTCTCAATGGCCGTGTGTCTTTATAGAGGTAGGTGCTATGTTCACAGGCATGAGAGAGAGCTCTCAAGTGATCTGTATGAATGTAGGAGCTATGCACACATGTAAGTGCTCTTGTGGGTGAAGGGAGGTAGTAGACATGCATAGAGGTGTGGGACTGCTTGATGGGGTCTGGGTATGAAGGGATGTAAACAGAGTCCTGGGGTGTTCCTAGTGACGCTGTGTGTGCACACTTGTAGGAGTCATGTGCACAGGCCACTAATAACTCTGTGTTGTGGGGTATGCATGGCAGTAGGTGCTATGTACACAGCAGGACAGCTGCGTGAACACATTGTACCCTAGAGGCAGGCAGGCCAAGGGCCAGTGCCACGCCTGTTTGCCCACAATCCACAGTGCACAACGTGCAGGAAACTGGTATGAAACACACATGACGTGATTTAGGCTTGGTGCCCCAGCCAGCTCCTGAGGGTGTTTGGGGGGAGCTTCTGTGCTATTAATTCCCACCAGGCTTTGTGGATGTGCTGTAGAGGCAGGGCACTGGGCACGTGCATTAGACAGGTCCCTGGATTTGAAACACAGCAGGCAAAGTTTGTGTGACAGGGCAGTGTGCAAAGAACAGGCAGACAATGTGCACAAAGGCCTGCCTCAGGGCACGCAATGCAAAGTGCATGGGAGGGAAACTAAAGTGCAATTATGCAATCCTCACTGTGCAAGGATTGGTCAAAGAGATCACACTGTGGAAAGAAAGATGTAGGGACACTGAGTAGGTCATTGGTACAGGAAACGTAACCAAATGTGTAAAGTGCATCCACTGCATACATACTATGTTCAAGGGCCAAGAAGAATTTTGGCCTGTACCCATTAAAAAACGTTTTGTGATGAACCATTCCCATTGCGTAATAAACAGACTTTGGGACACTGTGTAATGCTAATGCCCATCCATTACTCAGTTATGTGATGCCAACGCAAGAATTGCAAAATATACACGCAGGGGGCGCGCCTCCCGTGATTTGCACCATGCACACAGTGGAAATACACTCCTCCCATATAATTTGCAAAATGTGCATTTCGGAAACTCACTTAGTAAGTGCATATGATATGACTGGTGATATACACGGACTTCAGGAATACACGGACACCACACCCTCATGGCCAGTTGCACCCACGTGCCCTAGTTTCACTGGACCAAGTTGGTACATTTTACTGTTGGCTCTAGAAAATAGACTGTGGGGGCATGGGAAGGATCCAGAAGAGAGGAGGGCAGGTAAGCCTGGAGAGGAGAGGAAAGAAGGAGGTAAAAGTACCAGAGAAGAACTAGCAAGTGATGGTCACTCAGCAGTGTTACCCAAAATACTAATCCGAGTCTATCTGCCATCCCCACTTTGACCTTGGCATGAACAGGCGTGTGCTCCTTCAAGGAGCTGACTTTGACACTCCCTTCTGACAGCTGTGGCTCTCCTCTGCCCCATTTCAAAATGTGCTCTGCGGAACCTCTTGCAATAACTCTAACAACTCAAGGACACCACTACAACACGTGGCTGTGTGGATTGCAAGTTAGAGCCACAGAAATTGTCTACCAAACCCCGACAAACAATATAAAATTATGTCGAAAAACGAAAGTCAGGAAAACACAGCCAAAATGTGCACATCAGTGAAAACCACAAACAAGTCAAAATGAACCTACAAGTACGTTTTAACTATTATTTTACATTGGATAACATGGCAATGCCCCCATTCATTTAACAAAGAATGTATGCGAGGATCAATCTGACCTGGTGTGATACCTCAGTCAAGCAAATGGCGGCCTGATTCGAATCGGTGTCAGTGAATTGGCCATTGTGGATACAGGTGGTGTATCCACAATGATGCTGAAGCAAGATAAGCAGATATTATGCATATTTCAAGCTCGTTAACATGTCTCCACGAATAACAGCAGCTGTACACTTATGTTTCCCATGTGCTTAGGTTTGTGTTAAGTGTAAATGGTCTGGGTATTCCATGTACTTGTGTTGTAGGTTCTTTTGTGAAGGGTGTGGTTGATTACTTTTCTCTATGTGGAAAGTAGGTCTTGTTTAAAGTGTTCTTCATGTGAC
This sequence comes from Ambystoma mexicanum, assembly GCF_040938575.1. Classification (NCBI taxonomy): domain Eukaryota; kingdom Metazoa; phylum Chordata; class Amphibia; order Caudata; family Ambystomatidae; genus Ambystoma; species Ambystoma mexicanum. The sequence goes on along the minus strand of NC_090929.1, from coordinate 1,603,016,091 downwards.
ACCAGCCTTGTATCAATCAGTGGCATCGTCGGGGGGCTTCATTGAACTCTCAACCTTAATTACACTCGTCCAGAGTTCGAAAATGTAACGTCCAGTCACTTATGTGAAGTATTGACTCGGATTAGTGTTTTTTAGATTTCAGTTTATTTTTTCTTCCCTTTTTTAGCCAGTGCTTCAGTGAAACGTGCCATTCAGTAAGTTACACTACATCCATATCTTAATATGAGGATAGACCCTGCGTTAAGCCTGCAGGCAGTGGCATTACATTGCCCCTCGTGCGCAACTACACTCAGCAGAAGATACAATGGGAGAGTGGGGCACTCAGCACGCAAAAATAATTCTTACCTTTCAGTCGGCAGTCTGGCTGCTGCCCTCAGTCTCAGCCACAGCCTCCTTCGAGTCGCCTCCTACTTCTGCTGTCTGCTGATGGATTAGGGTGACCAGATTTCCAAAACGAAAAACTGGGACGACCAACAACATAAAAGAGGGAGTAACACGTTGCAGCCCACCAATTACCGCCCCTCCCCAACCAGTGGCGGAACACATTGTCTGGGGGCCCCCCTGCAAGCCATGCTGAGGGCGCCCCCCCCAACTCGGCAACAAATCACGGGTCGCGCCACACACTGGGCCGGCCTAGATTACCACGCTTGCACAATACGCACAAACGTGTTGATGAAGGGGTATACCACACACTGCACTAGGAGAAAGATATAAATATGTGTTTTAATGCTATATACAGCACACTTTCTGAGATAAATTGGCTAAAAAGCCACAGTGTTTGGTATTGTTGTGTAGGGTAACAGCAATCCAATACATGCAAGTCACCAACAGTGAACATGAACTTTAATGCTTTTAAAAATGCCATGCCACAATGAAAACATGCCCAGCTGGCTGCACAATGTAGACCAGTGTAGACACATAATAACATTACAGTAAAGCATGCCAGGCCACATTAAGACATGCCTAGACTGGTTGCACCAAAATGCCAGTCGAAGTAATAAGACTCATAAAGAAGAGAGCACACATTCAAGCCTGCGTCTCTGCGGCCTCTAACAACACAGCCAAACTCTTTAAAATATGCAAGGAACTGGCCAATCCTGTTGCGGTTTCTGCCTCTCCTGTTCCCTCAACAGGTCCTCTGTACAGCTTTGGCCTCTAGCTTCTCTGCTAAAACTAAGGACATCCTGTCCACTATCTCCTCTTCCTCTCCCTCTTCCTCTCTCGGCTCCCTTTGGCCATCTCTCCCTCTCCTCCTCCTTTCTCCTCTTTCTCTCTAACACCTGACTAGGTTTCTAGACAAGTCCCACCTATGGAAGTGTCGGCGAAACAGGTGCTCGCCTGCTCCTCCAGAACCATTAAGGACCACATTGACACCCTTGATCCATTTCTGTAATCATACTTTTGCCACCGGAACTTTCCCCTCTCCCAAACTCTTGGAAAAGCTGGCCAACTGCCAGCTTACACTCCAAACTGAATCTGTTGGTTGTCTCCATGACCATCAGTCTGGTTTAGGAGCTGCCAGAGGCACTGAAATTGCTCTCCTGAACACCTGTGAAGATCTGATCTCTAACCTTGATTCCAGCATTCCTTCTGTCCTCATTATCCTGGAACTTTCCTCTGCTTTCGACATGGTCAACCATGCCATCCTGATCAATTGACTCTGTGAGAACCTGGGCATCATGGATCAGGCCCTGGAGTGGCTGACCTCCTTCCTCTTGGACCGCCCCTCCCAGGTCCAACTTGGTCCCTTTCACTCTGTCACCTCTCTCTACATGTAGCGTTCTCTAGGGCTTTATCCTCTCACCCTGGTTTTTCAACCTCTACTTGGCCCCTTTGACCCACCTAATCACTACCTTGTCCTCTAATTTACAGTGTTATGCGGATGACACTCAGCTTTCCTTCAGGCTCCCCTCAGCCTCTCCTCTCTCGCTCATTCCTGGTGTCATCTTCAACTCCACTCTCTCTCTCTCCTCACATCTCGGACGTAGCCATGAAATCCCACTACCAGCTGCACCTCCTCAACGGGACTCTTACATTTTTCACTTTCCCCCAGAAGCTCACTGTCTCCAGAGCTCTGGTTCTCTCTAGGGTGGACTACTGCAACAGCCACTTTCTCAATCTGCCTTCCTCTACTCTCCGCCCTCTGCAACTAATCCAGAACAGGACTGCGAGACTTATCCTTGGCCTCAGGCCCAGGGACTGTATCTCTCCAGCCATGAAATCTCTCCACTGGCTCTCGGTGGCTGCAAGGATCAAGTTCAAGACCCTTTTCATTGTCCACAAGGCTTTCTGGGGCTGGAATACGCACTGCATCCAACGCTATCTGCCAAAATACCTTCCTTCTCAAGCCCTAAGGGTTAGATGCTTCTCCAGGCAGACAGTGGGGGGGGGTAGATCCTTCTCCCCTGCAGGTGCCTCCCTCTGAAATGGCCTCCCTGACCCTCCCAAACTTGAGCCGGACCACCTGACGCTCTGGAAGCAGCTCAAAACGTTCCTCTTCTCTTCTGCTTTCTCTCTCTGCCTCCCCTGCTGACCTACCTGTCCGCTGTACCAACTGGTTGCTTGGCTACCCTCTGTCCCACTGAGTCCAGGCTCTTTCTTGATCAGTCACCCTTGCACTGCCTCCAGGCCTACCACGCATTTAGGGGCTGTAACTGTAACCCTACAGTCCCTTGTTCTCCTTGCACTACCCAGAGACACGCTGCCCTGGCGGCACTTACTCAGAGCATTGCTGCTGTGTTTTCCCCTCCCCTCTCCCTTGCACTTCCCCCCTCCCTTTCCCCTTGCACTTCTCGTTCTCACACTTGCAAGATCTGAATGACACAAGGCTTACTAAGATCATTTGTCTTGTCCTCCCTCAGTTTTCCTTCCCTTGTCTTGTCGTGCCTAAAAAAGCTTGTGTACAGGTGTGTTATATATGACTTATCATATCATAACATATAATTTTATCACAGATGCCCAGAAAAATATACAGTGCCGCAGTAAGAAATGGCTAGAGTGGCAGAACCCAAATGTCAGTCTAGCCAGGAATTACACTTAGCAGGACTGCTCTATCAGAAATGCCCAGTTACAAAAAAGTCATACCAAACTGAGGAATGACTAGACTGGCTGCACCAAAATGCCTCTCTAGCCACTAATGCCACATATCATGCCTGCATAGCATGGACATGGGCAACCATTATGATTTATTGCACAACCCCACGCCCCACACATCCCTTCTCCCTCCCATCCCCTACCCCAACCTCCAAAATCAGCTCATTGTCCCAGAATTACCTGCATGTCCCTCTTCCTTGTCCCAGTACTTACGTATGAGGCTCCTTGCCTCACTGGTAAGTACTGGGATGGGGCAGAGTGGGACTAGGAGTAATGAAGATTACAGGTAGCTAAGTCAGGCATTACCTTCATGTACCTCTACCGTATCCCAGTACTTGTGCATGAGGCATAGTGCCTCATACACAAGTACTGAAATGAGGAAGAATAGGCATAGGTGAAAGATGATTACCAATAATTAATTAATTAATCAAGGCATTAAACACAAGTAGTGGTGCAACACCATTGAGCTGACTGGGTTTCAGCACTCCCTCCCCCCACTGAAATTGTGGGCTATGGTGACTTGACCTGGCTGACCTATAGAGCAGTTGCCGGACAGAAAAGGACACGGATGTTAAACGGCACCTGGGTTTTGCCGTTAACAAGGGCCCGGCCCAGCAATTACTAATGTACAGCATTTCACTGTTGGTACCTGCATTCAAATACCAAATTTTTTAAGCAATTGAAATTGCGATGTGGATTTAGTACTTGCTTGCCAGGGGAGTGATTCGAAGGGTAGAGAGGAAACAGGAGACCAGTCATTCGCACAGCAGTCCATAAGTGGGTGCTTTAGACCTAAAGGAGAGATTTAACTGCTTGTAACATTGAAGCTGCGCTAGAATAGTCTCATTAAAATGCGTAAAGAAGTTAGATGCCGCCACATAAATACGTTTTCTCCGCCCCACCACACGTGAAGTTAGCGCCTCTCCCAACATTTGAAGGGTTAGCCTCCCTGAAATGTAGGTTTTGTTTTGCCCCTGAACACAAGCACGCACACCATTCACCATATATACACACACACACACACCCAGCCATCCATATATTTAAGAGTGCACTCTTTCACCATACAAGAACACCCAGGCAGCCACCCGTACATTTAAGTGTTCTTCCTTTCACCACACAGCCACACACACCCAGCCACCTGCCCATACATTTAAGTGTGCACCCTTTCACCATACAGGCACACCCAGGCAGCCACCCATACATTTAAGTGTAAGTGTGCATCCTTTCACCATACATGCACACCCAGCCACCCATACATTTGTGTGCACCCTTTCACCATACACTCACACCGTCAACTATACATTTAAGTGTGGACACTTTCACCATAAAGGCACACCCAGGCAGCCACCCATACATTTAAGTGTACATACTTTCACTGTACACACACACACACACACACGCATAACCAGCCACCCATACATTTGTGTGCACTCTTTCACCATACACTCACACATGCACACGTCATGGGTTGAGGGGAGCCATAATGCTTCAAAAATTCATTTGGCCTCATTAGGACCCTGGCGGTGACGGTATGAACGGTGGCGGTAGGGCACCAGCACCGTTCATACTGTCCCGCCGCATTATGAGTTCTGCTCGCAGGTTCCCGACAGCCCGCCAGGTCTTACCTGGCGGGCTGTGTGGCACCAGCGAGCATAACTCGTAATTGCGCCGTCACCGTTAACAACGGTGCCGGCACAACCATGCTCCCCACCCCCATTCTGCCCTATAGGGGGATCGTGAGCCCTGCAATACCGCCACCCACGAATGGGAAATTACCGGCCCATTCAGCTTGTAATGGGCCGGTTATTGCCTATTCGCAGGAGGCAGTGCCATGCTCGTAATGAGGCCGATGTTTCTTTTTGAAGTCACTCTGACATCATAAAGAAATTATTTCTGTTAAGGACTAAACCATAATGGAAATAATTTCTTTATGAAGGCAGAGTGACTTCAAAAGTTTATTTTTGAAGTCATAGGCTTCCCCCACCCCATGACATGGAGGACTCCAGCCTAAGGTCTTCATGTCATGGGGTGGGGGTAGCCACCAGACTTTTTGTATTCACTCTGCCCTTCATGCAGAGTGAATTAAAAAGAAAATGTAAAAAGGTAGACTTTTTTTTTTTAACATAAGTGGGGCCCCCTTCCAGAACATGTGGTTGTGGGGCCCCCCACACCGCTTTGCCTTCCCTAGCCTAGAGGGGGTAAAGAGTGCTGTTACATGCGGGGACCCCTGTTATGCCATTGTCCCCAACACGCCCCCACAACCACCACCCAATCATATTTCCAGCACTTCTTGTTTTTATAAACTGTATATGATCTCATTTGTGCCGTTTTGTCTGTGAATCTTGGCATGTTAATTCAAAACAGGCGTTTGCTCTCATTCATATTATATGGCTTGCTGTACAGACGTTTTCAATGCAGTCTCTGAGGCACAGTCAATAAGTGCTGTGACTTAGACCTGAAAGGTTGGGGGTTCGAGACAAACCTCCAGCTCCAACATTTTGAACGTGTTAACTACAATTTTAATTACCATAGTCGAGGTGCATCATAATTCCAGCACTTCTCCTTTTCATAAACTGTATATGAACTCATTTGTGCTGTTTTGTCTGTGAATCTTGGCATGTCAATTCAAAACAAGCGTTTGCTCTCATTGACATTATATGGATTTCTGTACAGCCATTTCCAAGGCAATCCCTGTGGCACAGTCAATAAGTGCTGTGACTTGTACCTGAAAGTTTGGGGGGTTCGAGCCAATCCTCCAGCTCCAACATGCTGAAGTGTAAAATACAATTTTAATTACCATAATCGTGGCGCTTCTGCGCCAAAGAGGCCCTGCAAGACAGAGGCCCACCGGGGGTGTCCCGGTGGGGCAGTCCAGCCCTGTGTGCCTGTCCCTCTTAATTGCCTTGTTGGAAAGGCGCATGTCCACAAAAATCGGGACAGAGGTAGGCTGCTTTGGCTTACATGCCACCACAATTGGTGAGACCCATGAGGTGGGGCCCTCAACAAGTTCAATGATGTCTAACTGGTCTAGCTTTCCAAGTTATTTCTCAAACTGTTCCCACAGGTGGAATGGAATATACCTGTGTTTCGGGGCAACCAGCATTACGGTTTCTTCAACATGTAGGCAAATTGGTTCACTTTTCATCTTTCCGATGCTTGACAATATATCACTGAATCGCTCCATGAGCGACTGTATAGCCTTAATGTATTCTCTGAAGACAACGTTTTACAATTTTAAGGGGTTCTGCCGCGCACAGCCGAGCAGTGGGTGCTTACTCACTTTGGTTATGAAGAACTTGGCCTTGATGCTCTCCGCTTCATGTTGTACCGCAGTGACAAACATTCCTTCTAACCGTAATGGTGTCGTCCCATCAAATGTTGATATTCGCACCGTGGTGCTGCTCAGTGATGGAGGTCTGCTGAGAGTGATGTAGTGAGAGTGAGCCATCACGTTCACCAATATCCCTGTATCAATGAGGACAGGGATGACAGTACTGTTGATGCGTACCACACATTTCGTCAGACGCTTCTTTTTCTTCCCTATCTCCAGCACTCTGGAAATGAAGAACACGTCCTATTCATCGTCTTCCTCGACTGACTGCTCCTCCACCTTCTCAGCCGGCTCTACTTGCGCCACCTTCTGCGTTGTTTCTGCTTTGGTTTTGCTTTACCTCTTGATGGTGTGGCAGGTGCCGGGGCATGACACACTTTAGCAAAATGATTTGTGATTCCACATAACCCACACGTGTGACCCATGTCAGAGTAGTCACCTGAGTCACCTGAGTGCAATAAGTCATACCCACACTGCAGGCTGCACGGTTGTCCCTTCTTGGCTACGTACCTCTCTTGACAGGCCTGGACGTCTGCTGCCTGCCCACTGCGCACATTTTTTCTAGCTTGATAGTCTTCATCATGACATCCATCTTGAATTCCCTGACATCAGTCAACCCATGAGACCGGCCAAACTCCAGTATTCTAGCAGGCGTGATCCCGGCTTCCTCAGGATCTGCCTTCTTATCTTTACTGACAAACAGCTTTGGATCAATTGTTGTCTTAATTCTTCTTCTTCATTCACTAGGCCACATGAAAAAGCCAACTGCCAGAGCCTGCCATGGAAAGCATCAAGTGTTTGGCCATCCTTCTGTTTTGCAGATCTCATCATATGCCTCTCATAGTCAATGTTGGCCATTGGTGTGAAGTATTCCCTCAGTGCAGCTGTGGCCGCTGTATACGAATTATCAGCAAGACGATGTGTCTCAAACACTTATACACGGCTGGGCCAGCGGAGTAAAGCAATGTAGATCTCTTGGCATGGTCGTGTTGCTCCCCTGTGGCATCAAAATACATCTCCAACCTCTCTATCCATAGATTCCACTGTGAACCAAGGCTTGAGGGAGACCCTGCAATATTGAACTCTACCAACGGGGCAAGCGGCCCCTGTTGTTTAGGCAGTCTACCAGCATCTGGCACGTCATCCGCTTCTTCAGCCGTGGCAGCAACACACACTCACTGCCTCTGTCAACACCACCTTTTTACTCCAAAATAGATGATGTGTGTCCTGCTGTCCACAAAACTACCTAAAAATCCTTAGGAATATGGTAATGGGCATTGGCCCTTCCAGGACACAGTCAACAATATTGCCCCTGGAAAGGGTTAATGGGCGTTGTCCTTAGGACTGCAGAAATATTATGAGGTGCACAAGAACTCAGAGAAGAGCCGCAACCACCACCAGCACTCCAGGCGTGCCTTATTCAAGCCCTCAAGAGTGGCCGTTCCCCGAGACTCACCGCCATTGCCACAGCGCAACAGCTCCCGTTCCTGGCAGTGACGCTTCATGGTAGCCGCACCGCACAGCTGCTAAACTGCGCATGTTGCAGCGATCACGCTGATCCCCGGCGCTGATGTGCACATCTCCAACAGGCAGCGCCGTTGTGACACTGGGAGCAGAATCGTTGCACTCGGTTCGGGCACGCTGTGACCTTCTCTCACAGTGCCCGCGACTACCTTGTTGCCATTGTTTGGGAGCTCCCTTTATTGCAACTTCGTGGTGATGTACCCATGCTGCATCCCTCTTAAGGGGAACATACAGCATTCAGGAGCAAGAGGAGAGGAAAACCAGTTGAAATGGGAAACAAAGATAAGGATGGGAGATATGAAAGAGAAAGGGGCCATGGAGGGAAATGAGAGATGTAATGTCATAAACAGCCAGCGGCCATTTTAGGTGGCAAGCCAAGCCAGACCGGAATCGGTGGTATCACAAACCTGTTTGTTTTCCCCTCACTACACTACTTTGAAAGGCAGGCAGAATACCCAGAGGCATAGACACGGTAGGCCTGAGTGGACCAAGGCCCACCCAAAATCTCTAAATGCCCACTCAGCAGCAGTGTGAGGGCATTTACAGATGTTATTGTCACTGGTGGTCCCAACTACTTTAGCTTCAGGCCCACTTGTTAGACAATCCTGGCTAAGCATCTGAGAATACCGCGGACCGACAGCGATGACAGAGCAACAAAGCGGGACAAATCGAAGAAGGTGGCGCTAAGAAAGAAGGCAGCACTATGAGTGGCTCTGGAGGAGGCTATGACAGACCCTGGACTGAGGTGACGCAGCATGCATAGGAAATATGCACACGACCAGAGTGGGTGCAGACAAGTAGCGGCAGAGAGAAGAGAGTGCAGGAAAACGGGCAAAGGAAGAGTCCAAACGATAGGAAGGAAAATAAGGAAGCAATCCATGGAGAAGAGGAAGAGTGAGAGGGGAAAAAGTCGAATAATGACGAGCAGGCGCGACAGGGGCAAAGAAAAGACATGGCTTGCAAAAGGAGCAAAAATAGGCAAAATAAAAGGCTAAGCGCAAGTAAAGCAGACAAAAACAGTGGCTGTAGGGACACAGGCAGCCGGATAAAACCTCAAATTCAAGATACAAGGAGTGACAGAAAAAAAGATGACTGGGTATTGAGGAGGATGAAACCCCGCAAACACTGCTGAGCCTTACAGCTTTGCTGCCATAGCTACCATCATTAGAAATGTCCCTGGTCGGTCCAAGATGGAGAGCATGCCCGAGGTGTCTAAGTAACTCTTTTGCAGTAGTGAGTGAATGTAGTGATGCCAGCAATGAAAAGCAAGCATTGTCAATGCCAACAGTTTTGAGTAGGCATAGGATATTCATTTGCCAGCCACTGCCATAATAGTAGTAACTGGGAATGAATGGGAACGGCTGCAAAATGGTGCCAGTACCTGGGCATATAATAGCAATGCCTGCCAAATGCCTCTTATTCCTATACACAAGCCGAAACTGTTGGCTTTGACAATGCCAGTTTTTAGCAGGACTTCAGTGATGGACACATGCGCTGCATTTAAATCAAGTGGCCGAGGGAACACTTGGTTACTATATTTGGATTACACCAGCGGCTCATTTACAGCTCCAATTAAGCCATGAACTCTCAGGAGACTGCTCTGAAATAACACTGACAGGCCCTTGCAGCACAAACGTTGACCTTACTGATTGATCCCAGGTGGATGTGTTTTGGCCGGGAGTGTTGGGAATGGCCATACGGATTAGCATGGCCGAGAGCAGTAAATGGGTGGGTAATTAACCACCACCTGCAAGCTGTGTGTCCCTTTTCATACCCCAACCCCCTTCTATCTGTACTCCAATGCAATAGGTTCAGTTTATAGATAGCGCTTTACCACGACCTATAAGCCTAAACTAAAAAACGACTTCCTGCACTCTATGAGCGACAAAGCTGTATAATTTGCTGGACAAAGCTCTGACAACCCTGGCTGACCAGTTTACAAGCGCCAGGCATGGCGAGATCAAGAGGACTCACCATTTCAACTCACATGTGCACCAGTTAGCGTTCATTGTGCACATTGCATCATCCTTGCGTCATTATTACTATTATGGTATTTATTGAGCGCGGACCTAGCTTCGAGAAGTAACAGAGCGCTTTTCAGAGGTAACAACAGAACAGATATACAGTGGGCAATAGAATACAAGGGGCATAGAGGAGGGGTACAGCTGTACCAGGTGGCGGGGAGCAGAGGGGCGGGTGGCACCTAGCAAGTCAGGTGGTGCAACGGACGACGTGGCGGCCTAGGTGTTGAGGCGGGTAGATTTCTTGAAGATCAGAGGACCGCTGATCTACAGATGCCACTCCCAACAGCTAAGGCGATACGTATTAAGCAGATTTCGGCGATGTTCAAAGGGGTTCTTGATACAGCGAGCCGGTACAAGAAACAGACATTGAAAGCAAAACAAAGCCACCTGGACCTTGGAAGAAAAAGACAACCACAGCAAGTAGCAAAGGAAGGATGGAAACAGAAGGAGATCAAACCAGCAAAGTTCCTCAAACAGATAACATGACGGAAAGAAAGTTGCCCAGACTGTGGGAGGCAATACCAGCACCAGGCACGGTGACCAGCACAACATCATCAGTGTAGAACATGTGGGAAATGACCACACTTTGCAGCATCTCCATGGTACGTGATCATACAGACACTGGTGACCAAGTTTAGAACAGAATCACGTGGAAGAAGAGGAAGTATAAGAAAGAGCTGTGGCCAACAGAGAAGACACCCCTCCATGACCGGAAGTGGAGCTAGGAGATCAATAAGGAGCATACCAGTTCCGGATCACAGCTACGCTGAGCCAAGAAGGGGGGCAAGCAAAACATCGGAGAATAACTCTGGCAGTACATGCCCCTCAGTGCAGCACAATCACTGACGCAGGGGCATCGGTAAAGGTTATGGCAGCACTCAAACTCCCAAAGATACACCCGACACCAAAACTCAAAAAAGAAGACAGCAACAGCTTCGCAGTTCCGGCTGATATCACCATTGATCTACCTATCCATCCCTCTGTACCGATTGACATTCTTTACCATGTTATGTTAAAGTCATCAACTCTTCCAACATAATTCAAGCCCTTCATTCCCAGCCAGGATCCTTTAATGGGTTCCCCCGTTCCTTACAGTTCCTTTGCTTTTGCAGCCCATTCTCTAGCATCTTAATCTGAACCACCCTTTTTTCTCTACCCATTCCTACTACTTTTACCTACTCTCCCAAATCTGCACATTACCTCTCTTCCGAATTCCACCCCATCTCCCTAATCCCATTTCTACACCTCCCTCTACCCATCGCTGCACCTTCTCTTCTCCCTGCCTCGCTTTCTACTCCTTCACCCTCTGCACTCCTTCTACCCTTTAAATATTCTACCCATTCACCCTCGTTACGTCTAACCTGTCTCTCTCCCCCATTCTACCCTTTCCCTCAACATGATTTCCACCCCTTCGCTGTTACATATTAGTCCCCGTTCCCTTCCGCTTTCAACCCCTCCATCCTTCTGTACCTTCTACGCCTTAACCCTCTTTCCATTTCTATCACTTCTCTATTTTTACATTTCTGTGACGTCACCCATTTTTCCTCTCTTAACATTTCTCTCACTTCTCCCTTTCATATTTGTTATATTATATTATGTTATGTTATGTTGATTTATACTGTGCACTGCTACCACCCAGGGGCAGTCGCAAGGCACTCAGGTGGCTCTGCAAGAAAAGAGGTCTGGGTGTGTTAGTGGGGATAGAATGATAGGATAGGTTCAGAACCAGGAGGAACTGGCGTTGTGAAAACAAAATCAGAATATCGAGGCTGAGTACCCCAAACGGAAATACACCGAACACGGGTTACAAAGGAACATACAAAGTACTTTATTTTATACTGAATCTAGTTACAAAAACAGAGCAAAATCAGATAGCTATCGGCCCTCAGTACAACACAACGAACTCCAGCGTGATTCAATGTGTTCAGTGAGAGACGTTGTACATTAGAATGCATTCGCTTTTTATACACTTGGTGGGCACGATGTCCAGCCCCACTTCGGGTTAATATTCCACTTAATACGTCACCGATCTAGGGTTCGTGCCAAGTCTCAAACAACCGCATATAACTGGTTTGCCTTTAATACATGTATCAACAAGCCTATGCAATAACTGTGTATTCTAAGATTTTCCATGCAGACCTTCTCAAACATTAATACAATGTAGTCAAACAAGTGTTCTACGTTCAGTATTTGAATACATTGTTTCGACATATGCTCGTGGATTAGTTTCATTGCATGAGTAATCCTTTTACATACAGGTCAACGAAGGACAAGGTCTCAGTTCACGACCTCAACAAGTGGCCTGCAGGCAAGTTACATATTAGCTATGTACAGAGGTCAAGACGGCTATGTTGTATTTTGGAATGACATCGTCCACCATTTTAACTCACAGGGTGACTTTTACAAAGCGAATACTAAAATGGCATATTGGCCTAAAATGGCGGCTTACATTGATTTAAGGTCAGGACCTTGCAACACGGATTCTTTCGCAAGCGACTTTCGTGCAGCTTGGCGTAGGCCAATATACATATATTTATTGCAATAGGAGGCACGATATAATTTCTCTTTTGACAGTGTATGTGAGCATTGCTTTGCATATGGCCAATGGTTCTGGAGGCAGAAGGACTCAATGTCTCAGTAGTGTGCTAGTGTTTGTGTTGGTGTGTGTTTTCTTATGGTGAATTGTGGTTGTGCACACTGTCTAGTTGTGGCCATAAGGGGCTAGAGTCGCGGATGGCTGTTGGTGTATGACTATCTATTGTTTTGGTGTGTAATTATGTAGTTGATGGTTTTATGGACTATGTGCCAGGGAGTTCCTTCTAGGTTTGTTTCAGAATCTCAGAGAGATGGTAGGGTGTGAACATTAGATTGATTCTTAGTGTGTTTATGTGTAGTGTGGCTAGCCCCTAGTCAGAAGTAGTGGTTTTGGGTATGTTGGAGGAGCAGGAAGAGGAAGTGGGTTAGTAAATCGGTCATTTGGTGAAGCCCCAGGTGCGACTCTTTGGTTGCCACTTAATGGTATCTACCAACATTCTTGGCTGTGGTTCGTCGGCCCATCTCTCCTTTCTAGGTCAGGGGCTCACTTCCCTGAAGTTAGGGTGGCAGGTGGATGGATGTACCTAGGTGCATTTCCACCACTTCTCCATCTTCATATTTCTACCACTCCCCCCTCTTCACATCTGCACCACTTCTTCCTTTTCAAAACGCCATCACCTCCTACTCTTCACACTTCCATCACTTCTCACTCTTTACATTTCTACCACTTCTCCCTCCTCAAATTTCCACCAATTCTCCTTTATCACATATCTGCCACCTTCCCTCTTCACAATCCCTCCACTTCTCTCTCTTCACTTGTCCACCACTTCCTCCGCTTCCCATTTCTACCATGTCTCCCTCTTTATATATCCACCACTTCCCCCTCCACATATCCACCACTTCTCCCTCTCCACATTTTTACCACTTCTCCCTCTCCACATATCCACCCCTTCTCCCTCTCCACATTTCTACCACTATCCCTCTCCACATATCCACCACTTTTCCATCGTCACATTTCTACCACTTCTCCCTCTCCACATATCCACCACTTCTCCCTCTCCACATTTCTACCACTTCTCCCTCTCCACATATCCGCCACTTCTCCCTCTCCACATTTCTACCACTTCTCCCTCTCCACATATCCACCACTTCTCCCTCTCCACATTTCTACCACTTATCCCTCTCCACATATCCACCACTTTTCCATCGTCACATTTCTACCACTTCTCCCTCTCCACATATCCGCCACTTCTCCCTCTCCACATTTCTACCACTTCTCCCTCTCCACATATCCACCACTTCTCCCTCTCCACATTTCTACCACTTCTCCCTCTCCACATATCCACCACTTTTCCATCGTCACATTTCTACCACTTCTCCCTCTCCTCATTTCTACTACTTCTCCGTCTCCACATATCCACCACTTTTCCATCGTCAGATTTTGACTACTTCTCCCTCTCCACATTTCTTCCACTTCTCACACCTTCACATTTCACAGTTCTCGCTTTTCTCGTTTTCATTTCTTACTGTTGTGACTATAATCTTATTTGTGTTTTCTGCCCATTGATTGTTGTAACGTTGTGCGATATTAATGTTCTTCCCTCCACCCACCACCCGCAATATTGGGGCATGGTAAGGACGTCCAGCCCTCCTTCCCATTTCATTTCAGAACATTCCAGAAGTTGTGTCTCTCTGGGGGCCGAATCATGTATCTGATGTCGTAGCAGTACCCTTGTGGTTCCTATTAGTATGTTCCCAAAGGGATACACCTTGTAACCTCACTGAGGTCAACCTGAAAAAGTGACAAGAAAGTGCAGACACATGAATTGGTATTTTGATCATGTACATAAATGCCTGGGAGAGTGGGCGAATGCCAGAACCAACTGGACCAAAGGGTATCGCATAAATAAATAAAAAAACGAGGCCGAAAACAACACATTTTTTACACTGAATTTTTGCACTTTTTTCAAAGTGATAGATGGGGGGCTTGGATTAGGCAATAGAAAATGGTGGGGGGATTTGGAGGGTGGCTGCCCCCACATAAACAAATGAAAATAAGTGCAAAAAAAGGAAAATCACATTTTCGAAATTCGAAAAAAATTAATTTGATGTTTTAGAGCTTGTTTTTTTTCGTTATTGTAACGTAGATCCGACCAGAGGGCGAGTTGTGCTCTACTTTAAAGACTGTTTATGTTTGAACCATCCTCCCCCTCAACCCCACATGTGTCTCTTACCCCAGTTAACCCGCCATCCTCCTCCCCAGGCCGTATGAGATTGGCCTTTCCCCCAGGTCCATCCCTAACTTTTCATATATACCAGTAGGACCGTGGTTGGGGACACTGCTAGGGGCGGCACCCATCAAGTACCCCCCGGTGTTGGGGCGGTCGCCTGCCATTACATCAATGGTGAAGGATAGTGTAACAGACCTCAACAGAGCCTACATTTTCTCAGGTAAATTTGAAAGCGGGTTACCACCAGCTTGAACCGAATGACAAGTCGAGAAACCTCACACAACTTTGACCACTCATGTAGGGTTTAATAGACACAAACGCCTAAACTTTGGGGTATCAACAGCAGCAGGCGTTTTCCATGATACAATTCAAGAGGTGTCAGAGGGCAGCGTAAGTATATTCAGCGAATTAGAAAATCAACTAGCGCGGCTACAATTTAGGCCTGAGTTTATTCCCCCTGTCTGGCCCTGTCAGGCTGTGACGGCTGTGACACCATTCTCCATGGCCATTGCTAAGCTGCCAGTTGCCACATCTTTTTTTTTTTTTATTTTTTATTAAAGTCACTTATTAATATTTATGCAAAAAACACACATTAGTCACATACAAATCAAAATCAAGTTTTCTACAGTTATCAACAAAAATCCGAATCCAAGAGAAAGCAGCGTAGAGAGGAAATCCATCCCGTATAAATGACCAAAAACTCAAAAGCTCAAGGGGAATAAAGTGGAGAGACAGAATTAACATCAAGTTCAACCTCCCCTACATAAACTCATCAAAAAGAAATAGTCCACATTATTGATATTTCCCCAGTTCCTCCAACTAGTTTTCTAGCTCCTTAGAAGCCTCCTTTTTAGTGTCAAAAATCACAATCAGGAATGTAACCAATGCCAAGGTTATAGTTACTTTTTTCCCCTCTAACAAAACTTTCCAGCATTGGTCTGTTGTCCTCCTTCCGTATTTGACAATTACTTAATTCATGAGTTTTTTTTCGTTGTTTTCCAAGTGCCGGGCAGTTCATCACCAGATGTTTTGATGTTGCCGCGTCTGTTGTAGAGAACCCATACGAGCTCGCCAAATTGTCACCTGTCCGCCAAAGTAAGAAGAGCACTTATGCTGCGCACCTCTCTTGTTTCCCTAAGACTTACCGATCCCCCAACCCCTTCCTCCATGCCTTCTCGCCGCTTGCCAGCTATTTTCACTGCTCTTTACCTTTCCAACCCCAGCCCCCGCATCTTCCAGCTTGCCCAACGTTCCCGCACCCTCCGAGTTTATAAAATGTTCCCGCAACATCAAGCTCACTCAGCACCCCCGCTGCCTTCAGCTCCCACCAATGGCTTACCGCCATTCTAACCCGATCTCCTCCTGAGCCGCTGGCTCCTGCTACTCCAAAGCATGCTATTGCAACAGTCCAGCTCCCATCACTGCCGCATTACCGCAGCCTCTCTATATCAGCTCCCGACGACTCCCCTTCACGAGACTACGTAGCTCTCAGATGAGGAACCAGCCTCTCCTACACCAACCTTACAACTCTTGCATCCGACGTGTCTCACTTAGCCCTGACACACGCTTCTCTATCTCAAGCTAATAGCACTGATAGCACTACTCTAGTACCGCACCTGTCCACTCTCTCTCAATCTACCACCACTCCTTCTCCTACCACTGGTAAAGGAAGGAACACCCCTAGCGCCATTCAATCCAAACATGGCACACTCTCGCTTAGCCC
Source organism: Ambystoma mexicanum (assembly GCF_040938575.1). NCBI lineage: Eukaryota > Metazoa > Chordata > Amphibia > Caudata > Ambystomatidae > Ambystoma > Ambystoma mexicanum. Next base: position 1,602,999,630 of record NC_090929.1, on the reverse strand, counting down.
TTTGGCACCCACAGTCACCATGCATAAGCCTACGTCTAAATCCCCTAAGTACCCAACTCAGAATCCACACACAGCCCACAGGCTTATCTATTAAGAATATCCAACTGCCCATGCGTCCCTAGGAGTCATCCGCCCCCACCTCTCAAAGCCCTGACAACATATCTAATAGCAAGGCCTGCGTAGGATTCGCACGATCCACATGACTCAGAGCCAGAACCCTTAACGGTAACGCTCACTTGTCCCTGTCTACAGTCCCCTCTCTAGGCACCCACAAACTCAGCAGACTTGCTACTCGCGCCTCCTCCTTGCTCCTCACAGCTTGTCAGGTCCCACATTTCTCCCAGCACCTAACCACTCCTGAACCCGTACCACTATTAAAAACCTATAAACCTCAGGCACGTCCGGTCACGGCTAGTGTAGTCACACTACCACTCTCCTCCAACACTCCAACACAACATCTCCTTCTCGACCCTCGGAGATCTCCCCATCCCTACATGAACAACAACAATCTCTAAAATGTGTCCTCATTAATTCTCACTCCCTACAGCCCACGCTATAGATATCCATGACCTATTACTTGAACTGCATGTGTTAGTTATTACGGAATCCTGGCTACTTCCGGCCTCAGGCCCCACCCTTGCATTAGCACTGCCTCCTGAGTACATCATCCTCAGGGCTGACCATCTCGACGCCATAGGCGGTGGAGTTGAACTTATAGAGAAAGCCCCCTTACAAATCAGATCCTTGCCCGCGATTATAAGATACAAATTGCTGCTACTGAAGTTACCTACCAACCCCAAAACTACCTATAACATCCTGCTGGCATTCCGACAATCTAACAACTCATGCCACCCGCTCTGGAAATCCCACTCCTTATCTCCCCACTTTTGAAGCCTTCAAATAAGTTCATTCATCTTAAGTGCCATTAACCTTGGCTTCAATGACCCTAAAGACCCCAAAGCCTGTGCCTTCTCTCTAGCCCTGGACGACATGAACTTCATTCAACTAGTCAAGACCGCCACCCACGACAAAGGCTGAATGCTAGGCTGGATTCTCACATCCAATGCCAGCATCAACATCTCTGCAATCCCAGAAATCCCCTGGTCAGATCACTTTCTCATTATCTTTAAGTTATGTATCACCAACCTGCTTATGGCACGACCACCCATTCCTAAACCCATCATAGTCAGAAACGCTTGTAGGGTGTCCTGACCCACGTTTAAGCTACCCTGCTACAACATTTGGTGCTGTGGGCTTAGGAAATTCAAGATGGCGGAAAACCCACATGTGCGCCGAAATCCAGGAAAGCTGCGCAGTTGTGCGCACACCAAAATGGTTACCTAACTTGCCACCCACCAGGGTAAAGAAAGGTCTTTGTTAACAAAATCCACTTTTACTGATGTCAAAAAGTTGCTGAAATCGTGACTCATTGGACCACTTTAAAGATTCAACCCTTGTTGTGGGGTTCCACATAACCATCTTACTGTAAGGAGCCCCATCAAAACAATGTTAAGCAAGGATTTACTACCATGTAAGAACCATTCCTGTTTAGAATGCATTAATCCAAGAAAATCCCAAAAATGGGTGCAGTACCAGTACTCACCACTATCCAAAAGCCGGCGTTTTAAAACCCACTGTGTGTTTTTCTGAAGGCAAGCAAAATGCCTATTTCAAACCTTGCAACATGTGCAAAATATTCACTGAACACCAGCAGACATTTGGCAGAATGGAGTTTTGTGTGCCTACAAAATCTGGGAAATGAAGAGCCCAAAAACAATGCTTATAACAAAAATGCTATGGAGTCAGCAGCTTAAGCCTAACTGCAACTGGATTTAAAACCACCAAAATCGAAAATGTTAAATTAAATGAGTGACCTATGTTTGGTGTCACATGCCTTTGTAACTGTTGAAATGTCATAGTTTTGCACTTAGAATCAGCATTCTAGCTGCATGTGTAAAATTGCAAGTTAATTTAAAAAGCAACAAATAACATGACAGTAGCTGAAAGTCTGGCTTAAGGAACTGAATTCTGCCTGGCAACTACCCCCAGCAGCAGTGAAACTTGAGTCACAACTATGTTCCCAGGCCAATGTTCCTTTTGCTGCCCACAAAGGATATGCCATCTATCCGATAATTGAATTTCCTGTGCTCTGCCAGAGAGTGAACAAAGCCCTCTCCACTCAGGCAAAGGTTTTTATTACAGACGTCGTAAAAAGTGGCTTCCTCCTGGAGAAGCTGGGAGGGGCACTGCCTGTGAGAAGCAAGCTGGCTTGGCAGAAACTGGAAAGACTGGTTTCTGTACCATGTGACCTGAAAAGACACACCCCTGCAGCAAGGATATGGTTTTATAAAAAGGGGGATAATTCATAGTGCGGACATGTGAAAATTTTATAAATGATACCATAATTCTTGTGATTTTTCTGCCCACAGTTTAAGACGTGGTAGGAACCGGTGGTATGTTCAGGGGGGTTTTAGCGGAAAAGTGGATATTACTCTAAATGTGTGCATGTTAAAAATCTGAAACTTCATGAGTTAATGTCCCTACCCCCTGCACACATGTATGTAAAGTTGGGTCCATGTCGGAAATTGAAAAAGCAGTTAAAAAGTCAATTATGTACACTCTTTGAATGCAAGCTCCGAGAATGAGCAGATTTGGACATAGACATGGCTAAATTCAGCCACACCATGTATATGTAATTTCAAACAACTGTGTAACTCTGAAGTATGGATTTTGATCATATATATATTTGGGTGCACAGATGATAAGGGAGGTGGTTTCAAGAGATCATAAAATGACATCAATCTGACTCACAGTTCAGTTTGCCAATCAAGCGGAGGAATGGAAGCCTGACCAATGACGAATGAGAGGGGCAAGTCTAGTGATGCAACACACACACCCATTCTCAAGAAACAGATAAAAGCAGAGAGTCAGGACACATAGAGACATTCAATGTCATCTGCCGCTGGAAGCCCTGCCGGAAAAATCCATACTTACCTCCATCAAACTCCAGAAAGCCAAACTAGAGACTTCAATCTATCCAGAGCAGAGACCAGACCAGAGAGAAAGCAGTGCTGTGCCTAGCAGAGACCAGACCAGAGAGAAAGCAGTGCTGTGCCTAGCAGAGACCAGACCAGAGAGAAAGCAGTGCTGTGCCTAGCCGAGACCAGACCAGGCGCTGTGAGCAGAATCCGGAAAGACCTGACCAGACTGAAGATCGTGACCAAGTCGCTTTCCTGTTCAAAATCTCTTGTGAGTACTTAGCAAAACTCAGAACACATCTCTTAGTTTAAATTCATCTAATTCAATCTATTTAACCTAAGTAGAACTGCCTCCTATCTGTCACCTGTCATTTCTAGTAAAATTTGTCATTTTGAAAAAGTGTGCGTTTAAAATTTACAAAACCAAAAACGACCTTTACTAAATTACTCATATCTCCGCAACCGTTTGGGCTAGAGACTTGCAATAACTTTTATTTGATAGCTTAGAATCGTGGCTTTCCTATGAATCTAGAACCGCATTCCTACCCCTTATAGTTTTACCGCAATCGCGGAAACCGCATCCGCGAATTTTGCCGCGATTTGCAATTTCTTCACATGTAAAAAAAACTGCTGCTGCCTGATTTCATTTGCCAGAAATTCGTTTAACCTGCTAACTATCCCTGCATCATTGCTAGTGTGAGCCTGGACTAATATTAACTAGATACCACTCATCCTGAACCTCTAAAAGGGAATTAAGAGCGTTTCCAGCATATTTCTCATTCATTGCTAGCACCTATCAAAGCATTTGCCTGTGTTTTCAAACTTCTGTTTAAGCTTGCTGGATTGAACTGAATTACAGTTGATTGCATTTCTGAGAACTGTGTGTTTTCCTTCCATTTCCTTGCCTTGCATCAAGGGGGGGAGGGGAGTAGCCAGAGAAAAGTGATTACATTGTTTGGTTGAAATCATATTGCGTATTTTCTGTACTGCATTCATTGAATATTGCATCCACCTGAGCCTACATAAAGCATCCTCTACCACATTATACTTTTGTTCCTATTTACCAGTGTGCTACCTTATCCATTTCATGTCAACTCATTAGTGATTAAAGAAGTGTGCTAGTGCCAGATTCTCCGTTGTTAATATTTACCATATCAGATTAAGTGTGCTATTCAATTATTAATTTATTATAAAGTGTCATATATATATCTATTGTTTAAATTATCAAATAAACCCTTTTAACTTGCAAAACAGAACTACTTCTTGGCTCAGTGGGGTCAGGGGGATTCCAAGAGAGGGGTGTTATATAGGGGTAGTCATCCAGAACGCATGAACTGGACCTAAAGATATATCAATAAGGGTTTTCATTCAGTATTATAGACTAGGCGTTGACTTAGCTGTAGTGTTGAATTGAATCCTCTTACAAAGTGGGGGCTCGAGCCGAGACGTTGGGTTAGATTTACCAGTTGTGCAGCTTAATACAGTGTGCTAACTGACGGGATACATACACCCGGTCGGATCACCACGCTGCATTACGCTGTGAAGCATTCCTCAAAAGGGACACTCCAAGAAAAGTTCTGTTCTGCAAAAATAAAATACTAACTTCTGTAAGTCAGGACAGAGACCAATCTCTAGAATGACGACCTTAGTAGACATGAAAATAGCCAGAGAGCACCTCTTGCATAAGCTATTTGTGAGAGGTGAATGGACCGAACAGGGCCAGGATGTGTGGTTGCAGGCCATCACACAACAGGTCACTGAAACAGGGTCAGATATATATAGAGATCAGGGTCCCTTACATGTGGCCCTGAGTGAACTATATATGGCTCCTAAAGCCAAAGAGGAACACAATAAGATTGCCAGGATAGCAGCATACCTGTACCTATATATGGGAGACATGCAGGATAGATGTGCTGAAAGCCAAAATCTGGCAAATAGGCAACAGATGGTGTTAGAGAAGGTCCAATCTGACCTGGTCTCTTCTGAGCAGAGGCTGCAGAGGAGCCAGGAGTCAGATAATGACAGCAGACTGTACATCACTAAAATAAAGGAGGATATGGATGTGCTGCAAAAGGAAAAGTCAGAACAGGATACTAGATTTCTGGCCCTGCAGAAGGAGCACCAAGACAGTTTGGACTCCTTACTGCAGAGCCAGAAAAAGCTGGAGCAACAGATCAATTTCAACAGGGCATGCAGAGAGCAGGTAGCCACCCTGCAAATCCAACTAGACAGAGAGAAAGAGGAGAGCAATAAACTGATCCTGAAAGACCTGGATACCCAGGCAGAGTTTGATCAGGAGCGCCAGAAAGCTGGTGCCTTCCAAAGGCAAAGGGACGACCTGGCGGCACAAATGCAGGCTCTTAGTCAGGAAAGAGACGCCTTAGGCCAGGAAGTCTGCCATTTAAAAAGGAAAATGGAAGAAAATCACCTGGCCCACCAGGGACTGGGTGACCTCCAAAAAGAAAACCAGAACTTGCTAGAGCACACCAGGAGGGTGGAGGATGCTCTAGCAAGAAAGGAGCAGGCCAATAGGGACACAGCTCAGGAGGTAACCCTCCTGCAGCAAAGACTGGCCCAGTTCTCCAGGACCAACCAGGAAGCACAGAGGGCAAATGAGGCCCTCTGTCAACACAATGATAGGCTCCAGCAACAGGTAGCGATGCAGGAGAAACTGATAGAGTCGAGTAAGGCCTTAACAGAGGAACTGAAGGCACAAATGCAGGCTCTTGCATTGCAACAGGGAGCAGGGGCGGATAGAGATGAGGTTCGCTGGGAAATGGAAACTCCGGAGCATAACCTCAGGAGCCCTAGTACCAGAGGCCCTCATACCTCTCAGTCCCTGGACTCTGCCACCCCCATGTCCCCTGGTGCACATGAGCACAGGGCCACAGGGATGGCAGATTACTATCCAGCTAAAAGTATGGGGCTCATAGGCCAGTACCACTCAGGAATGGAGGGGTGGGCATCCGGGTATGGGCACCCAAGTACAGTACAGTTCAATGGGGAACCCCAGGAGAGTAGGCCCATTAAGGGCATCCTGAAAACCTCTGCCCAGTTAGATCAGTGGAGGGGGTACCCATCAAATCCTGACAGCAAGGAGGAATCTGAAGACTCCTCTGAACTGCGCAGGACACAGGAGACCAGGTCCCCACATTCTGCCAGCCATTCCCAGGCTCGCAGAATCCGGGAAAACCTGGAAGAACAGACGGGAACCTCTGGGAGCAGTGCCTCTGAGTCCGACGAAGAATGGACAAGGGTTACCCGAACCAAAAAGGCCAATAAGGCAAAAAGGGCCTTGCTCAAGGACCCCTTAAAGCAGATTAAGGCGATCAGGAGCGTCATCACGCCTTACCATAAGAACGCTAAGTATTCTGTTTGGGAGCACTTAGAGTTGTTTGAACAAATGATGGAGACTTTCCATTTGAAGGACAGCCAAAGCTGCATTCAATATGTAAAGTGGACCTTCTCCCCGGAATACTCCAGTTTCTTTGCGGGGCTGGAGGACCAAAATCATTTAAGATGGTCCACCTATAAGGCGGCCATCCTGAAACATTTTTCTGTTCACAGAAATCCTCAAGAGGCTCGCAAGGCAGCCTACAATTTGCAATGTGGGGAGGATCAGGCCCCACAAGAATTTGTGCAGGAGTTAAAGCGGGCTTTTGCACAGACCACAAGAAGGGTGCGCACGGATAGCCGTGAATTTATAAACACGTTTTTCCATGCCTTGCCCAAATATATCATGACCCAGCTCGTGAGGGATTTTCACGAGAAAAGATCTTTAGACTGGGTCATTGAACAGGCTACCCGCATCTATGAGGTGCAGAAGCCCATAGAAAATAAAAGCAATGCCCAGAAAAACCCCAAAGCCAACAGCACCCCTGCTGCTGCCAAGGTGGCCGAGGTAAAGGTCACCCCCGTTTTGGATTTGGAGATGGGGGGGCCTAAAAACCTACCTGCACCTAATAATGCTAGGCCCAGAAGGTCCTCGGGCCAGTCGCAGACAGGGAGCCAGGGAGGCAGCCCCACAAATGGGGTCCCTCGCTCTCCTGACTATGTAAGTCCTCGCTACAAAGGTAACAGACCCATCCTGGGTTATGTGTGGACTCCTCCAGCCCAAGGGGGGGGATCCAGCCAAGCACCTAACCCAGGGAACTTCCCTCCAAACTTCCCACAGGAGGGCAGAAATTTACCAAACCCTGGGCAGAACTTTTTCCCCAGATATCCACCCGACTTCCAACCCCAAAATCATCCATCCTTCTTTCCTCAATTCCCTGAGCCCAGACCACTGAATCCGGGAGAGGGGAGGCCAAGGGTGGAGGGGTACCAAAATCTTCCCAACCAGGGGTACTACCAGAGGAGGGACAGCTACCCTTCCCGGGATCAGCCCAGGGGAGAAAACAGGGCCCCGTATCAGCCTGAGCGGGTTTCCCAGTTAGAGCGCCAGGTTCAAAACATGGCGCGGGATATGGGTCATATACTGAGGGCACAGCAGAACCCTCAGATCAGCATGCCGGCGCAGAACGCACCCAACTCTGGACCTGGTGCTCCAGAACAATGACGGGGGCAGCACCCCGATAACACACCGGTTCCCAGGGAGGAGGCACAAAGGGAAGGGGGGTGTAAAGCCTTGGAGGAAGCTTCCTTCCTCACTTGTAAACAGCCCCTGGAAACCCAGGAACCGGAAACGAAATCTCTTGCCCCTGAAAGTCTGCCTCCTAAGGAGCAGAGGGGGGGTAGGAGAAACAAAAGACCCAAACAGACTCAGTTTGAGGAGGAGGTACAGATCTTCCAATTTGAGGGAGAGGGATCCTCAGAGGATCCTGGGAAAAGGATCTTCTCCTTCAGAGAGGGGGGAACTCCTCCCAAAGAAAAATGGGTCCCTAGGGATGCAAATCCAGACTGGGGAGATGTGGAGACTGAGCTACCGCCGCCCACCATCTCATCCCAGAACCAACAGCAAGAAAATCCCCGGGTTCAAACCCATACTGGGGACTGCCTCCAAAAAGGGGGGGGCGGCCCAGAACCGGAACCAGGGGAACCCACAATGGCTCTGATCTCCAGTTGCCAACTTTTTCTTTCAGATTCCCAAGGCTCTCCACAGAATTCTGCCCAAAATTCTTCTCTCGCGATGTCCAAAACCAGAAAATTAGCCCACCAGTTGTCCAAAAATGTACATTATCTGTGCCCCCTTGAGGAGAAGGAGGGAAGATATTATGCCCCGGTACAAGTACAGGGGCAGGGTACAATCTCAGCACTGGTGGACACTGGATCTCAAGCTACCCTTCTGTCCAGAAGGGCCTTTGACGAACTGAATGCAGGAAGGGGAGAGAATTACCAAATTCCTCTCACCTCTCTTCCTGGACAACTACAGAACTTTGACGGGAAGGAAATTCCCGTCGAGGGGACGGCAGATTTGGACATTAAAATTGGGCGACATAAGTTGAAACACCCGGTCATAGTTGTGACCCCAGAGGGCACCCCTTGTTTACTAGGGAATGACCTCCTGAGAAGGTTGTCACCCCTAATAGATTGCGTAAACAAGGTTCTCTGGACCCAGACTAGCCGACCCATAAAATTAAAACAGAGTGTCAACCATGTTAGTTTAAACGGCACATGCCACATGGTTGAACAAAAATCTGACCAAGTAGAATTTCACTTCCAGAACAACCAAATTCCAGACGTGACGGTAATAGCAGTAGGACAACAGACTGGTGATGGGGGGTCCTCTCTATTTCTGAAAATCAACCTTCCTTCCAGTCTAAAGTGGTATTCCACGCTGGAAGGAAACACTCTGAAATTCTATACTAATCCACAATCAGAAACCCCCACTCCTATAGTCCAGAAAGATGTGAAATCAGCTCAAAGCCTGGCTGATATTCAGCAAATTGGAGAGCAGTTGTTCATCCCTGTTCAGTTAAATGATGGGAAGGACTCTGTTCTCGCTCGAGTGTGTGTGAACAACGGTAAGAGCTTCATCAGCGAAGCCATGTTCCGCCAACTCCCAAAAGATCCAGCCATTCCCACCTTCAAACTGATAGACAAATGGGAAATGGACCTGGAAGCACCTGACTCCAAACATCTCCTGCCAAGCAGGTGTATGCTCAAAATCTCCATTGGCAACAAGAGCATAGTCCATAATTGTTGGGTCGTGCGAGACGTCACTGCCACCTTTTACTTAGGCAGTGACATTCTCAATCGCTTTGCCATTAGTTTGGACCTAATAAACTTCAAAGCTTGGTCCCGATTAGCGGATAATCCCATGGGCTTTGATGATCCAGAAAAAGCATTTAGGTCAGCTCAATTACTACCTTATGCAGTTGAAATTCAGATTAAAGAGGAAGTCACCATCCCAGAAAGGACCCGACAATTCTCCCTGGAAGTGAAAGTTAAAAGGGGACAAGAGTTGAAAAACCCTGATGCTTACATACATCTAAATGCTTCTCTCCAACAGCAAGGGTTGGGGGTAAACCCGACTCCATTAGTCAACATAGAACATGACCCCATTCTAATAGAGGTGGATAACAGCGACTTAAAGAGTATTACTCTAGCCGCAGGCACCATTATTGGAATGGCGGTTGATGACCGACATTTCTCCATTGATCTTGTAAATGAACTGTTAGGACCCATCCCCAAGGACTGTTTTGACAGTGACAGTGATGACAACGCAACACCAGACAGGATTTTTACCCGGCATGGGGGGAACTTCCTGGTGTACACTTCCTGCCCCTATGGTAAGGAAGATGTGACCTGTGACTTCAGGAGGGATGAGGTGATTTTCCAGGTCCATGAGGGCTGCCTTTCCCACCTGAAGCCTCCGGTCCAAATCAGCACTCTGACCAGGGACTTCTCCACCCAGCTGGAGGAGGCCGCGGAGATAGCCAAACCAGAAGTCTTTCCAGGCTTCAGGCAGATGGTGGAAGAGAGAGTCAACCTAGCTGATGCCTGTGTGACTCTGGAACAAAAGCAAAAGTTGAAACAAGTTTTCTTGGATTTCCAAGATCTCTTTGCGGTAGACTCATATGACTGTGGTCGCACTGACATCCACACAACAACAATCCCCACGGACCCTGGCATGACTCCTGTGTTTGTGAAGCAATATCGCTTGCCTCTCGCATCAATTGAGTCCCTTACTGAAATAATTAAGAACCTTGAGTCCCGGGGAATAATCCGTCCCGTCCACAGCACCTTCAATAATCCGGTGCTGGGAATATTGAAGCCAAACGGCCAGTGGAGACTCTGCGCCGACCTTAGGGAGCTCAACAAACGGGTCCATACTTCCCGATGGCCTCTGCCCTACATTGACCAAGGGCTGGCCCAGATCCAGGGGTCACAGGTATTCACTGCAATAGACCTGACCAATGGATACTGGACTGTGCCTGTCAGTAGGGAGGACCAATACAAACTGGCTTTTACCTTTGGGGGCCAGCAGTACACATGGACCCGGACTCCCTTCGGATACCTTAACTCCGGTAATGAGTTCAATATTTTCCTACATAAGGCCATGCCCGACCTGGGTGCGAGGGGTAACCTGGCTTATGTAGATGATGTCCTCATTAAAAGTTCATCTGTGGAGGAACATATAGCGGAGATCCGTTATGTTCTGACACAGTTGAGGGCCGCCGGAGCAAAACTTTCCTTTCAGAAAGCACAGTGGTGTAAAACCCGGGTTAACTTCTTGGGGCATGAGATTACTCCTCAGGGTCTTTGTCCCCAGGAAAAGAAAGTGGAAGCACTTCAGAAACTGAAAGACCCCACAACTCTGCGGGAACTAAGGAGCCTCCTGGGACTGACTAATTACAGCAGAAAGTTCATTGAGGGCTACGCAGAGATCACCAGACCCCTGATTCATCTCCTGAAGGGGGGGGTCAAGTGGGAATGGGGTCCAGAACAAGCCGAGGCAGTAAAACAACTCAAGAGAAGCCTCTCACAAGCGCCTTGCCTAGCTTACCCTGTCAGAAACAAGGAGTTCTTCCTGGAGACAGGGTTCTCTAATACGTGCTTGACGGCAGTATTATACCAAAAGCATGACAAGGTCAATAAAGTAATCTCCTATGCGAGCAAAACTTTATCCTCTGTGGAGGAAAAATTCAACGATTGTGAGAAGGCACTCCTGGCAACGGTGTGGGCATTGAAGAATTACCGCCCGTTTATCCAGGGGGAACACATCATAGTGGAGACTCCACACCAGCCTCTGCAATATCTCCAAAGTGACAGAATCCGGGCCGGAAATGTGAGTAATTCCCGAATTACTTCCTGGATTCTGTCAATGCAAGGCTTTCCTGTGGAGGTCAGATATGGCCAAAACAAGAAGAGTCCCCTCGCGCAAGGTCTGGCTGACTTGCATGATTGTGCCAGAGAAAACTGTCTCGAGGACGAAAGTCTAAAAATCAAGGACAACATGGAGGCATACCTTAATTCCCCCCACAAAGTCTTTGAAGAAGACAAGTGTGAGGGAATGCCCACTGTGTATGTGGATGGATGCTCTTACCATGTTGACAACGACGGGGAGAAAGAACTGGTGGCTGGCGTAGGGAATGCATGGGTGAATGAGTCCCCAGAACCCTCCGCTGGATACAAAATTGGTCCCCGAAGTAGTCAGGTGGCAGAATTGATGGCTGCGCATCAGGCCATCCTCACTGCTGTCCAGCATCAACTCCACGAACTGGTCATAATCACAGATTCGGATTATGTACGGAACGGGTTCGTGGAGCACCTGGTTAATTGGAAGACCAGAGGCATGGTATGTGCTAACAACAAACCCTTGAAACATGGGAAGTTGATCCAAAACATTGATGATCTGGTCACCTCGAATGGGATGACCATCTATTGGAAGAAGATCAAGGGTCATTCCAAAGTAGAGGGACCAGACAAAACTGGAAATGACTTAGCTGATCAGCTGGCCAAAACCGGGGCCATCCAAGGGGATCTAATTGAGATTGAGTCCCTGTTGGGGGAAATCCAGGTCACTGCTATCACTAGGTCCCAGACCAATGCTCACAACGACCTTTCAATTGCACAATGGAGTAAGGAGACCCCTGATGCTGATTTGATTACCGCTCAGAAGGGGGATCCAATTATTGGTAAATTTTACCAGCACCTTGAGGACCCTGAGAACTTTCCCCTGACGGATACCGATTACATTGGGAAAGAGGACCTAAGAGTGTTGATGAAATGTCCCAAAATGTTCCGGATCCAAGACGGTTTGTTGGTAAGGAAATCCAAAGCTGGCCACGATCAGTGGGTGGTTCCTACCTCATTCCGAAGCCTGATGTTAAGTCACGCCCATGATGCGGCCACTGCCGGTCATAGGGGGTTTCACACAACATTGGAAATCTTAAGAGAGGTTGCATACTGGCCACACATGGGGCAGGACCTCGACCAATACTTGAAGGGGTGTCTTGTGTGTGCACAATTTCAGCCATCATCCCTCACGCACCGGGCGCCTTTACAAAAGAGGGGAATGACACTGCCATGGTCAGATTTACAAATCGACTTTGTAGGCCCTGTGATTCGCTCGGCTAGGGGGAATAAGTACATGTTGACTGTGACATGCTTGTTTACCAAGTGGGTGGAATGTCTCCCAGCCCCAAATTGCAAGGCAGAAACTGCAGCTGCCTTGATGATTAACCACATCTTTTCCCGTTTTGGTCTACCTCAAAGGATTGAGTCAGACAGAGGTAGCCACTTCACCAGTGAAGTAATGACAAAGATGTGGGAGATACTGGGGGTCAAGAGAAAGCTGCATATTGCTTACCGGCCAGCTTCTTCTGGGGCAGTAGAGAGATATAACCGGACAATTGTGAGCATATTAAAGAAGTTTGTGGCAGATTCTGGGCCAAGTTGGGATATCCGATTACCTCTGGTCCTAATGGCCATCAGATCTACCCCTTCATCTGCAACCAAAATGTCACCATTTGAGTTGATGACTGGGCGCAAGATGGTGCTTCCGCAGCATTTGCTCTACAGGACCCAAGAGCAGACACTGATAAATGCCTCCACTACTCATGAGTATGTAGAGAATTTAAGGAAACACCTCCAACATGCTTTTGCTTATGCTCAGCGGAATCTAGAAAGATCGACTGATAGCATGAAGACCCATTATGACCTGAAAACTTCCAGGAAGGAATATCAGGTGGGAGACCGGGTCTATCTATACAACTTCCAAAGGAACCAGGCCAAGCAGCGCAAATTTTTGCCTACATGGAAGGGACCCTTTGAGATCGTCGATAAGATCTCCCCTGTGGCCTACAAGATCCGCATCCCCAAAGGTGGTTCGGCAGAGGGGGAAGACAAGTGGGTCCACATAAACCAGTTGAAATGTTGCCATCCCAGGCACACTCTGCAACAACTGGAGGAATCCTCTGGAATCCTAGCGGGTACTGTATCAGACTAATTCAGTTCCAATCATAAAACATACCACATCTAGACTCTAAAATATTGTGATTTACATGAAACTGTCTCTAGTGATACTGTTTTTTTTTTCAAAATAAGAATGTAATGTTTTGTTATGATGAAATGCATATGCTGCCCCACTATCTCAACAGTGGTGGAAAAAAATCGTCTATGAGTAGATATTGCCGCTTTTGCTTTATCATCCTAGGAGAGATGAAACCATGAAGGATGACCAAGAAGGACGATCCGGAGACCGGGAGCAAAGACACAACGGGCCCGGGGTACCGCCCAATCTTCCCATCAGGACCGGCGAGGAGAACTGATCGATCTGACCGGATGGAGAAGAAGATGCTGAACTGTGCCATCTACAGAAGAGGAAGAAGATTATGCGGACAGACCGGTGCGTGGGTCAAAACCCTTGGGCACGCGACTCCCCATCGACCCAAACTCAAAGTGCAGTCACGTGGGGGGGCTTGTAGGGTGTCCTGACCCACGTTTAAGCTACCCTGCTACAACATTTGGTGCTGTGGGCTTAGGAAATTCAAGATGGCGGAAAACCCACATGTGCGCCGAAATCCAGGAAAGCTGCGCAGTTGTGCGCACACCAAAATGGTTACCTAACTTGCCACCCACCAGGGTAAAGAAAGGTCTTTGTTAACAAAATCCACTTTTACTGATGTCAAAAAGTTGCTGAAATCGTGACTCATTGGACCACTTTAAAGATTCAACCCTTGTTGTGGGGTTCCACATAACCATCTTACTGTAAGGAGCCCCATCAAAACAATGTTAAGCAAGGATTTACTACCATGTAAGAACCATTCCTGTTTAGAATGCATTAATCCAAGAAAATCCCAAAAATGGGTGCAGTACCAGTACTCACCACTATCCAAAAGCCGGCGTTTTAAAACCCACTGTGTGTTTTTCTGAAGGCAAGCAAAATGCCTATTTCAAACCTTGCAACATGTGCAAAATATTCACTGAACACCAGCAGACATTTGGCAGAATGGAGTTTTGTGTGCCTACAAAATCTGGGAAATGAAGAGCCCAAAAACAATGCTTATAACAAAAATGCTATGGAGTCAGCAGCTTAAGCCTAACTGCAACTGGATTTAAAACCACCAAAATCGAAAATGTTAAATTAAATGAGTGACCTATGTTTGGTGTCACATGCCTTTGTAACTGTTGAAATGTCATAGTTTTGCACTTAGAATCAGCATTCTAGCTGCATGTGTAAAATTGCAAGTTAATTTAAAAAGCAACAAATAACATAACAGTAGCTGAAAGTCTGGCTTAAGGAACTGAATTCTGCCTGGCAACTACCCCCAGCAGCAGTGAAACTTGAGTCACAACTATGTTCCCAGGCCAATGTTCCTTTTGCTGCCCACAAAGGATATGCCATCTATCCGATAATTGAATTTCCTGTGCTCTGCCAGAGAGTGAACAAAGCCCTCTCCACTCGGGCAAAGGTTTTTATTACAGACGTCGTAAAAAGTGGCTTCCTCCTGGAGAAGCTGGGAGGGGCACTGCCTGTGAGAAGCAAGCTGGCTTGGCAGAAACTGGAAAGACTGGTTTCTGTACCATGTGACCTGAAAAGACACACCCCTGCAGCAAGGATATGGTTTTATAAAAAGGGGGATAATTCATAGTGCGGACATGTGAAAATTTTATAAATGATACCATAATTCTTGTGATTTTTCTGCCCACAGTTTAAGACGTGGTAGGAACCGGTGGTATGTTCAGGGGGGTTTTAGCGGAAAAGTGGATATTACTCTAAATGTGTGCATGTTAAAAATCTGAAACTTCATGAGTTAATGTCCCTACCCCCTGCACACATGTATGTAAAGTTGGGTCCATGTCGGAAATTGAAAAAGCAGTTAAAAAGTCAATTATGTACACTCTTTGAATGCAAGCTCCGAGAATGAGCAGATTTGGACATAGACATGGCTAAATTCAGCCACACCATGTATATGTAATTTCAAACAACTGTGTAACTCTGAAGTATGGATTTTGATCATATATATATTTGGGTGCACAGATGATAAGGGAGGTGGTTTCAAGAGATCATAAAATGACATCAATCTGACTCACAGTTCAGTTTGCCAATCAAGCGGAGGAATGGAAGCCTGACCAATGACGAATGAGAGGGGCAAGTCTAGTGATGCAACACACACACCCATTCTCAAGAAACAGATAAAAGCAGAGAGTCAGGACACATAGAGACATTCAATGTCATCTGCCGCTGGAAGCCCTGCCGGAAAAATCCATACTTACCTCCATCAAACTCCAGAAAGCCAAACTAGAGACTTCAATCTATCCAGAGCAGAGACCAGACCAGAGAGAAAGCAGTGCTGTGCCTAGCAGAGACCAGACCAGAGAGAAAGCAGTGCTGTGCCTAGCAGAGACCAGACCAGAGAGAAAGCAGTGCTGTGCCTAGCCGAGACCAGACCAGGCGCTGTGAGCAGAATCCGGAAAGACCTGACCAGACTGAAGATCGTGACCAAGTCGCTTTCCTGTTCAAAATCTCTTGTGAGTACTTAGCAAAACTCAGAACACATCTCTTAGTTTAAATTCATCTAATTCAATCTATTTAACCTAAGTAGAACTGCCTCCTATCTGTCACCTGTCATTTCTAGTAAAATTTGTCATTTTGAAAAAGTGTGCGTTTAAAATTTACAAAACCAAAAACGACCTTTACTAAATTACTCATATCTCCGCAACCGTTTGGGCTAGAGACTTGCAATAACTTTTATTTGATAGCTTAGAATCGTGGCTTTCCTATGAACCTAGAACCGCATTCCTACCCCTTATAGTTTTACCGCAATCGCGGAAACCGCATCCGCGAATTTTGCCGCAATTTGCAATTTCTTCACATGTAAAAAAAACTGCTGCTGCCTGATTTCATTTGCCAGAAATTCGTTTAACCTGCTAACTATCCCTGCATCATTGCTAGTGTGAGCCTGGACTAATATTAACTAGATACCACTCATCCTGAACCTCTAAAAGGGAATTAAGAGCGTTTCCAGCATATTTCTCATTCATTGCTAGCACCTATCAAAGCATTTGCCTGTGTTTTCAAACTTCTGTTTAAGCTTGCTGGATTGAACTGAATTACAGTTGATTGCATTTCTGAGAACTGTGTGTTTTCCTTCCATTTCCTTGCCTTGCATCAAGGGGGGGAGGGGAGTAGCCAGAGAAAAGTGATTACATTGTTTGGTTGAAATCATATTGCGTATTTTCTGTACTGCATTCATTGAATATTGCATCCACCTGAGCCTACATAAAGCATCCTCTACCACATTATACTTTTGTTCCTATTTACCAGTGTGCTACCTTATCCATTTCATGTCAACTCATTAGTGATTAAAGAAGTGTGCTAGTGCCAGATTCTCCGTTGTTAATATTTACCATATCAGATTAAGTGTGCTATTCAATTATTAATTTATTATAAAGTGTCATATATATATCTATTGTTTAAATTATCAAATAAACCCTTTTAACTTGCAAAACAGAACTACTTCTTGGCTCAGTGGGGTCAGGGGGATTCCAAGAGAGGGGTGTTATATAGGGGTAGTCATCCAGAACGCATGAACTGGACCTAAAGATATATCAATAAGGGTTTTCATTCAGTATTATAGACTAGGCGTTGACTTAGCTGTAGTGTTGAATTGAATCCTCTTACACACCCACAACCTCACACTGGATTGCATAAATCCTACCCTATCTGCCTCACTCTTGAAACACAACCCTTCAACACCAATCCACACAACATTTCCAGCCTGTACCACACCTGCCTCCAACATACGCTAAACCACACAAACCTGCAAACATTTGGTTTGATGAAGAACTCATCAATCTACAACGCCCGAAAAGAGCCCTTGAGCATCTGTACAAAAAGACCCCCACGACTCCCAACGGCAGAGCTTTAGCTACAGCCACTAAAACCTACAAAACAGCAGTTGTGGAATGGATTCCTACAATGTACGCATCTCCAATGCGAGCTCTAACACAAAATACTTAGAAAATTGGAGTCCCCCATTTGTAATTTCCCCACTACCCAAGCTGACAAAGCATGGTGTACGATCATCCAAACTGCATTAGCACACAGAATTGACTCTCTCCTGACCAAAATCAAAGCCGAAACAGACTTCCTCACCACCAAACCGCCCTTGTCTAGTGACTTCTACCACAACAATCCTGTCCTCTCTCCTGACGGCCCCTTATTCAAGTTCATTAAAGTCTCTCAAGAACAAGTGTTGTCTATCATCCTCACCGTAAAACCTTCTAACTGTTAAAGTGACACTTGTCCTGCTCACCTAGTAAAACTATATATCCCCACTCTTGCCCCCATCATCACAGACTTCATTAACGCTTCCTTCTCCACCAACTCTGCAAACATCAAAGCTGCATAGTTCACCACCTCCTCAAAAAACCCACACTTGACCCACTTATTTCCACCAACTTCCTCCCTATCACCACAGTCCCTTTCCTACTGGAGAAAATTGATTGTCTAGCGTACTCACACATTCAATCCTTACTTGAGTTCAACCGCCTCCTTGGCTCTAGACAATCGGATTCCCACCCTAAGCACAGTACAGAAATCTCCTTTCTGGGCCCTTCTGGACCTCAGAATCCGGACAGACAGCATTCGTGACTCTGGAAAACTAATCCTCCTGCTTTTAGACTTATCTGCTGAATCCGACCTAGTTGACCATGAAAAACTGTGCCAGGACCTCAGTCGCAATTTTCACTTTTCACCTGAAGCCATCTCCAGTATCCAGTCATTCTTATTCAATCGTACCACTAGAGTTTTCATCGGCGATGAGGCAGCAATCCCCATCCTTGCACCCCTAGGAGTCCCCCAAGAATCCTGCCTCTCACCCACGTTATACAACAGTTATACTAAACCTCTCTTTGATCTCTTGGACTCAATGGGTATCACTTACACAAACTTTGCTGATGACACTCAAGTAATCATCCCCACCACCAGCCATTACTCACAGGACACCACCACAATCAACACAGTCTTCAGCACCATTCAAGATTGGATGGCAACACACAGCCTCTGCTTAAATGACGATAAAACTGAGCTCCTCATTGTGGGCTTCCCTGCTCGGATAAAAAACTCTCGACAGCAACTACTCATCCATCTGCGTTAATTGCATAGCCATCCCAGTCCTAAAAGATGTAAACACTGGGAGTTTACCTAGATGCCGAGCTGACAATGTCCAGACAGATTAATCCGTTATCATCTTCCACAGCACACACTTCCAAACTCACATCTCTGAGTAGACAATTCCTGTCCTCTAACAACTGCCTGACACTTGCACGTGTGCTAAACCTCTCCAAACTCAACTATTGTAATGCTCTCCGCCTGGGCACATCAGCTACTAACCTAACCAACCTCCAGCTTCTACAGAACAAAGCTTTACGTGCCGCTATTGGGCTAAAAAGCAGTGACCACGTATCTACCACCAGACGCAGTGCCCACTGGCTGCCCATTAAAGCTCAGATTGACTTTAAAACACTTACCCTGGCTCACAAATGCATCTACGAAGAAGCTCTGCAATATTGCAATGATTGTATCAATCAGAAAATACCGAGACGCACCCTAAGATCCAACGACAGCTTCTCTCTTGTCACTCCCCGTTACAAGAGCAAAAGGGCGTGAGGTGCCAGCTTTGCGGATACCTCCTTCCCCCATCCTCTGGAACACTCTATCATCTTCCATTAGAAATGAACAATCCTATAACAAATGTAACAAGCTAGTCAAAACCTGGCTCTTTGATGAATACGATTCACTCCAGTTGTACCTTACTGTTGTTGATTCAATGTCCCCTGTATGTGTTCTTTTCTTACTGTTTGTAACAAACGCTGTGATACCCCTGGGTTTAGGCATCACATACATGCCATTAATAAATACATTAAATAAATCCATGCAGTAATCACTGGCCTCCAGGAAGTGGGCTTGACATTGAATGAAGATACATTTGATCCGCACAGAGTACTTGGGTTACGTTTTCACAGCAGACAGTGCGTCACCGGATCCGGCGATTATACAGCGTGTGCAAAACGCTCAGTTGCCAAGAAAACACAAGTGAAATGAGAAGTAACTTACTGTGAAAGATGTGTTGCAGACCAGGCAAATACACCCAGCTGCTGAGAGAACTGACAAATACCAAGACAAACTGGTAATGGACAGAAAACAAACATCCAACGTTCGATAGGGCAAAAGGACTCTTGGGTGGACATTTAACTCTAGTATACTTTGAGACAGTGGAAGTGACAGAGTATCTAGTGGACGCAAGCCCAGTGGGCCTAGGCATTAAACTGACCCAGGAAGTTAAAAAGGAGTCTTGGCAACTGTGGCATGCAGAGGTCGCATAATAACTGCAATGGAGAGAAGGTACTGGCAAAGGGAATGTGGGGGTGCAGACACTTCAGATAATACCTCAAAGAAGACCCATTTCTGCTTGTAACAGACAATATAAACTGTTGAAATAATGACATATGTTTTCAGCCACAAAGCGTCAGGACCACCGACAAGGATAGGCAGCGTCAGCACCAACTTTACCAAGTGAAACAGCATCTGGCAATAATTAAGCCAGCTGTCTTCTTTTCACCACACCCAAAACAGGCAAGAAATCTAGGTGAATTATTTGACTCGTCTCTTTCATTCTACACACACACACACACACACCCACCACCCACTCACACACCTCTAATATAGGCCACTCTTGTCACTATCAATTTTACAATGTATGTAAAGCTGGTCCTTACCTCAGTACCAAACAATCCATTTCTACTCCAATCTTCTCTTGTCTGGTCTATTTTTCTGCAATGATTGGTTTTCTTGCCTAGCAGCATGGCCCGCTATGTTTTATATTTCGATCGTTCATGCATACTCTTTTCTGTCTCGCTCCCTATACCTCTGTCTCGCTTTCACTCCGCTCCCTTTCCTGGCTTTCATTTGAATCCCGCGTACTCTTTCAGTTTCTTTTTATTGCTTTCACGGTCTAGCTCCCCCTTACCTTTCCTCATGAATCTCTCTGTAGGTACCTTACCTCCCTCTTCACTCCCAAGCTCAGTTCCTAATTGATGTTCCTAAACCACTCTTTGCCCAATCCCGTTTGTTTCGGACCCTTCTTGTTTTTAGCCCCTAACCTCTGGCTCTCCCTGGTCCTCCACATTAGATCCTCCTTCTTCTCTGCCGTACATTTTTAATTGTACATTGTCAGTTTCATATTTTTTTGTACCGCTTATTATGTACATCGTGTTGGTGTAAACTCTCAGCAAATCAATAAAATACAAGTACAAATACAGGCTACTGAAAACGAAGCAGAAGCTTAAAAACATGAAGAGTGGGTAAACTTCATAGTAAATCTTCAACACCTAGGCCATCAAGTCGCCCCCCGTGCCACCCGCCCCTCTGCTCAGCCCCCACCCGGTACAGCTGTATCCCTCATCTGTGCCACTCTGTATCCTACCCCCGTTTTATATCTGTTCTTTTGTTATCTCTGTAAAGAACTCTGTTGTGTATCTGTATTGTTGAATACCACTGTAAAGCACTCCATTGCTTCTCAAAGCCTCAAAGCTAGGTCTACGCTCAATACATACAATAATAATAATAATAGTAATAAATCATGCACTGCTGAGGGTGATTGGTCTGAAGAGAGTACGAAATAACCACTGACAAGGATGAATGCTTGCAGCTTGTGAAGGAGGAAAGTTTCTATGTTTATTCATCCCCAGGGTTGTTTCGCAGCATTTTTTACCAAAAAGGTTTGCCCAAAAAACCTCATCTAATTTTTTATTTTAATTGGGGGGGTCCCCCAAACGACACCTCCACTATTATTTATTCGCTATTCCCCACAACACCCTACCCCTTATATGCCCTCCCTCCATATTTTTCAATTATTTTTTTCGGGCAAAATCTTTAAAGAAGAATTAAGCGAAAAAACAAAAACACTGATGAATGAATGTTGTACCACAGGAAATAGGCATAGCAAAATGGCTGCAGTCAGTCCCCAGACCAGCAGCAATAGGGACACAGTGGGTGTTTTTGCAGGTACGAGTTTAACTGATAATGACAAAGGACGTCCTATTGCAAAGAGGAACACGGAGGGTGATGCCACGCGAATTGTGGCAAGAAGTGGTAAATCTAGTCCCTGATATCCAACAAGGAGTCTTAAAAACTAAAGTAAAATGAAGAGAATAGGTTTGGTTTCCAGACAACGGATGACCTGGTGCAGCAAATGGTTGAGTACTGCCCCATTTGCCCAAGTTCAAAAGGGCATGATACACCCGCCTCCCGGACTAAACTCACACCTGTGTGAGTGTTGATGCTTGTGAGTGAGGACTTCTGTACCTCACTCAATGGTAGAAGCAAACTGGTAACAATAGACAACATCTCCAGATACCCGATTGTAGAGGAGGAACCAAATGCCTCTACCAGAAGTCCCACACCTATTCTGGCTATATGTTGGAAGCTGGAAATTGCAACATGCGCAACGCCAGTAATGGTACCCATGCCGCGAAAATCCTTTGAGATAAGGTATCCATTGAGAAATCCTTACAGGCTGTATCCCCAAAGAGATGACAGTCTCTTGAGAGGGAGCCCCGAAGAAGTGCAAAGATGTGAACAAGAGAGGCCAGTGACGTCACAAGAGATGAGAGTGATGCACTAAGAAGAATAGTCAAAGGAGAGAATGTATAGACCTTATGGAATCTGATGACGAAATAAAGAATGGAGTATCCTTTCATGTGCGGAATGAAGATTGCACGTGCAGAGAGAACTGAAGAAAATATAAGTCGTTTTATAACTGTACAGATGCTGCAACACAAGTAGACCAAGTAATTATGAAAGCTGGTTATACGTAGTGAATAGACTGCAGGCGGTGGCGCAATATATGTGTACATCTATAGAATCTGGATATTTGATGTCACAACTTTAGCAAGCCAGGACCCGGGAAAGACAAAGGCTGAAAATGTGGCGCAGCAGAGAAAACAGCTGAAAGTCGAGGAAGGATCGAGAAGGCTGTCTGGCCCATTGTCAAGGGTTTCGGCAACCAAGAACTGGTTATCTATTCAGGGAAATACAATGAACGTGAGACGTGAGGCGAGTTCTTGTTAAGGTGCAACGGAAAGACACTATGAGTGCCAAGTTTTATTCATTTCATTTCATTAAATGCAGAGGAGCTAAAATACGGTCTCTTGTCACATGGGGTAGATGGAAATAGAACATGGGCAAGCAGCACCGAGACTTCAAGAACGTGCTCACACTCCCTTCTATTCTCAGGAGCAGTGATACTTTGCAAGCTCAAGTTCAAAGACAATTTAAATGGCAGAAGGCATGAGTGATGATGGATGATGGGCTATTTGGGTGGGAAGGCATGATCAAGTACACCCACCAGCACCTTGGGTACAAGCTTGCATGCTGCTAGCGAGTCGATTATTCCAGAAGGGTACGAGCGTGCCAACCAATAACAGAGGGCCATGTATTGAAGAGCCCTATAGTTTAAGAGCCAATGGTGTGTCGTGTATCTACCACTAGGGGTGGGCATAGTTGTCCACCTGACTATAGAGACCCAATCACAATCCTATCCCCTACAGAAAGTATACTTAGAGGGTCCCCTTAGACCAACCACAATCCTAAATAAGTTTTCTTAGTTTTTCAAGTAGTATGACCTCACGTATGATGAGTTTTTACTACAAAAGGGTTATTTTGTATGTGATGCGTTGAGATTATGCAGTGTGACGTCCATTGATGTCCGTTCTACTCTCTGTTTTAGACAATTGAGAACAAAACAGTTTATTTTTGCCAACTTCCTGAGTTGCTCTTATTATTGTTCTGCATCCCCATCCATCTAATGACGCGCTACCTCATTTAAAAGGGCCAAACGGTTCACAATGTTTGAGGAGGTGAGGACAACAGCAGCCGATCACGTCATGCAAGCGTTAGACAAAATGTTGACTACAATCGGGATACCCACAAACATTCAGACACCGAACGGGCTCTTTGTACCCAGGCAGACGATTTGCAATGTATATCTTTGAGATGGGGTTTAGGCATTAAATAGTGACACCATACTGGTAAAAAGGTTGTGTGTATTGAGTTTGTGAAGGAAGAACTACTGCTGAAAACAGACAACAAGAAATGGAAAGGCGGCAGAGAGCGAAGAAGGACGCATCCCTAAGGTGGGGAGCTAGAGAACCCGTGATATAATAAGGATGCAGAGTATTACTCAGGAACATACCGAAAAGAGGGAAATTAGGCTTGAGCCATGATCCACAGATTTTTGTGATGGTCAGAGGATTAGGACTAGACATAAAAGGACAAGGAGATGGGCCAGCCATGAGCGGGAACATCTTGCAACAACAAAAGGCTAACAGTAAATACAGAGCACAGTTATCAAGGACATGCTTGAAAAATACAAGTACCGAGAACCATGCAAACCTGCCCTAGGCTTGGGCTGATAGGCAACACAGAGAGCTACAGAACAGGGTTCTGCCGGCAAGAAGCCAACAAGGAGAGTGACCAAGAGCAGTCATATGACATGAAGAAGAAGCCAGACCACCTGCAGCAAGAAGTCTGTGTTCAGAGGGACCTTGCAAATCAAAGAAGATATG